>NC_138552.1:134353181-134945681 GCF_964273705.1 Natrix helvetica | reverse complement strand
ATTTTTGGGGGAGGGGTTATTTTAGCACATGCACTCAAAAACCTGATTGGGCTTATTATCCAGGGAGGTCTTACTTCCAGGGGAAACAGGGTAATAATAAAATTGCAGAGAGTTATTGTTATGGGCATTAATATTCTTCCATCTCCATCAGAACCGCTTTATTGCTAGTGCTGTGCAAACAGCACCAGCAGCGGCTATCCTTGCGCTGGTGGTCATTGGCACATGCGGTACTAAGCAAAGATCCATCAGCTTGAGCAGTAGGAAAGGATGCAGGTAGGACAAGACGAATTGACCTAATGATTGAAGAACATTGATTTGGGTTGCTTGCTTTGGATTCCTAATTGTTAGGCCTAAGATGACATGGTGAGATCCAATCAAATGCAGTTTTATATTTGCTTACATCTAATAGACAGAATCTTGCCGGACTAAAGCTACAACCTTCTAACCTAATAGCTATGCCTTGGGAGATTCTAAGGCGTGGCCAGTCTAAATGTTTTTCTGCTCCCCCTCCAATTCAGGACTGTGCAGTCTGTTGTCTTGAGTCCTACTCTGGGATGTGCTGCCTCCTCCCTGGGAAGCTGTGGGTGCAGTTACCAACATTTTCCTGTACTTCTTAACCTGCACATTTTATCACACCTGAGCTTGGACTTTCAAGGGCATAGGGGGCTGGTTTCCCATTAAAATTGTCCTACTCCTTGGTTTCATACAACACAACTTTAACACAATGGGCTAAAATTCAGCTTAGGAGATCTAGATCGAAATTCTACATCCTGGGGGAACCCGAAGCCAGTCCATTTTCTTCTGTTCAGGTTAGAATAGTTGAGAGGGTATGTGTATGTTGATGAGGCATCTGTATATTGTCATGAAGTCTTCCGAGGAAAATGAAAGTAATCCTTTAGTTTTGCGAGAGAAATACCTGTATGCAAAATAACGCTTCTTTCCGTCTCTCCTCATTCTTCTCTTTTCTCTGTGCTGCAGAACATAAATGTCCAGTGGATCAAAGAGAACAATTAGAAGAAACCCTTCCTCTCATATTGGGCTTGATCTTGGGCTTGGTGATTGTGGTAACCCTCGGTGTTTATCACCTCCATCTCAAAATGACAGCCAACCAAGTTCAAATTCCACGGGACAGATCGGAGTATAAACATATGGGATAGCTGGTAAAGGAAAGTGATCAGCTCAAGCAAAAGCACTTTTTTCCTTATAGGTCAGGGCCTCTTATACACAATGAAATATACTGTATACTGACAGATGGAGGAGTGGGGGACGGGAGGAGGGATGCAAGGGGAGGGTGGGGTGGGAAGGGGAGGGGATGGAAGAACAGCCATTTCTCAATGCTTAAAACAGGGAAATAACTTCGTCTTCTCTGGAGAACTGACCCAACAGGCAATGTTCCCTACATTGGCCAAGCATCGTTTCCATTCATCTGGTGGTGGTGGTGATGAGAATGGAAATGTATGTTTTGCTCTAAAAATGTATTTACCTCAATGGTGGTGAAGGGAATGAGGACAGTGATAAATGAACACGTGGAACCTTTCATTTCCACATTTGCTGGACTACAGTTCTCACCATTTCTATCTTTGCCTTGCTAGCTATGGCTGATGAAACTGGCGTACCCATGACACACGCTAATTAGTTCTCCATCCACAATGGAAGCCCATGGCTTGGATCAAGGGATCAGGGAACAGAGTTCCTGTGGTGGGGTCTTCACAGCTCACGGGAAAATTCTGATTTCTTTTCCCTCCTGCTACATTTAGCATTCTGTGAAAAATCTGCATGGAATATTACGGAGACTTTGCTTCCATCAGATTTCATCTGTTCCTTCCTCTAGCGCTCCTTCAGTTAATGGAGTTGCTGTTATCAGTCCTGTTTTTCCAAAGCTCTAGGAATGGTAGGATTCTCTACTCAAATCTCACATATTCCCAAAGGAATAATGCCAGTTGGGTAAATTGATACAAAACCCTCAGGATTTGCTCATACGATCCCGCCATCTCATTTCCACTTCAGCTCATCTCAATTTGAAATGCATTTCAAATAGAGCCAAGATTAAGAGTCTATGGTTTTAAAGCTTGGAGAATTTTATTTTGTATTTTTATTGCTTATTGAAATGCTTTGGCACCCAAACAGTTTTATGAACGTTGCTACTCAAATCACTAGAGAGTTAATGCTCTGGTGTGAGAAATGCTTATGGGCTGTACACTTTGCATGTACTGTGACTGAAAAAAATGCCTACTGCAATGTAATAATTATATAAGATTATCACCAAGAAATGTTCATCTTACTATGCAGAAATCTTCAGGTGTTATAAATAACTGAGGTGTAAATATAGATATGGAAGTAAACAGCAAAAACCAATAAATCCTAAACTATGTTGCTTAATGTGTATTCTTAATATGGAGCATTTAGACTAAATATTTTATTGATACTCTTAGGCAAAGAAAAAAGAACGAGATGCAATAAAATGCTAGAGGATTAAGGAAAAAGGACTCTGCAAGGGAGAGGCCTCCAGCTATGTAAAGAATAGTGTTTTGGAAGGTCACAACCCTGACTGTTCACTGTTTTGTGGGATGGTTCTTTAGAGAAAGAGATTTGGTTTTATCCGCGGCTTTCCATCCATCCATTGAATACAGTATCCCCAGAATAACGTGTGCAGGTATTTATTGGTGGCTTGGGGTGGTTTAACTTTGGGCCAGGGTGCTGATTTATACACTGCAGTATGCCATAAACTGGTTTGTTTGGCTTGGATTTAACAATATAGCCATTTTGACTTTATTCCACAGACCGCAGTTAAAACAAATCTGACTTAGTTCAATGCAAGCATTCAGAAGAATGTTTATGGTGCATAAATACAGGAGTCCAGTAGAGTGCTTAAAGCTGGCTGCATCTATTCCTTGCTGCAGGGGTGTCAAACCCGCGTCCTGGATGCATCATGTGCTGGCCCCGCCCCTACCCAGTTTAGCGAAGGAAGAAAAGTCCCGATACGTCATGTGACGCCACTGTGACAACACGAGTTTGACAGCCCTGCCTTACTGGAAAGCAAATTGTTTCAACCTCTGAAGTTCTGGTTATATTGTTCCTAGGATTGGTCAGACTTTAGGAAAGGGGGTGCTCCCTCTTTTCATTGCTTCCCCCCTCCCTCCCCAGAAGCTCAAGAATGATCAGTTTGCTAGAAAACGGAATCGTAGCATGAACATAAGAACTGGTTAGGTAAACAAGGCTCATGGTTCTTATCATAGTATTCATTTCAGCATTATAATTTAGGGAAGGTAGAAATAGTGTTTGTTGGACTGTATTGAATAAGGGGAATTGGAGGAATTAGAAATCCAGAACTGATGGCTGCCTTATCTACTGAGGGGTCAGATATAATGGTACTCTCTCCAGAATTGCTCCTTGTTTCATATAAATCGGAAAATAAGTAAATAAATAAATGTGAGATTATTGCAGCAGTATACAGATCAGTCAAATGCTTACACTGATTTTTCTCTTCAAAGACCAATACAGAAATGATTTAAAACAGGGTTTCATGGAAACAAATTTTTATAAAACAATACAACAGTGTCATCATCACCATTAGACACACACACAGAATCTACCCTGGATGGGGCACTGCTTCATGAAACAGTCCGTGGACTTTTATTGAAGCTTTGTAGAAGTCAGAGAGTCTTCCTTATAGACTTTCACTCTGAAAAAAATGATGTGGGTCCATGATTAGTTACAAATATGGATTTCTATACATGGGTTATCCTGGCAGGATTTATAATTGTAATTGTCAAAGCTATATCATACATTTTTCTCCTGCCACAATAGTTCATTTTTTCTTTCTGGTGTCAGGTATCTGGAGTATATTTTCTTTCTCAAAGTAGTTCAGAGCAGCATGAAAAAGCCCAACATCACCTGCCCTAGGAAAAAATAACTCTATTTGTAATCTTGGAATGCAGTTACCACACAGTAGTTTGGCCGACCTTGATCGTCCTTGATTTAAGGCATAAAACTTTAATGCTGGGCTGGTTTAGTATTATGAGTAAATCTGGCGCTGCAGTTTGTCCAACCCCATATCTGGCCTGTAGAGCTTTGAATGACCACTAGATATCAGCCAAGTCTTTTGTTTTCATTATGCCTTTGCTGCCATCTTGTGGTCATTTTAACATTTGCATCCCAGTTATGGTATCTATAAGCTTAGCATGTGGATGCATAATTCGTGGCTCAAATATCATATGGCATATGCCCTTCTCAATTTGGGCAACAGAAGTCCAGAGCCCTTCTAGATTTCCAGGAAGTACATGAAAAGAAAATTATACCAAATAATTGAGAAACAATTAACTATATTTAATGTTACAGTTAAATCACTTAGCATCTGGCTTAAGCGCATGTTGATTTTGGGGTGTGCCATTCTTAGTGAACCATTCAGAATGAATGTGGTCCACAACCTGAAAAAAGGTGGTGTCCTAACACTAAATGTGAAAATGAGTGTGGCTTGTTCAACAAACCATGGTCAGAAATCTTGACTTGTCACAATGTGCAAGCTTTCTATGTAAACAATCTGAATAATTACTAAGATGCAATTTATTATGAATTTACAGCAAAGCAGTATACTTATTTCAACACTGCGAATGAGTCGTCGCCTGCCATATTTGGGACATTAATCTCTCTGAGGAAGATTGGACAGTAGGTGGAGTGACGCATATAACTGTAACTGCCACTCCTTCACTATTGCTTCTAGCCGACCCCAGCATCATCTATATGGGGTTATCAATCCTGAATATAAATTATATTCACCAGGATATAGTTTTGAGAATCACCTAAAATAAAGATGGGCGACACAGAATTGCAGGACCTTATGTAGCGCCTACTGCTTATGAAATCCTAGTATAACAACCAAAATTAGTTGGAAGTTGGGCAACCTGTACGTTGTATGTATATATAAATAAATAAATTAGCAATAGCACTTAAGACTTATATACCACCTCATATTGTTTTACAGCTCACACTAAACGGTTTAGAGAGTCAGCCTATTGCCCCTAACAATCTGGGTCCTCATTTTACCCACCTTGGAAAGATGGAAGGCTGAGTCAACCTTGAGCTGGTTAGGATTGAACTGCTGGCAGTCGGCAGAATTAGCCTGCAATACTGCATCCTAACCACTGCGCCACCATGTATTCACACCATTTTTAATGGGAAAGAAATGATAACTTGTGTAAACCTTAAAATGGCTTTCTTCTTAAAAGTGACTCCACCCACAGAAGGAAACCCCAATCCTGTATACTGTACCATGTAATACCATTCATTTTTGCATGATGACAACCTCCTTCCTTTGCCTCTTCCCATCAAAAGATGACCCCCCCAACCAAGATATAATAATGCCTTAATTCTATACACCTCTTAACGAAAGAGATTGGGACCGAATGTACATTCAAAGAAAAGTAGTGCATCAATGTACACAATGTCATGTGGGGTTCTCACTTGAATTTTTTAAAAAAGTGGTATACAGAATGGGAAAAAAAAAACTTCATTAACCACTCATTCACAAATCGGCAACCTTCTAACTTCTAGGTTGGCTTCTCTTTTATTACAATAGGTATCAACCAACTTACTGATAAAATGAAAGCCCACCACAATGCAAAATGCTCTATCCAGAAACATTAGTTTTAGGATCAGACAGTTTTCTTCAAGTGAAATCAGGTGAAAATAGCCCAAAACAAAAAGCAAAATCCAAGTTAGAAAAGACATGGCTTTCAAGTTATACATAATGAATAAATAAATAACCCCCTCCCACTGACTGAAATAATTATGGAGCACTTAATAAAGGCAAATCCCTCCAGGTCTATGGTAAACATGCAAATCTACCAAACAAGCAACGTAAGATTAATTGTAGTTGCCATTGCTGAATTAACATTTCAAAGGGGTTTAGACAGCTTTTTCTCCTGTATGGCAAAACACATTAACCAAATTTTACAATACTTTGATTTAAACTCAGAAAACGCCCACTTAGTGGTTGGCTTCTAAAGCCTGAATAAAAATAATGAAGACAAACGGGAGGCATTGGACTTGGCACGGAGTCAAATGAAGCAATATCCATGTTGCTAAGACGAAGCAGAAAGTCTCTTGCCCGCAGGTGCCTTGGGTGGGTGTCCGTCACACGTGAAGCTAGGAGACTCAAAACTGGCATTAATGTGTGTGCAAGCCCAAGGGTCTGCTGAACTATTGTTGCTGCTAAACTCCAGCTTATGTACTTACAACTTGTGGGCAATTCATAGTGTTGGGCAGTGCAGGTGATGCAATGCAATGATGAAAGTCTGCTCTGCTAAACTAGGAAGTGTGCAAAGCCTCCGAGGATATGTGAATGTGGGCCTGCCTAGCTTAAAGTCTAGCTACAAGGACAGGCAGCAGCTCCTTGGAATGTCCCACTGTAAGAGATTCCAGAGATGGATGAAGATACTGGCTTTTCAGTACAGTAGGCAACGGCAGCTGCATTCGCTTGGATGACCTTAAGTCACAGGACATGATGTTAATCCACAAGAACAAGGGACAAAAGAGAATTTAGGGAGAGGGAAAGAAAGACCAGTAGTTCCAGGCACTCCACTTGGGTGGTGTGATGGCACAAGGAAGTACTGGTAATGAAGCCACTGTTTGTGGACAGCAGAGCTGATGCTCTTAGTGCTCTGCCCCAGCACCGGGATGGGCACTCATATACATGGTGAATCATGGTGGTAACTTATAAACAGAGGACAAGGAAGGGCTGCTGGAATTCAAATGGAAGCATAACCACTCAGCTGAAGTCATATGGAGTAAGCAACCCAATCTAGCACCACACAGACAGTTGTCTGCTTTGCAAACTGGTCTCATTTTCGATCTGGCACCATCCAATGTTAGCTCTGGCTGAATCCATTGCTGGAATAAAAGTCCCATATGTTTTGATCCAGTTAGGTCTCTATGAGACAGTATAGCCTGCACTAACATGACACACGTAATTTGGTTCATTAACAAACCCCTTTCTAAGCCTACACCAGGGGTGTCCAAACTTGGGAACTTTAAGACTTGTGGACTCCAACTCCCAGAATTCCCCAGCCAGCTAAGACTTGTGGACTCCAACTCCCAGAATTCCCCAGCCAACCACCCCTGGCCTACACGGTATATGGATCCATAATCTAATCAAGTGGGTTGGTGTCACATAACTAACTAATTCACAAAGAAACTAACAAAGGTTAATGTCATCAAGCTTAACAAGTGTGAATATGACTGACAAGTCATCTTTCACTGACTTGTTTCAGCGTGTTGTTAATTTCAAGCTCAATGTACATAGCCGGAAATGTCATGGTTATTGGTGGCCAGCCAAATTTCTTCTCGATCTGCCGCTTTCTCCTCTGTTGTTCTTAACTGATCATATGCTTACCACCACAAAAGACGTGATACTTTCATCCAATGAATACAAAATTGTGACACAACCTTTTCCATGAGCATGAATAGATGTTTCCAGGTGCTTATCGCTTCAAAACAACACTGAAATCTTGACATTTGTGTGGGTGAATGGAGGAATGAATACAGCATTGGCCAGCAATTTGAACATTTGCAAAATTAAAGCCATGTTTGCCTGGTACAGATAAGCAAATCTAATCAACATTCCGAGCTGCACGTGTGTGCGTGTGCATGTAAGTTTGTTTCTCTTCAAAAGAGATTAAAAAAGTAGTAAAGCTCTCGCTCTAATACTTGCTAAGTGATACTGATCACCTCCACTAGCAACTGTGACACCAAAGTACATAAATTATCAAAAGCAATGTACAGAAAATTACAAATTCATTTCAAAATACATCACACTGCTATAACCGAGATAAAAAGTGCTTCTTGGGTTGTTTTTCGTTTCGTTTTGTTTTTAAATTCAGAAAAAAAGTGTCTCTTTTGAAGCAGAAGATTCTCCTTTGATCTGCAATAAAAGTTTGGCCTTCTAGTGGGGTAATGCTGGAAGTTTCCCCCTGCCTCACCCCAAACGGGATGGTTTAAAATCAAACCCTCTTGCTCTGACTCAGGTCCAAAAAAAAAGAATCCAACCGTGGTACATTTCACCCGGGAGTACTAACTGTCGACATTGTCAGGAATTAGCCAAGTTACATCTTCACCGTGACTCCTCCATGGTGTGCTGAGCCATGCCAATAGTGGCATTCTTCTCACTGGATCACTACTGCTTGCTGCTGATTTGGCAGCACCCAACCTCATTGCTTCACTTGTTTCCTGGAAAACAAATAAACGAATGAACAAAAGCAGCCGCATTTAGTGGTGCCGATATTGCCTCATGAGAGGCACTATGCAGGATGGAGGCCCAGCCAGTTTCAGAAATGGGTGCCTCAGGAGTTCTTGTGCTGATCCTCTCTGTGAAGGTTCCCTCACCAGCATCAAGTCTAAAAATCCACGGAGAACTGATGAAACCTGAGGAAAGACCAAAACGACACTGTGAGGCCACTAACATCTAAGCCACATCTCAGAAAATTGGGGCTCGCAGATCAGAAGCAGCTTTCAAAGGTCTTTCGTTTAACACATACCATATTTTTCAGAGTATTAGATGCACCTTTTTGCTCAAAAAAAGAGGGTGAATTTTTTCCCAATTTTTTTATTCTCTTTTACATACCCTTTTAAGTATACATTCACACAATTGTTATTCTTCTTTACATTTATCATTCTTATACATTTATTATTTCATTTAATAAGTTATAATGTACAGTTTGGGTTGCTTTATTTACCATACCTTCCTCCTTTTGTAACACCTCCTTGTTTTCTTTTTCTTTTTTCCCTCCCTCCTCTACTTTCTTCCTTCCTCCTCTCCTTCCCTTCCCTTTCTCCTACTCCTGGTCTTCCTCTTCCCCTTCCTACCCTCTCTCCTTCTCTTTCTCTCCCTTCCATCCTCCTTTCCTTACTAAAGAGAGTGAAAATTTGGGTGCAGCTTATACACCAAATGTAGCCCCACCCAGACCCACCAGAGTCCAAAAAAACGTGAGGCATGGAGGCAGCGATGGTCTGTGGCTAACCTGCAGCCTGGAGCAGCTGATTGGGGGTTTCTGGCAAGAAGGATCCACCCGCCAATCAGCTGTGCTGAATCAGGCTGCAATAAGTGCTGAAGCTGACCTGGCTGGTCAGAGATTGCAGCAGCAATCGCATTCAGAAAGCACAGTAACTGATTCAGCAGGATTCAAATTAATAATAATATACAATACATTACAGTGACGTGCAGTCAGGTGAGGCAAGTGAGGCACAGCCTCACCTCTCATCATGAAAAAAAAAACATGAGAGCTTGCTGTGAGGTTTTAGCGCGCTCAGCCTCTCAGGCGACAGCTGAGGCGAGACTGAGCTAGCTGCTGATGACTCTGCTTAACTGTTAAAAAAAGGCTCAAAAAAGCATCCCGGCCAGACGAGAGGGACTGCAGAGAGGGTCTCCTCGAGTCTAGGACAGCGAGTCATTCAATGGGAAAGTTGCCTCTTGGAAGGAATAATCCGGCTTGGCTCCCGCTTCGTCTCTCCTGCCTCTTCGCTTCTCCGTTCAGTCGTTGGGCGGCAGATCGAAAGCAGGAGCCAAGCCGGGTTATTCCTTCCAAGAGGCAACTTTCCCATTGAATGACTCGCTGTCCTAGACTCGAGGAGACCCTCTCTGCAGTCCCTCTCGTCTGGCCGGGATGCCAGCGAGAGTGTTGGACTGGAGGAAGGAGGGATATATTCTATCTCTCTCTCTCAAATGGCAAATCCGAGCAGCCGCTGCTGGGAGCCCATCACACAAGTTCAGGCAGGGGGGGGTTCTGAAGGCGTGCAAGAAAGCCCCCCCCCATTGCCCGAATGTATGTGACGGGCTCCCAGCAGCGGCTACTCGGATTTGCCATTTGTGTGTGTGTGTGTGTGAGGGAGGGAGGGAGGGAGGGAGGGGGAGAGAGAGAGAGAGAGAGAGAGAGAGAGAGAGAGAGAGAGTGAGTGAGTCTAGGACAGCGAGTCATTCAATGGGAAAGTTGCCTCTTGGAAGGAATAACCCGGCTTCGCTCCCGCTTTCGATCTGCCACCCAGACTAGAGGGACTGCAGAGAGGGTCGCCTCGAGTCTAGGGCAGTGAGTCATTCGATGGGAAAGTTCCCTCTTCCTCCGCCCAGCCCTCCTTTGCTTAGGCTTCTTTGTCAAGAAGCGGCTTTTGGGGCTAATGGGATAGGGAGAGGGAGAGGGAGAGAGAGAGAGAGAGAGAGAAAGAGAGGGAGAGAGAGAGAGAGTCTAGGACAGCGAGTCATTCAATGGGAAAGTTGCCTCTTGGAAGGAATAACCCGGCTTCGCTCCCGCTTTCGATCTGCCACCCAACGACTGAACGGAGAAGCGAAGAGGCAGGAGAGACGAGGCAGGAGAGACGAAGTGGGAGCCAAGCCGGGTCATTCCTTCCAAGAGGCAACTTTCCCATCGAATGACTTGCTGCTCTAGACTGCGGAGACCCTCTCTGCAGTCCCTCTCGTCTGGCCAGACTAGAGGGACTGCAGAGAGGGTCGCCTCGAGTCTAGGGCAGTGAGTCATTCGATGGGAAAGTTCCCTCTTCCTCCGCCCAGCCCTCCTTTGCTTAGGCTTCTTTGTCAAGAAGCGGCTTTTGGGGCTAATGGGAGAGGGAGAGGGAGAGGGAGAGGGAGAGGGAGAGGGAGAGGGAGAGAGAGAGAGAGAGAGAGAGAGAGAGAGAGAGAGAGAGAGAGAATCCCGTCACATACGTTTGGGCAATGGGGGGGGGGCTTTCTTGCACGCCTTCAGAAAGCTTCTGAAGGCATGCAAGAAAGCCCCCCCCCCCATTGCCCGAACGTATGTGACGGGATTCTCTCTCTCTCTCTCACACACACACACACACACACAAACACAAAAATGGCAAATCCGAGTAGCTGCTGCTGGGAGCCCATCACATACATTTGGGCAATGGAGGGGGGGCTTTCTTGCATACCTTCAGAAGCTTTCTGAAGGCCTGCAAGAAAGCCCCCCCCCCCATTGCCCGAATGTATGTGACGGGATTCACTCTCTCTCTCTCTCTCTCCCATTCTCTCTCTCTCTCTCTTCACTCTCCTCTCCCATTAGCCCCAAAAGCCGCTTCTTGACAAAGCAGCCTAAGCAAAGGAGGCCTGGGCGGAGGAAGAGGGAACTTTCCCATCAAATGACTCACTGCCCTAGACTCGAGGCGACCCTCTCTGCAGTCCCTCTAGTCTGGCCCCCCCATTGCCCGAATGTATGTGACTGGCTCCCAACAGTGGCTGCTCGATTTGCCATTTGTGTGTGTGTGTGTGAGAGAGAGAGAGAGAGTGAGTGTATCCCTCCTTCCTTCGCTGGCGAGAGTGAGGGACTGCAGAGAGGGTCACCAAACCAATTTCGAAATCATTCTTTATTCCAAATGCGCACAAAAAGCGTCCGCGATCGGTGGAAAAGAGCACTAGGTAGCTGGAACGCAAACATGCATCTACCCAGCTGTCTTTTCCAGCTTTTCGTGCGCATTTGGAATAAAGAATGATTTCGAAATTGGTTTGGCAAGGCGGGCGGAGTTGCGGTTCTCAGTGGAAGCTGCGGGCAGCCGAGGTGCGCACGGCAGGGGTGGAAGGTAGCCCGCAGCTACCCCCTCCTCTCCTTCCTGTCGCTCTCGGCTGGAGCCAACCTCGCCGGCCCTTCCAGAGCCGGAGCGGGATGGAGCGAAGAAAAAGGGGTGGAAGCGCAAACAAGAGCTCAGGGCGACAAAGCGGATTTTCCTTGTTGCACACAAAACGCTGCTTTGGTGGGAAACCGCTCACCGTTCTTGCGCGCCTCTCCAGCCACCGCCTTGGAAGTGAGTCGCGTGGACGGAGCTTTGGGGCTGAGGAGAGAGGCAGGGACGGAGGGAGTGGGGGGAGAGGAGCCGGCACCCTCACCCCCCCAGGCAATGGGGAAAGCTTTCCCGAAATGGGGGGGGGGGTATCGCGGGAAATAAAAAGGGCGCGCGCTGGGGGGGACGAAGGAGGCTTTGGCGCGCCTTAGAGGTGGGCGGGAAAGCAACGAAAGGGGCAGCGAGGGCGGGTGGTGGCTGCAGGCGGCAAGGCTTGAGCGGGGTGAAAGCGCAGCCCCTTACATTGCTTTCCCATTCACCCCGCTCAAGCCTTGCCCGAGGGAGCTGGGGATCGGGCTTTGGGTTGGTGGGAGACCTTGAAGGAGTGGGGGGGGGGAAGAGACTGGCGCCGGTGGAGGAAGCAATGCTACGCGGATCAGTGCACTCCGCGGTCCTCTTAATGTTCACTCAGGAAGGCGGAGAATGGGACCACATGTGCTGCACACGTGGTCCCATTCCCCGCCTTCCTGATGACGTCACCAGCCTCCCCAGCCATAACCCTCACCGCACGTCACTGATACATTACCAAAAGCAGGTTTTCCAAGGTAGCAGTAAATACAAGCAAAACACAAGCAGTTTCACTTTTAGTTCTAGCCTAAGCCAGGCTCCTTCCTGTCTCCTTGCTCACACAGCAAATTTCAGAGTCCAAATATCCCTCATTGGCTGAACTTGTTACCATGTGTCAGCTGAATACCATGGATGCTGGTAGGCAGAGGCAGATTTTTTCTTCTTCTCATTTTCCTCCCCAAAAACTAAGATGCATACTCTGGAGCATCTTATACTCCGAAAAATACAGTAATTCACTTGCTCCCAATCGTATATGGGGAGAAATCTAGCTGGCCCCAGCAGGAGACCTATCTGTTTCCCCAAGCTTTGAGTCAATCCTATGCTGCATTATCCATATGTGTGCTTTTCAACGGTAGTTGCTGTTGTTGTTGCCATTTTATGTAATGCATGTGATTGATATTTCTGAAACTCTTCACTTTCACCCTACATTTTTGTATGGTTTTATTATTTAATTGTACCCTCTTGGGAAATTGCTATTAATTCAAAGGATGCTAGGGGGTGGTGGTGAGGAGAGTATTCATGCACACATTCTTACCAAGGATAATGCAGTTCTATGTATAAAAAATGTTTGTTTTCTTTATTAATAAACAATAGTACAACTGGGGATATAAGGTATAATTACAGTATATCAATGCAAAACCCTAAACATTCATCTTCTGCTTTGCATGGCTGACAGAATTGAATGCTACATATAGTTTACCTTTTTAAAGAACATATAGAGGAAGAGTGATGGTTGAATGGAAGGAGAAATGTAGGCATGTCAAGTGCTTCTGCTTGGAACATTCTATATAAATATTCTACTGAAATATAAATTAGTGCAGAGATTAAAGTGAGTTAAGCCTACACTTAGCTAAATGGGCTCACATAATCTTGTGCATGGAGAGAAAGGAACCTTGCACCATCTCATCCTGTTTGCTTGAAACAGTCTTCTTGGTTGTCTACAGGTTGAGGCTCTTCTGGGAATTTAAACAGTGGGTTTGGGGTTATGTATTGTTCTGGGGCCTCAGCTTATCCCCACCTATTTCAGCTGAGATGCTGGAGAAGAATGATAAGCACAAGATTCAAAGGAAAGGTGAGCATTCCCACCTTGTGTAGGTCCTTCACTCTTGGTGGTACATTGTCTCGGATTCTACGCATGGCCTGGAGTGGTGGCTCATTGAAATAAGGCGGCTCCCCATCTATCATTTCTATCACCATGATGCCAAGAGACCAGATGTCCACCTGCAACATAGAACCGATTACAGTGCAAATAAGCTGCATTAAACATAACCTTATGCAGATGTTTAATTCTCCTTGTCATTTTACCTTTTGTTTTTAAAAAGGTCATTTGTGGTTGGCATTGAAGTCTTAAGATGCTGGTGACACACATCTGATTTCAGATTGGCCATACGTTCAGCTTCAGTAGCTAACGTTGCCTTTTTGTTGTCACCTGAAAGCATTTTCTACCAAAACGTTACCTTAAAAACCCTGTTGAAGGAGTTTAACTATGGAAATAAAATGTATCCATTACTAATTGTCCTCACATCTCAAAAGTCCACATGATTTGGAAAGTCTTTCTATGGTAACAAAAACCAACACCAATCTAGATGGAGCATAACAGCTGTGGTGGCACAGTGGTTAAAACGGAGTATTGCAGGCTAATTCTGCTGACTGCTGACTGCCAGTCTTTCGGCAGTTCGAATCTCACTGGCTCAAGGTTGACTTGGCCTTCCATCCTTCTGAGGTCAGTAAAATGAGGACCCAGATTGTTGGGGGCAATATGCCGGCTCTATATACCCCTAGAGAGGGCTGCAAAGCACTGTGAAGTGGTATATAAGTTTAAATGTTATTGCTATTACCATAATTTTCAAGACACTCAGATTTCAGCTGCAAAGATCCTGGCAACCACTAGCCACAGAAAATACTAACTCCTTGCTACTGCCTAGAAATTAACTGGATTTGCAGTCCACGTTGGAGAGTCCTACTAATTAGAATATTTCATTGACAACTCATCTTAAGGTAGTCCGGCTGTTCTAAAGAATAAATGACTCACCATAATTGATTTAGAAGTTTTTCTGATTATGTTCTGCCTAATAATACTTTACTGGGATCATCATTAGATAAGCACATCAACAAAGGAATTCAGGAGCTTAGCCCTCCCCAGCAAATCAAACTACCATTGCAAATTATTTAATGAGAACAGCAATGATCGACAACTCCCAATGAATCGTGGAGAGTATGATTAATTGCTTTCTGTATGCTGTACTGACAGTGGGTCAGATCTAAAGTTAGTTGTAAAATCCCACCCTGAAAGTAGTAAAGCTGAAGTTAATCATAGGCACTTGCAATTTCTATTTTTTTCCCCATGCATGCTCTATTCCCAGGGAATATGGAGTAAAATACAATGGAAAATAGTAGTCTATGAGTCTTTTTTGCAATGATTGTAATACAACAGTGGTAGCAGTTGTGGGACACTACAATGATAGCACAGATCATGAGTTCACACAATTCCAAAGGTGGGCTGCTGCTGCTGTTTTGCACCGGTTCGGATGAATCAGTAGTTAAGATTCTGCACAGTTCAGCGAACCGGCCAATCCCACCACTGGCTGGCCCTGCCCCTGCTCTTTTTAGGGCCATTTTCAGGCCGTTTGTGGCCCCAAAATTTTCCCCCAAACAGGCCAAGAAATGGTCTGAAAACGCCCCCAAAACTGGCTGAAAAACAGGCGGGGATGGGGCCAGCCAGTGGTGGTATTAGCCCCAATCAGCTGAATCCTACTGTTGAGGCGAATGGCCGGGAGGCGGGGCTTGGTGTGATCATGACATCACCCACCCAGTCACATGAACAACCAGCCACACCTACCCAGCCAGAGAAACGTTATTCAAGTCCCACCGTTGCACAATTCTCTTTGTGGCAAGATTGAAATATCTCCTGTTATGCTCAATATGTCTAATTACACCAGTTGTTTTGAGAACTCAGAATGGGTCCAAAAATGCAGCACAGAAAGAGATGGAAAAGGGCTCACTACAACTCTTCTTATAAATAATGTTCCATATCAGATCCTGCACTTCCTCAGCAATCACCTGAAAACAACCATTGCAACAGACAGGCACTTCCAAACCAGGATATTCAACTTTTTCTTTCTCCAAAAGTTATCATTTAAGCCATTCATTTTAAGAATTATTATGCAATTTTGAGGGCTATTTGCTTGATTCACTGCTTCTCTCAAGCTGCCCTTTTTTTCCTTTTGTGTGATGTTGTTCAGAAAGCTCATGCAACATGCAGATCCTGGTCACACATAAAGACCTAGCAGATGCATTCATGTATTATGCTAACTAATAAACCTGGTGGGCCTTACCCTTGTTCAGGGCTTGTGTGCATGAATGCGTGTATGCAATTCAAGCCCACTTGTTTCTTTATGGATTAATGTATTGCATGAAGCCAGAAAATGATAAATTCAGTAACCAAGTTATACGTATGATGTGAACAGAGGGACAATCTTATTTTTATCAGTGTTGTGGGAACTGTCCAAAGAGGCTACTTCTTATTCGGTTTTTATTTATTTATAGCATTTCTATGGCAGTTTGGTTCAAACAATGAGGCTCTGAATGATGTACAATAAACGAAAACGCAACGTTAGTTCTTTAACAACATGCCTCCTACTCAACTCCCTGAGTCAATACAGAAAGATACCCTTGTTGATGATATTGGAAGTCACCAACTGCTCAAGGAGGAGCAAGGACAGATGCATTACCTCCATCCTGAACCCATCAAAGATCATGGTGTAATCAAATGCATCTCAGTAATATACCCCAGGCTGGATCCAGACTGGAAGAAATACGTTCAAGCTGAAATGCTTTAAATAAATAAATATTTAAAAGGAGATTATCGTTTTCCAAAGATAATCTATGTTGCTGAACGGAGCAAGGTCATTGTTTTGCTTACCTCGGTTCCATAAGGCAATCTTGAAATAACTTCAGGGGCCATCCAGTATGGGGTTCCGACAAGTGATTTTCTTTTTGGAACATCTTTTGAAACTTGGGCACAGAATCCAAAGTCCGACAGCTTTATCTGAACAATAAATAATACATCATGCAGTGCAATATTAAACAAATGGACAGTGAATATTATTCCCAGTTGTTGAGCAGACCCATAATTTGGATTGTTTAACACATTTAGAGGGGGAACCTCCCCCCCAATGTAGGACAGAAACTTTGTTTCAACTGGAATAGTTGACTATTGTTAGATGTATCGGCCATCAGCAATTAGCGGAATAAAAGTATCACCGGGATAAATTTTCAGTGCTGAGAAGGATATTCTTTCTTTCCCTCTCTGGGCTACTTCTACCAAGCAGAGTAGGAAGCACTTGTCAGAAGACTATTTCAGGAACCAATAGCAGTGAGGTATTCAGAGAGCAGTTCACTAAGCCAAATGGAATTAGGTGACGATGCTAAAAGTTGCTAGTCTGTAGGTTCCCCATCCAATTAAATTATATCAGCAGTTCATTTCCTAAGATTTCAATGCTTTCAATACTAGAGCCGAGGTGACACAGGGGTTAGAGTACAGTACTGCAGGCTATTACAGCTGACTGCTAGCAGTGGTTCGGCAGTTCAAATCTCACCAGGCTCAAGGTTGACTCAGCCTTCCAGCCTTCCGAGGTGGGTAAAATGTGGACTCCGATTGTTGGGGGCAATAGACTGACTCTGTAAACTGCTTAGAGAGGGCTGTAAAGCACTATGAAGCGGAATATAAATCTAAGTGCTATTGCTATTCTGCCCAATGAGAAACTCAATTGCATTGTCTTGCATACCTCTCATTTACTCTTATTAAGGGAACTTTTTCTCTAGTTTGTGGAAAGAATTATTTTGACAGGATGTTTCCTGCTGCTCCTCTCCATGCACAATTTAGAGGTTTCAATCTGCACGCTCCTAGAATTATTAGTTCTAACAGCAGAACTGTCTCACAAAATTCAGGAAATTGCAAATATCACTTTATAACTGCTATTTGGTTTGCAAATTGATTCGCGAAACATAAACTGAGAAATGCAAACATAAATTGGAATGCAAACTGAATAAAAACACTCTTGTTTATTACTATGAACTGCTACTAGCTTCATCCAACTTTCAACAGTTTACTGAGGATAAAAACTGTCTCTAAGTAGTAGGATAAAAAGTGTGAGATTTCCTCAATTTCTTGTAGTCCTTGTTGAGGGGAGACTGTTGCAATTCAGCTAGTTTTATCTGGTTCGGGTGAAGTGGTAGTGGTGGTGGCGGGAGCCTCAGCCAGCCCAGCCAGCTGAACATCATCACGTCCTGTTTTTGACACTCTGAACATGTGGGGAAGGTCCTGCGCATGCGCGGAGGTGGCACATGTGCTCACATTTGCGAAATGGTAGCAAAGGTAAGTTGATTTCACACTGGGGGGGGGAGATGATGGCTTTAAATGCCATCAATTAATGTTACATATATACATACAAGTTTGCTTAGTTCATACCTGAAAGAAATGAAAAGGTTCCCTTTATCAACTCATGGCAAAAACAATCAAGACCCCCCTTCCTGTGCCTGAAGGAGAATAATGATTGAGCCTTGAGTCGTGGGACTGAAGTGGATTAGATCAGATTAGCAGCTCATTTATCATGTCAGGATGCAGTCTGAGATCAGAACAGGGAGCTATCAAAATAATTAATAAAGAAGCTTTCTAAATGTTTGTACGAATGGTGCCTCACATTTTATTTGTGGCACTGTTTATCTTATTTTGGCATTACTTTTCATGCCTTTTTTCCGCTTCTTAATTCAACATCAATCAAATAAAAATTAGAAATGATTGTTACTATTTATAAAACCATAGCCCAGCCATCCATGGCATAAACAAAGGTTCTTTTTATACCATGAAAGGGGAACAAAACAATGGATATTTTTGAATGCCAGATCAATTTCTCTTTATCGAGGAGCGGAGGAAACTTTTGCCCATCTTTTGCATGTTGAAATATAGAAAAGATGGTTTTAAAGTGGAAGGGGGCGGTAGAATCAGATGATTATACAACCGTTCATGACAAAATCTGTGCTGCAGACAATGAACATAATGAGGCATTGTGTGCATATTATTAAGGAAAGATCAGGGAAAACCAGCCAAAAAGCATTCAAAATGGTATTTTCTTCTTTTTGATGTAAGTTTAATATCTTCCCTGAATATATGCAATTTGCAAATCAGGATAGATGAATCTGTCCGTTTTGATTTTACTCAATTTTTATTATATTTTATTTATTTTATTTGGTGGGGCATTTGTTTCCATGCATTACTGCAACGCTTGGCAAATGTTGCAAAAATAATAAAATTGTTATGAAAATCTGCATGCATGTTTGTCAGCAAGTCTCTCCACAACAACAACAACAATAGAAGAAGAAGAAAAAGAACTGGAAAAATATCATGAAATATCGCAACCTGGCCATCGAAACTACATGGTTATGGATGAAACATGTAACAGTGACACCCATTGTCATCAGGGCATTTGGTACCATGTCCAAGAATGTTGTAAAATATATCAAGAAATTGCTTCATGCAATAACACCAGTGGAACTGCAAAAAACTGTGCTACTCGGAACATTGCATATTTTAAGGTACTTGGTTGATACCTAGGACGCTGGCAGCAACCCGTATCAACCATTAGCACCAGTCAATGGTAATTGTGATGCATTTTAAATGTCCAGTTGACTGAATTTCATGTTTAATGAATAAAAGAGATGACAACGATGACAACAACTGAACTGGAAAAAAAATCACAAAATATTGTGACCTGGCCATCGAAACTACACAGTTATGGATGAAACATGTAACAGTGATACCCATTGTCATCAGGGCACTTGCTACCATGTCCAAGAATTTTATAAGATACATCGAGAAATTGCAGCTTCCTGCAATAACAGCAGTGGAACTGCAAAAAACTACGCTACTTGGAACATCATATATTTTAAGAAGGTACTTGGTTGATACTTAGGACTCTGGCAGCAACCCATATCAACCATTAGCACTAGTCAATGGTATTTGTAACACATTTTTAAATGTTGCAGTTGACTGAGTTTGATTTTTAATTAATAATAATAATAATAATAATAATAATAATAATGCAATAACCACCCTACTTGGAACAGCTTATATCCTCCAACGTTATCTTAACAGTTCCTAGGTTCTTGGATAGGACTCGAGCTGTTGAGCTACCAACCAGCCCCAAAGGCTGTGAATCTCACCAAAGATTAACCAAATAATAATGCAGTTCTCTTAATTTGTGTATCTTTGTCTTGATTTTTCTTGGTTTTTACAAGCTCCATATTTCTAACATCATTTGTTTCTCTGATAAGCCCATTTGTTTGTTTGTTTTAATTGAAGTTCCTTCGCAACATTCTGAATTGTCAAGATTTTGATGCACAGACTGATTTTGCTGGAGGTATGAACTGGGGCAGTTCATGTATAAATTCAGGCGGAACAAATTTTCCCATGTCTCTTGGTAAATAATGAAAGCTGCAGGAAAGCAGTGTAAATTTCATGGACAGGTTGTTAACATGTTACCGAAGTCATGTGAACTTTGACAGTGGTCCCAATTTTTTTTAAAAAAAATCAAAGCCAGAAAAATTGACAAATACTTACTCGCCCATCACTAGTGAGAAGTATAGAGTCACTCTTTATATCCCTGTGAATAACTCCTTGATTGTGAAGGTAGGACAATGCTCTTAGGACAGACAGGCAAACAGTAGCAATCTGTTCTTCATTCATTCTGAAATTTGGCAGGAGATATAGGAAAAGAAATGTCATCATATGTTTATTGCTGGGATACGTTTTCCCAAAAAACATCACTACAAAAGTTAACTCTAAGAAAATATTTCCAATGTTTCAAAATAAACAATGAAAAACACTCAATCTTTTTTTTCCTGAGGGATTTCTTACAAATTAGAAAGAATGTTACTGCCGATTTCAAAAAGCCCATTTGTCTAGTGGAGCAGTATTAGCTTTGGTTAGCAGAGATTTTCCCGATGTTGGGCAAGGTCTTCTCCATTACCATGCTATGTATCATAAAAGAGAATGAACTTGGTGCCTTCTACATCCACTCTATCTCTTCTGTAACACATTGTCTATATGGGCTCCTGAGAACCTGTGTGTATTTTTCCTCCTCCCATCTGCACATGCAAAGAGATGAGTGACCAAAGGCCACCAATGGAGACAAAGCTTGTCTGGCAGATGCAGCAACGATAGCCTGAGGTTGCGAGGTCACTGCACCCCTAAAAATGGGATGGAGAGTAGACCATGTCCAGTTGGAGTATAAGCAGGTTAGAAACACCCAATAGCACTCAGGTGGAAATGCTAATTATCTACTGCAGTTCAGGTCATGAATAGCTCACCCAATAGGATTAACATTTACCCCCATAGAAACATGATACTTATGTAAAAGTTGCAGATACTTTGATCAGATCTTCTAGGAAGGTCCTATAATGTTCAAACAGCAATTAAGGAGTGCATCTAATGAATCTAATCCTAATGACAACATTTAAGGAAGAGTTTTCTACAAACATCTGTTTGCAATCATATAATTGCAAAAATATTGGCCTGGTGACTAATATTTCAGAAAATAGCCCTTAGCGAAACCAAAGGGAATTTTTAATATGAGGGCTGAAACCAATCTTAAAAATAGCCCTGATTTCACAAACAAAAGTCATATGGCAAATGAGAGAAAGCCCCATTTTTAGAAGAAAGCAATTTGCTATTCGAAACTCAATATGAAAACTTCTGAATACACAGATGTATATCTGCCCAATCCTGATGGGCTTTCCTATTTCTATCTGGCTTTAAACTTTCATAGCCTGCTGAGACTTTTAGGATGGTTTTAGAATAAGATTTGATTTCCAAGTGGAAAATATAAGGCAGGTGTCAAGCTCAACTACAGTTGGCCATATGTAAAGGACTATCTTTTATTTAAGACAGCTGCCCTTTATATTTATTTATTTGTTTGTTTGTTTTCCTTGCTTAGCTCTTGAGTTTTTCTTTGTAGAGCAAAGTTGTAAACATAAACAATGTTTCAATCCTTCTGAAGCTCTTTTAGCTCTTTCAGATTTGTCCTGTGTTTTTTAAGAATATAAAGTCGCTTGAAGCTAGATAGTATTTTGTTAGGTAAAGAAAGAGACCACTTTAACTACTGGAAACTGTTTTAACTGATTTACTGGGATATAGGCATGTTATGAAAGGTACAGGAAGTATTCAACTATTAAATTATGCCTTCATCCTTTAGAGCAGTGTTTCCCAAAGTTCTTCCTGCATTATTCAAATCACTTATCAGAAAATAGCAATAGCACCTAGATTAATATACCACTTTATAGTGCTTTACAGCCCTCTCTAAGCGGTTTACAGAGTCTCAGCCTCTTGCCCCCAACAATATGGGTCCTCATTTTACCCACCTTGGAAGGATGGAAGGCTGAGTCAATCTTGAGCCTGGTGGGATTTGAACTGCCCAACTGCAGGCAGTCGGCAGGCAGTACAAGTGACCTGCAATACTATAACCACTGTGCCACTGTGGCTCTTAGTGAATCTTAGTGAAGTTCCAGGACCAGCTATAAGTTTCTACTTTCACCACCATCGTAACTTTGAATCATCACTAAACGAATGTTCGTGACTCAAGGACTACCTGCATTAGGTTGAATTTTAACTATCCTTGCCTGTGTTTTAAATTTATATAGTCAGTTTTTAGCATTTTATTTGAGTGCCGCCCAGATTCCTTCTATGAGGGAGATGAGCTGTTTCTAAATTTTATAGCTTAATAAAATGAAAACAATATAATGGAATGACCTTTATGTCATTTCAATAAATCACCATTGGTAATTTTAACAATTTTTGTTTTAATAGGAAAAACTCTGGGAGATTTTCATATATATTTTAGTACATGTGGCAATCTGTAAGTCAATTTAAATATCCTTAGTGTGATGGGTGATGAGTTCATGCGTCGTTGAAAAGAAAAGAAAAAACACATTAACCTAATTTTTGGTAACTTACCCAAATTTGGGAAGAACTGCTCTAAAAAATGCCAAAAGACCTTCATTTATGCATTTAACAGCATATTATCATTCAACAGAGGAAAGGTTGGACTTGAAAATGATTCGGGATAGAATGCATCCACTTTGGAAATTAAACCTGTCAAATCAGCATGCATCTCTCCTTCATTATGTTACAGTTTTATCTGTCGATACTGGCACAAAATATGTTTAGCAACTTCCAAGGTTGCTATAGAAACAGTGGAGGGAATCAGTGTGAAGAACCAAAATGGGAGATGCCCCAGTCTGCCCTTCTCCCTCTTCCTCCTCCTTTGTTCCTGTCGTTGCAAAGGACGAAAGAATGAATGAAAGGGCTGCTTTCTGCCCTGCCTTCAGAGAATTCTCCTTTGCACAAGAGGTCAGTGGAGATGCAAGGCTCTGCCTGGGGGAAGTTTCATTCTTTTCAGCAGAGAGAGAGAGAGACCTCATCTGCTTCACTGACAATGCTCCCTCAGCGGCGGTTTTCTGCAAAAGATCAAATGGCCAGAAGGCAGGACTTGGACGCAGAACAAGCTTACCGTGTGTGAGTCACTATATCTGTCAAAGCACCGCCTTCCAGAAACTCCATCACCACCCAGAGCTCGTCTCCCACCAGGTAACTGTTGTACATGTCGACCACGTTTTCATGGTGATAGTCTCTCATGATGACAACCTGGAAGAAGAGCAAAGGCTGACAGGGCAACACAGTCCGGGGGCTTCCCTGCTAACATGCGCCAAATGAGTAGAGAATGTTCAATCCTGACATTCATATTTGGATGTTAATTCTCCGTAGAATAATGTTAAGTTCAGACTGGCTAGAAATGAAATTATGGGGTGGAAATGAGCCTAGGTGGAATTATTCCTTCATGTATAGAAATGAAGATCAATCTGGTTTAAAAAAAAGATGTGGTGTGTGTGTGTGCGTGTTCTCCTATATGTACCGCGTGTGTAAAACTTTAATTTAGGACAGGCACGATCACTCATGCAGGAAAAAGGAAAACAGCCTTGTCAACAGCTATGGATGATAATGGGATCGTGACATCTGTTGACCAAATGATCAACAAAAGCTTGCTGCACCTGATCCTTCCTGCATTTGAACAAGCAGGCTTTGGGGGAAAGGATGGCATACATTGGTCTTTGGAAGTGCACAGCACTGTTTCTGCTGAATAAGATGATCTTATCCGAGCAACACACCATAACCTTGACATTCTGATGCCATCGGTGGTCTTCTCTTAGTTCTGCAGACAAGATATGACTTAGAGGAGAAGTTCAGAGGAAGGACGCTGCTCAGGGCCCAGCAAACTCTTCCCCTGCAAAGGGTCCCACTGATGCCCAGATGTCTTTGGCATCTTTTAGGTAGGTCTGAAATCCTGGAGAGTTCAGTACAGCAGTTTACCAGTGGTGGTTCCATCCACATATGACCCCTCCAAGAGAAACAACTGAAGGTTTCCAAGGGGGAAAATGGCACAAGTTTAGAGATCTGAAAATGGCTACAATCCCCGACAGATCTACGTCTTAGAAGCATCACGGCAGGGCTGATCTTTGAGGGAGTGTTCATCAAACAGCGGATGCCAACTAAAATTTGTACCCCAAATTTGATTCTATTTTTTTAAAAAAATCAGTGTAAAGCACGGTTGGTAATTACATTTATCCTGTTTGAACATCATGCAAACTGTTGTTATTTTCAGCCAGAAACAAGAAGAGAATGTGGCCACACTTCAGGAGGAGGATGTATTTCATAGTTAGAACTAGCAAAACTATGTTCATTGGTACATTCCAAGCTCCAAATAGCCATTTTAAGTGTTCCAAGGATTTTGTCCCTACATCAGGAAAAAAAGATACCAAGAAATAAAACCTTTTCCAAGTAGTTCTCTTTCAAAGGGTCCAAGTCACGTAAATGGCATGTTGCTTTCTGGATAGACTAGCATGGTAGGTCCTTTTCAAATTCTTCCAGCGCTAGCAATTTTTAAAAACGTGTGGGTTTTTTTTGCTGCTTCTGCAGGTACTGCATTTGTTTGTTAAATATTGCTGCCTGAAAAAATTGCCAAATGCAGACTTGCCCTTATGCATTAGAAAGAGAAAAAAAATCACAACCTTGTGACCCTTATTAATAGGGTTCACGGGTTGTGTTTGAAGTGGCCACACAACACTGCCTCTCTTTCTTTCCATTCGGAAGACTCTAGAATTGATGCTATTGTTGTGCTGCTGGATTGGTATGAATGGTGCTGATAACTGCTTTCTGGGAACTCTTTGTAAAATTTGTAATTGTACTTATGCCTGATTCTTTGCCTTTTTAAAAAGATGGACCTAGATATGTAAAATAACAAATCACAGGAAGACAGCAGCATGTTCCAGTTGGCCAAACCAAGGCATATTGACTTCAATCCTTTCCTTTTGTCAGCGTGATGATGATTTAAAGCTGACCAGCCAATGTAAAGCTGATGCAACTGTAAAGCTGCTGAAATGTAAGGCTGATGAAATGAGGATGAATCAGCATTGGTATAGCCACTTGAAGACCATGAAGGGGTCGGCTTTACCACTTTAAGAGGATTCTATATAAAGGAGGCCATGAGAGGGCGTATCTCTCTCTCTCTCTCTGTGTATCTCTCTCCTTGTGTCCGGTATCCATTGCTAAGTTCTACATGTAGTGTTAAGAAGAAGATGGATTGCTTGTCAAGTATTTGCTACCACGTATACTTCTGTATATGTCTTGTATATAAACCACTGTTAAATGTCTAAGTCTCGGTGTGCTGTGTTTTGCTCCTAATAGTAGTCACACTTCAAACGCTCTGACACTTTTCAAGCCCAGAGTATAATATTTGCTCTGATACTGTGTGAAAATAAAATACCCTGGACAGTATTAATTAGTGCTCATGTTTATTCCTCTCTGCTCAGCCTACAGGAAAAACAAAAACAAAGCAGAGTAATTACTGTTCTAAAAATCCTAAACATCCAGATGCTGCTAAAACTATGGTAAGTAATTAAACACTATCCATATCTGAGCTGAAACAGAGACTTCAACTTTTGACTTCATTCATTCATTTAAATCAATGTCCTGAATCTGGTTAATCCTTCTCTTCCTGAATAAGATTCCACTCTGCCACACAGAAATTTTCCCTTTGATGGCAAGTGTGCGGCTTTTCATTTTAAACTATGTTTATTAAGGTTACAGTTTGCTCTAGATATTAGAACAAATGGATGGCATCTGCTCTGAAAGTGGGAGTCAATTCAAGGCAAGATAAATATATAACTTTATTTAAGCCTTTAATGTATCTTAAATGAGAATATGTTCACATCTCAAATTTTATTTTTCAAGGCAATTAACACGATTCTTCTCATTCCCATTTTATTCTCACTGTCAGGGTTTACCAGGGGTGGGTTGCAGGCGGTACGCCCAGGTACGGGTGTACTGGTGCCTGCGGGGAGCACTGGATACTGTTCCGGTATGGTCCTCCGGAGGGCCCACCCATCCGCCCAAGCTCCTTACCTTTATTTGAGCTCTTCGGCGCTTCCGTGCACGCAGCGCACGGCACCTGTGCGACGCTCCGCCGAACATTGCGGAGGCATCACAGAGGTGTCGTGGAGGCAAGGACACATGAACATGCTGCACGGGTGTGCTGCACGCATGCATGCGGGGGACGCTGGGCCCTGTTGCACTGTACCGGTTGCAACGGGATCCGGAACCCAAACCAGAAACATTTTGTTATCAGAATCAAAAGCAAGCTGCTGGCCCCATTCTTCGTCATCATCTTTAAATGACCCCGTAATCCCTTGTGGTGTGGAGTCTGGGCAACTGAATGGAGCTAGCAGAGTGCTTACTAGCCAGATGCCCTTCCTGTCGCCAATGCAGAGTTTTTTTTCCAGCAGATATATTCTCATTATGCCCAGAGAGAGAAATATCTGCCTCTACCTAGGATCGAACTCACAGCCTCCTGATTGTGAGGCAAGAGCTCTAGGCCATCGCACGCCACCCTTGACCCCATTCTTCATCATGTAGGAAGTTAATTGGATTGTCTGCTGAATTTTAGTTTAATACTAATTGCGGGACAATATTGTGAATTCAACCTGAAAGCAATTGACTCATTTAAGAATGCTGGCTTTTAAAAAGTTCTTTTTTCCCAGCTTCCCACACCCGCCACCAACAGTTCATTCTTCTACTAGCAACTTACAACATCTTCTTGAGTCATATAGTCATTGTGCTAATAGTAAAGAGCCCAGCTTTTATATGACATCAGGGATAGTAGGATGATGCTACAAGATGCTGTATGTCATTGGTGGGGTAAAGGAACAGAGGTCTGCCTCACTCTGACTATCAGCGTTCCTAAAAACCCCAACTCCAATGAAACTCCAAGACAGGCATTTTCTCAAAGCTCCCATTTATTAGAGTAGGTATACAGGCACATCTGGGAAAATCTGAATCTGAGATTTCTGGGCTTCCCTTCAGTAAGTCAAAAGTCTAAATAAGAGCTGCCTGTTCCCTAAAACTTTGCAAGGAAGGTTAGGCTGAGAGATAATGACGTACCAGGGGATTCTGAAATCGAGTGAAAATCAGGTTTTTCTGGTTTACAGTTAACAGTCTGACCACTATATATCATTAACATCTCTGCACTGAGACCCTTCAGGTTAAGATATACAGGTAGCCCTCGACCTACGGCCATAATTGAGCTCAAGTGAGACATTGGTTAAGTGAGTTTTGCCCCATTTTATGGCTTTTCTTGCCACAGTTGTTAAGTGAACCACTGCAGTTCATAACTGCAGTTCATAAGTGAGTATCCCGGTTGTTAAGTGAATCTGGCTTCCCCACTTTGCCCATCAGAAGTTTGCAAAAGGTGATGATCAGATGATCTTGGGACACAGCAACGGTCATAAGTATGAACCAGTTGCCCAGCATCTGAATTTGGATCAGATGATTATGGGGATGCTGCACAGGTCGAAACTGTGAGCGCCGTTGTACCTTTGAATGGTCACTAAATGAACTATTGTTAAGCCGAGGGCTACCTGTACTGTACGGAAAGAAACGAAGGGCACGAAAGAACCTTCTTAGAGTTCCTAAAGGACCTACCTCATTGAAGAGCAGTTCCCTTCTTTGCTGTTTCCTGAGATCCATCTTCTTCACAGCCACTTGCCTTCCCGTGTGCTTCTCTGTGGCGATGCAAACGATTCCGGTGGAGCCTTCCCCAATCTTGATAAAGTTGTCCAAGTATTCTCGAGGATCTCCCGGGCTCACCACCAGTTGCAAAGCTGCTCGGAACTGCTCGTGCGACACCCTGGAGGGCTGTTGGTCCGAGGAGGAGCCCCAGCTTGGCGGAGGGTAAGAACTTGAAGCGATGCTGGGGGAGCTTGGGTAAGAAGCTGTAGAAGTATAATGTGAGCTCGGCTGCAGAGAAGGCTGGTGGTTAAAGTGAGAGAATTTGTGATAGATAGCAGAGTACTGGTAGCCACTACCTGAATAGGCGGCTTTGCACTGACTCTGAGGTAGCTTTGTTGGGCCTCGCGGATATGTGTCTGATCCAGAAAGTGGTGGACTGACTACTATCTGTGCTCGATCATAATCCAGCTGTGGAAAAAGGCATATCAAAAAGTTAACTTCCGTTTTTGGTACAATCGTGTGCTCCTGAAATAATGAGGGACGCAAACATTTACTTAAAAACAAAAAAACTTTCTTCTTCAAGTAGGTCACCCTCCAGACTGTCTACTAGTTGGATGCCTCCAGAAACACGTGTTCTAAAGGTACCTTGTTCAATTAGTACAATGTTGCCCCTTTATGAAAGGCTTACTTGTTGTCTTCTCAAGCAGGGCAGAAGACATTGTTCAAGAGGTAGGAGAGAAGGAACTGACCCCTCACAAAACTGGCTTTCGAAGGATGAATCTAAATCTTCTGATTGCCAAAATTAGGCAGCCTTGCAAGCAATCGTCTTTTAGGAACAGGGGATCACGCAGAGGGAGTATTCAGCAGGTTCTGACCAGTTCAGGAGAATCGGTAGCGGAAATTTTGAGTAGTTCAGAGAACCGGTAAATACCACCTCTGACTGGCCCCGCCCCCATCTATTCTCTGCCTCCCGAGTCCCAGCTGATCGGGAGGGAATGGGGATTTTGCAGTAACCTTCCCCTGCCATGCCCACCAAGCCACGCCCACAGAAACGGTAGTAAAAAAATTTGAATCCCACCACTGATATCATGGCCTACCAATTTGTTATGTTGAACAAATGGTTTGCTTGAAAAAAGATTCCAGGTCCTTGAGGCTGGTTTTTCTTTCTAATCAATGGAATATTGTTTAATAGGAGGAGAACTCTATTGGCCTCAAGCTTTGGAGAGTGGTTGATAGAACAGACAGTTTTGACCTGCTTTTTCAACAGAGCCGATTCATGTGGAAATCCTTGGCTGGTTCCTTTTCAAGATGTATAACCTCAGACTCCAATCAAGTCTAACCAGAGCAGAAGGTATCTGCTCCTAAGCCCGTGACGGCGAGCCTATGGCACACTTGCCACAGGTGGCACGGAGAGCCCTCTCTGTGGGCATGTGAGCCATCACCCCAGCCCAGCTCCATAGCCCATGTGCGCGCCTTCCACTGCTTGTCAGAAGGCCGCAAAAGGGGATCACATGACCACTCCCACTCCCAGGACCTTGCAACCATCATAAATATGAGCCAATTGCCCAGTATCTGAATTTTGATCACCTGATCATGGAGATACTACAACGGTCGTAAGTACGAAAACTGACCATGAGTCACTTTTTTCAGTGCTGTTGTAACTCGGGCCACTAAATGAAGTGTTTTAAGTCAAGGACTACTTTTTCTTTGTATGCTTTAAAGCAGCGATCACCAACTGGTGGTCCATGAACCACCGGTGGTCTGCGAGAAAGTTATGGTGGTCCGCGGAAAAATTATTTGCATTTTTTATATTGCACTAAATACTATTTGTCTTTTTTTTTTAAAAAAAAAAATCATATTAGTGGTCCACAGGATTTAAAATTATGAATGTAGTGGTCCCTGAGGTCCGAAAGGTTGGTGACCCCTGCTTTAAAGGACTGAGAGATAACTGGCTGGTCACGTTTAGCAAGTGAATGCTAGATTGGAAGAGAATTGCGTGATCCAGCTGGGCTGCTCTTACAGCTGTCACCGTCGAAGCAGAACAGCAATTGCCCTGCCTGGGGCAGCCTGAGGGCAAATTAAGACAAGACTGGGGAATTCTGGGAGTTTGAAGTCCGGACATCTTCAAGTTGCCAAGGTTGAGAAGCACTGCTCTATGCAATGTATACCTCCAACATATACCCTGTTTTCTTCCATGTCAGGTCACATGGATGTCAGTTTCTTGCTAAGGAGACCGGAGAGAGGATTTTGTGTTATTTCTCTCGATAGGTTGCGATCTGAGGCAACCCCCCTCCCCCAAATCTGCAGTGGTTGTACCACCTGTTTGTCCACTTGCTGTTGCACGGTGGTTACCTAGGCCTCACAGCAAAGCTATCCATACACAATGACACAAAGGGTTTTGTTGATCAGCTGGCTTGATGCTGATTAGGGCTGAGAGGGAGTAAATTCCCAAAGGTCACCCAGCTGGCTTCTTTGTGTGGGAAGGCTGGGGACTTCCCTTTCCCTGCTTCCAGTCCAGGACCTTAGCCAGTGCATCATACTGGCTTTCTTAGCCAAGTAGTTCAAACGAAAATCCACCCTTGTCAGGAATAAAATTATCCTTAGCCAAAGGATAATTGACTTCTAGACCTTGAGTTCTCTAGAACTTCCATCATCCTTGGTTTAATTTTGGAAGTGGGGATGAGACTGAGAAAAATTATGAAAAAAAGTAATGGGATCATATTGAATGCCCATAGAGCACAAAAGAGAACAAGTTATCTTTAAAAATTAAACCACACCCTTTTTGCCAGATACTAGTATACTAGTGCGCAGGTACGTGAACCTGCGTTTTCATGTCAATATTGATTCCTGGCAACTGCCTGCTTTGGTCCTTGCATGTTTTTTCCTACAATATACTAATATTTATCTCTCTATATATATATAAATGGCTGTGCTCTGTGTGTGTATGTTCCAGCATAACTCTGGAACACCTCAAGCAATTTCAACCAAACTTAGTACAAAGATGACTTACTCTCTGGAAAAAAAAAACGCTGTGGAGGTAAGACAACTCTAATATCCCTCGAGATGTGTGCTCTGTTAAGATACAGCCTGTTGTGCCTTAAAATGGCTCTATTTGTACTGCCATAAAATGGCTTCTACTGTACAGCGCAGTGGAGTTGCCATGGTAACAGCTTCACAGTACTCCACCAGGGGGCTCCCTCTGGTAAGGGGGAAAATCCAACATTAGAAATTATGTTTGGTCTGCACATTTTCCCCCTATAAATAAACACCTGGGCAACGCCGGGTTATCGGCTAATAACCAACAAAGGAGAATATTTGTATCTCAGGGTTGAAATGAGGGCTTCTTTGGTGCTCTCTGAGCTTGCTTTATGCAGATGTTTCATTACTCTAACTAGGTAACGTGATATCACTTAACTAGCACTGATGATGTTGCCTAGTTAGGGTAATGAAACATCTACAAGAAAAGAAGCAAGCTTAGGGAGCACTAAGGACCCCTAATATTTATAACAACATTTGTTGTTTGTTTGTTTGTTTATTGGATTTATATGCCGCCCTTCTCCCAAAGGACTCATTTAATTAACCATGGATGATAAAACCAAAACCACAGTGCATTGGGATCTGACTTCCATAGCACTGAGAGAATTGAACCAATACATGAAAGAGAGTTCTACTAATGGATTGTACTCCTAATGAAAGACTCAGATTCAGTGCTAGTCACTTGATCCTAGTTATTTTCAGGCAAAAGCTAGGGTGTAATATCAGCTACTATGGAAGGAGAATTGTGAACCCCATGGCTCTTTGATGTAATGCACCAAGGCTGTACAAAGGAGCCAGAGGGGAATGAATCGCATTTTTTTTCCTCCCTAGCTTTCCCCCCCCCTCAGGTGGACGGTCCACATTTTTGGATCATCTGAATGTTGATCCATTAGTTGCGACGGGAATTAGCTGACCACCTTGTCATCTGAGCCTGATGTTGTAGGCTAACAAAGTTACGACTGTCCCAAAGTCACTCAGCTGATGGGGTTAGAATTCACAGTCTCCTAGTTTCTAGCCTGGAGCCTTAATCACTGGCTCTCAAAACTGAATCTGTAGTACTTCACTGAAATCTGTGCCATACAATATGTCCTTTCAATTGGAATATTAATAGGTAAAGGTTCCCCTCAAACATATGTGCTAGTCATTCCCGATTCTAAGAGGCAGTGCTCATCTCCGTTTCAAAACCAAAGAGCCAGCGCTGTCCAAAGACCTCTCCGTGGTCATGTGACTGGCATGACTAAATGCCGAAGGCACACGGAACCTTCCCATCAAAGGTGGCGCCTACTTTTCTACTTGCATTTTTATATGCTTTCGAATTGCTGGGTTGGCAGAAGCTGGGACAAGTAACGGGAGCTCACTCCGTTATGTAGCACTAGGGATTCGAACTGCCAAACTGCCGACCTTCTGATCGACAATCTCAGTGTCTTAGCCACTGAGTCCCTGGAATATTAATAAATTATACTAAATAATTTCTTTAGGAAAGCATGAATTATATTTTTTTAACAATTGATTTGCAGATTGATAAATATTATTTGCTGTCACAAATACACTTTCTCATGTTTGCCTTTACAGGTAGTCCTCGACTTACGACCGCAGCTGAGCCTGAAATTTCTGTTGCTAAGCGAGACATTTGTTAAGTGAGTTTTCCCGCATTTTACGTTCTTTCTTGCCACTGTTGTTAAGGGAATCACTGTAGTTTTTAAATCAGTCAAACTGTTGTTAAGTGAATTTGCATTTCCCAATTGACTTTGCTTATTAGAAGGTCGCAAAAGGGGATCAAATGAAACCCGGGACCCTGCAACTGTCATAAATGTGAGTCAATTGCCAAGTGTCTGAATTTTCATCACATGACCATGGGGAATGCTACGACGGTCATTAAGTGTGGAAACTTAATTATCGTAAATCACTTTTTTCAGTGCCGCTGTTAACTTTGAACTGTTGTAAGTCGAGGATTACTTGTACTGATCCATTTAGTTCCACTTTGATTATAACTGCTTTTTAAAATATCTTATCCATTCCTTTTCTCAGGGACCTTTTATAGATGAGTACCAAAAAGTGGCTTTGACATGGATCTAGGATTCTACAAAACCCACTTTTCCTGGAGTTTCACAATATTTTAAAATTTAGGCATCTGAATTAATTGCACTAGCATTGAGAAATAGGCAAATAGCTTAAAATATGAGGCCAAATTGCAAGAGACCACCTCGAGTAAATAGGATGGAACCTGGAGCTATATATCACTGGAAGAAGTCAAAATCAAATGAAATCAGATCTCAGAGATGTTAACGTGGAAATAGTTGTTCCTGGTGGACAGCTTGGAATCAGCAAAGGAAATTAGAATTGGGGACCTCCAGCAAGACAGAGGATCTATCTCAGGGGTGTGAAACTCGTGTCATCACACGGCGTCACATGACGTATCGCAACTTTCCCCCCTTCGCTAAACCAGGTGTGGGCGTGGCCAGCACGTGATGCGTCTGGCCCATAGGGTTTGACAGCCCTGATCTATCTGAAAGAATAAAAGGGAAGAAATGGAAATAATATCTGAATAGTATTAGGAAACATGCAAAGGGAAATCATCAAAGCCATTAAAAAGCAAAAGTTAGAATATTTTGGACATGTGATGCGACACCAAGAAAAATACGGCATCCTTCACTTAATCCTCCAGGGAAAAATTGGAGGCAAACGAGGTCCAGGCAGAAGAAGAACATGATGGCTTCAAAACCTAAGCAACTGGTTTTGGACAAAACTCAGCAGCACTTTTTCATGCGGCTGTTGACAAAAATAGAATTGCCAACATGATCGGCAATGTCCTATGATAGATTTGGCACCACAAGAAGAAGAAGATTAGGAAACGTGAAAAAACTGGAAAGCTTAACTCTGGAAGGCTATGCGGAGAAAAAAAGGAAAAGCTTACTCTTGAATTGGGCAAGATAAATAGATAGATGGATGGATGAATAGATAGATAGGTAGATAGATGCAGTATTGATAGATGGTAGATAGATAAGACACCGAGCTTCAAGTGAGACCGAAAGATGAGTAGAATGAAAATAAAAACACAAGCCTTTCCGTCCTGCAGCTAGCAGAGTTAGGGTTAGCTTTGAGAGCATGAAGGATTCAGGAATATTGTTTGGCTGCTTGGCCAACCGTGAAGTAAGGAAGAGCATCAGCAATGAGGGAAATTGCACAATAGATCTGATCTGACTGGAGAAGCTCCCTTGTAGAGTTCAGAAGCAGACTGTATCCAGCAGAAGATCCAACCATAAGGTATTAAGCATCCAGGAAAAGAATGAAATTGCTACATGAGACTTTTGCAGACATTTGGGGGGGGGGGGGGGCAAGGAAGGGAGGAGAGTTGGAATGTTTACATGTGTCCTGCTCTTTTGAAATGTTCTGTGTCCTACTTTTAAGGGGATTGTTGTGGGTAAATTGCTATCTGGGCAGATCTGTCTGGGGAGCATTAACGAGATTATCTAATGGAGTTCAACAGCTTGCCTATTTCTTCTACCTGCATGATACCGTCTATATATATTTGGGTTGGTGTTGTTTTCCTAAGGCAAGTGGTAAAGTTGCTTTTGTTGGCTTAGAACCATGGCTTAAATATTTTTTTCTTAGGGGATGGAAGGAGTCATATGCTGTTTATAGCAGACCCCACCTCGACCCTAGAGATCTGGCAATACGTTTTATTTAAAGTGAAAGTCATCGAAATTAAAGGTTTCTGCTTGGAAAACCTCTGAAAGAGCCATTTCCTCAAACCTTTGCAGTTGCTGGGTTAAATAGGAGCTGTATTTATTTACAGATGTGTTTAAAAAATCTTTAATTGGTCAATACTATTACTTGTCTTAATGTTAGCCTAGTAATACCTTAATGTAACTTGATAAGGATACAGTAGATTGCCATAAAAATCAGTGAAGGTAATCACAACGGACAATTTTTACTGAAAGCTAACTCTGAAATTAATTAATTTGTGCTGATAAATAAATAAAGGGAGACTAGTATAGATCTATTTCAAGCTATTTAGCTCTCATCAGCTAGCCATACCCTTACTGGGAATCGAACCAGGGCTGTATTGCATATTAGACAGATGTAATTGCCACTAAGCCACAGGCTCTCCTCCTTATCAGCTAGGCCAGGGAAATAGGTATGTATTAAGTTTACAACCCCTGGTATGCCCAGATATGGGAGGAAGCATACTGCTTTCTTTCTCTGTCTATCGGCTCATCCCAAGAAACCATCCAGACAGAAAGTCATTATTTTTAATGTTGCCTTTGTTATTTGTGTTGCGTTTGTGCTGATAAATAAATAAAGGGAGACTAGCATAGATCTATTTCAAGCTATTTAGCAACACAAATAACAAAGGCAACATTAAAAATAATGGCTTTCTGTCTGGATGGTTTCTTGGGATGAGCCGATATCTGGGCATACCAGGTATATATCCATCCTCCAATGATAGTAAGATTGAATATCTGCAGAAAATTTACAATATGGGAATAGAAAGAAGAAGCTCACCTTCTCCAGTTCTTATACAGCAGCATTTTTTTAGAAAGATATAAAATAGAAAGCTGCCATTTCCTAAATCCATGATGGCGAACCTATGGCACGCATGCCTAAAGTGACAGGCCGAGCCATGTCGCCTAGCACGCGCGCCATCGCCTGTACCTCTTCTGGGTTTCTTGTGCACATGCACGCGCAACGATCAACTGTCCTCCCTGTTTGCGGCAGTGCCGGAAACTGGAAGAACTGGTCTTCCATTTTCTGGTGTGAGCATGCGCGATGGCCAGCTGATCATTGCACACACATGCGCACCAGTAACCAGAAGCTACTGTGTGCATACCGCGTGCCGGAAACCGGAAGTCCATTTTCCATGCCCCCTGGGCAGCTCCTCTTCTGGGTTGCGGCCCAAACGAGCGTGCATGCTCCCTTTTCAGCACTCGGTGCCATAAAGTTTCACCATCGCTGTCCTAAATGATCTTCTAAAAACAATTATTCAGAGCCCCCAAATTGATTCTTTCTAATCTACATGAGAAGTAGTGTTGGGAGGGAAAAAAATGAATCATACTCTACGAAGCAAACATCACACCAATATTTGCACAGTTTTTAATCCAATTTGCTTCTGAACTTTCAGAATTCAGTAAACAGCAGTCTTTATGTCTCTTCGCCCCTTTGTATTTTACAAGTCTTGCCTCATTTTTTAAGATGCTAATACTTGACATTCTCAAAGATGTACCTTTGTAGATGAATGATTCAAAAAAGAAAAAGCAGAGAAAAAAAGAATAATAAGCCTTTTGTGAAAAGAGTAATTTTCAGCATTGTGCAAAGCAAGCGAGCTCATAACATCTCCACGGTGGGTGGGTGGGGTGGGGGTTTAGAAACAGACTCATGATGTAGCACAATTACAAATAATTATAGCAGTGAATTTATTTAATCAATCAATTTCAGTGGTAAAGCGCGGGGCAGGGGTGGACAAAGCAGAAGCTCCATTCAGCGTTTAGTTACTAGTTTCACTGCTGGCTGCCAGCCAGAAGTCCTCTGATCCATGTTAGTTAAATGCACATTAATCTGAATTTGGCAGTGTAATCAAGGACCCAACTGAACTGTGAAATTGAATTCTGCAGTGCAACTTCGTCTGACCATTTTATGCTAAGGCTGGAGGGAGGAGCGACGGGGGAAGCCTGCTGCAGCATCAATTTATCTCTGTAGGTTGCTGCACAGCGAAGGAACAACTGAGTTCTACCCAGCACAGGAAAAGAGAGGCACAGCAAGAATCAGCCCTATTTAACCACCTCTGGAGATTCCTTCACTGGCTCTTCTTTTTTTTTTTTTTAATCTCTTGGGAAGTTTTGACGAGAAAAGGATTTCCCTGGCTGTTCTGAATGCTAAAACCAATAGGTGTGCTGGCCAGTTTATTTTAAAGACCTCTCATTCACTAGTTCCAAAACAAATGTGCCTATTATCTTCTAACTCTATCTTGGAACAGCAAATTTCTGGGGCATAAATAAATTGGGAATGAAAAACAGATGCATATGATAATTGTATGTCAATGCAACCTTTTAGGAAGAGCTCAGAATATTTTGTGAAAGGATAACAATAGAGAGAGTCTAAGACAGGCCAAGAATTTTATCTGGACTAGAAGAAATGAAGCTGACTGCCAGTGACAATGAAGTATTGATGGCTGCTCTGCTGAAACCCTTTTAGAAAAATATTCCAACTACTATATATTTCCAAACGGCAGAATATCTTGGTTCCATAAACAAAAATATTTATTTACAATATTTTTTCATCTTATATTCGGTGGCCATGAATGAAAAGCACTACGTTGAAAACTAAACAATGTCATTTTGCTTGCATCATTCTGCTCTGGATTGGAGGGAAATACTTACAATTAGGTATTTTTAACAAAGCTCCCAGATTACCTAGGCATTAGTTTCCAAACTACTCTCTGTGGCCATAACTGGAAATCTGGAAGCTACAATATGAAGAAGATAAGATCCTGATTCTGCATTGTATAGTCCTGACCAAATATGATGGAATATATACTTAAATATCTCACACAGCAAGACACTACAACTTTTTGTTGCTTCAATAACAAAGACTGTGGGAAAGGACACCTTGTCAAAAGGAAGTTGTATATTTATGCTTTTGGCTTCTGCAGGATTGCTGTGTCATGATTTTGGACTAAAGTTTAGTCCAAAGTTTAAAGTTTAAACCTTCGAATACTATTGCAGTATTTTTGTTTTGCAGACATATATAGGAAAACGTATGTATGTATGTATGTATGTATGTATGTATGTATGTATGTATGTATGTATGTGTTTGTGTGTGTGTGCTCGCACACACACATATATATGATAAAGCAGTTGTCTGATTTTTTTTAACCTTGCTCCTTGCATTACATGAAGTTCTGTATCTTAAAAATTAATGGTTGTACAGTTTAAACTATAATACAGGGAACAGACGTGCTTGTGTTCCATCTGCCTCCTCTGTAAAAGTCTTAACTCTTGGATCTCATGAGATAGACTGATCAAGTCAATCCCTCTGCCCATTAGTAATCTGGCATGTAGTTTAATAAATATCAGAATTATTCTGCATGAAAGTCTTCAGGAGAAACCCAAAATCCCCTGTTAAAACACTCTCATTCATATATTTTACACAATATGTTATTTTCTGCAATGCATGCAGTAAAAAAAATCTGTAAACCTAACAAGGTCTAGGCACAGATATCTGTAACAATGCAAAGTCAATAACATGCACTATATTTATTGAACTTTTATCCCGTGGAGAGTGATGAGATTATGATGAGATAAAAATCAGATAAACACATACAATTATATACCTTTCTAAGTATAAAATAGAAATAGAAATGAATGAAACCGCCCTAAGGAAAAGATAAGAAAAGTGAAAAAGAATCACTTCCTCAAATCCAGGTCAATGAAGCAGATTAAATTCTGACAAGACATCCATCAAAGTCACAGCAGTGAGACAGAACATGCTGCTGCAGAAACAGCTGTAAGGTCTGGCGTTAAAGGAGCTCAAGTGCATCTGATGTTCTCCTTGCCACAAAGGCTTTCTCAGTTGCAATTCTATATAAGCTGGCCTCAAAATAAGTCTCATAGAATTCAGTAGCACGTCCTTGGGAGTACACAGATTGGCCCTGTTTAGTTGCTAAGCGGTGGCTAGGTCCCTGGTGCTTGAATAGTTCCAGGTTTTGGGGGGCTAGGTAGGGAAAAACATGGATAGGAAAGCAGAAAGAAAAGATCTCAAAGGAATAAGGTGTGGGAGATGCCTGCAAAGGAACATGAGCCATGGCAGTTCCTAACACGAATGAAGCACTCATCCACAAATTTAGCCAGTATAAATTATATTTCCTCACACTGGACTGAAAAATGGACAATGGATGTCAACTCCACTCAGAGCTGACTTGTTCGATTAAACAAAATTAACTGCTGTCTTTTTTCTCCTCCATAATGGGTTCACACACAACTTCCTCTGGGGCTTGACAGAAAGTAAGGAACATGTTCTTTTTGACTTGCTGTTCTGCCTATGATAAAACATGGCTAGGTCTCTATACGTCATTGCAGGCTCAGCTGAAACATGAACCCAACTTAAAGCAGCTAAAAAAAAAAGAATACTCTGTACAAGTCGTGACAAAGATACGGGATTTGCTGTCTGATGATGTGGGACTTGCTGTGGGCTTAGGCAGCTTTAAAAAGGAATTAGTCAAATACCTCAAGGGTGAATGTGTCTGGTGCTATCAAGAGTTATTAGCCATGGCAGCCAGATACAGGGGTTGAGTTTTGACAAGAAAGTACTTCTTCAAATTCCAATCAGAAAAATAAATCTGCCAGCTTTCTGCTCTGATCATGCATTTTCTGAAGGTATCAGAGCAGCCCTGTTGGAAAGAGATTGGCAACTGTATCATAGTTGAGTCCATATAAGACTGCAGGCCGTAGATAGTGATTGACCAATTCCCTAGAGCAGGGGTGTCCAAACTTGAGAACTTTAAGACTTGTTGATTTCAATTCCCAGAATTCCCCAGCCAGCATGGCTGGCTGGGGAATTCTGGGAGTTGAAGTCCACAAGTCTTAAAGTTCTCAAGTTTGGACACCCCTGCCCTAGAGCCTTCCAAGATGCTTCCACGATACACATTTTCTGTGAGATGGAAGGGGAAATTTTTAGACATATAGGAGTGGGGATTAAATACCTTAGCTGTATTTAATTTTGGAGTGTAGGTATTGGCACACCACAGTAAATGTGGCCCTTGACTTGAAAACAGTTAACTAGTTCTAGATTGTCTGGATTTTTGCTCTGAAGATAAAAGTTCCTTTTATTATTCTTTGGGATGGCATCAGTTCACAATGCCCTAGACTGAATCAGATAAATCAGCTCTTGCTCTGGAAACATTCCATTGAGTTCAATAGTATTAACTCGAATGACATGAGATAGCAACATGAAAAGCTTCTTCCACAGTCTATCTACCTGGCTTACAAGGATCCAATAATAATTATATGATCAGGTATAGCAATCACCAGCAATCATATGCTTGTGCTAGCAAGTAAGTATTCATTGTGCATGGTTTAACATTTATTCTGTGACATTGTCTGTACCTGTTCTAGTACTTTGTGAAGAAAAAATAGTTTCAAAATAGAAAACTGTCAGCATGATAGTGATGATGATCTATTGGAAAATATAGGGATAGATTTATTGATGAGGGTGTAGAATTGTTGAATCTTTTGGGGAAGATGAAATCCAAAATGAGCCGGACAAGTAAATCTTAACTAATGAGTTGAAGAAGTAAGGGACTTGTTTAATAGCACACAAAATATCATCACTGGCTTAATTTCATTTCAATATTCATTCATGTTCATTCCTGCACACATCTTTGTGTCCAAGTAGAAGCCTGATCAAAGACTGGTTGCAATTATCAGACAAGACTGAATCAGAAGCAGGTACTTTATAAAATGATATCCCAATGTGAGATTTATTTGGGGAAAAGATTGTGCCCTGAAGCCTTCCTCTTCTTCTTTGTTGAGCAATGCTTCACCAAAAGCAGGATGTTTGCCATATGTAGCACCTACAAGTTAAACTAAACAATTCAGCCAATTTTGCTATGGTGGTTGGGTGCTTACTATAACAAGGGATGTTATGGGAATCAGGTAGTTTCGCATTTATAATTCCCCTAAGTTACCCACCTTCTTACTGATTTTATCCAGACTATTTTCTCCCAAGAAAATGATTTTATGTATGATTGTTTGTGGAAATGTTTTCAAGAATTAAGTATGACGGAAAACAAGAGAAATAGTCACTTTGATTCACGCCAGTTGAACATTTCAACTCTTTATGAAACATGTATTACCGTATTTTTTGGAGTATAAGACACACCTTTTTCCCTCAAAAAAGAGGCTGAAAATCTGGATGCATCTTATATATTGAATACAGCATTTTTTTGCCTCCCGAAACCCCGCCCCTTCAACAAATGTCTGTACATAGCCTTTAGGAGCCTTGTAGAGTGCTCCTGGGGCCCGGGGAGGGCAGAAATGAGCAAAAATGGGCTAGTTTTTGCTCAATTTTGCCCCCCCAGCCCTGAGGAGCACTCTATAAACCTCCTAAAGGCTATGCATACCCTTTTTTTTGGCGAAAAACAGGTCAGTTTTTGCAAAAAACTGGCAATTGTTTGCTCATTTTTGGCTCCCCCAGGCCCCAGGAGCACTCTACAAGCCTCCTAAAGGCTATTCATGCCCTTTCTTTGGAAAAAAACCAGGCCTGTTTTCATGAAAAATGGGCCGTTTTGGGGAGATTTGCAGAGTGCAAAAACTTTTTTTTCAGTTTGCCTCTTCAAAACCTTGGTGCATCTTATACTCCAGTGCGTCTTATAGTCCAAAAAATATGGTATGTATTATCTGCATCTTAAACCTCATCCAAACATAACCTAAGATGCACAACTAAGCCTGCTTCAATTTGAAAACAAGGTAGCTTAAAAGGCATTTACCCATATACATATTGGCATTTATATTTGGTACCAAAATACAGGGATATTTGAGGTGCCCGTGAAACTATTAACCCACAAGGATAAAATATGAGAAAATTGCTAGAAATTGACTAGTTCTACATGTTTCTATTGCCTATCACACAATCTTCAACTAGATATTGCTACTTATTACCTGTATTAATCTGATTTGACTTCTGTCCCATATTTAGAAGAAGCAGGAATACTGCATTCTGTTCATTATACACAATGACAAGGATTTAAAATAAGAAAATGTCCATGCTAACTCATGTCAATTTTATGGGACACAAACCCTCTTTAGAACTGAGGCACTCAAGTGGTTACCAAAGAGAAACACAGTGTTTAAATACTGAAATTATAGTAAGGTTAAAAATGTGGACCTATTACAAATTTACCTTTGGAATGCCTGCTGCTGTTTCCGACAATCGCGGGTAGGTGTAGGAACTATATGAATACCCTTGCTGATTGGACTTAAAAGCACTTGCTCCGTAGGGCATGATTGGCTCTTGAAGGCCGGACCCTGACCTTGACCTTTGCCTCATGGCTGGTTGAGGACTTGCCTGGTTCACATAGGATGATTTTGGTCTTTTGTCGTAATCATCCTTGGACCACTCACTGTCACTGTATTCTAGTCCTTCTCTGGAGTATTGACTGTGAAGAGAAGTTCTAGAGAGAGCATAATGAAAAGGCTCTTTATAATCCAGAGAAGAGTGACTAGGTGCCCTCTGATATTCCAGCTTCAGGCCACCATACTCATTCAGTTTACTTTTTGTTTCCAAGGAAGTGCGATAATCTGGTAAGAACCTAGAGATGTCAGACTTCAAAGGCTTGGCTTCAGAAAAATACATCTCACTGGGTTTCAGCTTGGCCAGGTGTCCATTTTGCTTTGCAGCACAGCTCCCTTGGGAGTATCTTTCCGCTTCCTCCCCGCGAAGGCATCTGTCTCTGTACCTTTCAACAAAGAAATCGGTCCCTGTTTCTGATTCGCTGGAATACTGGGAATAGGTGACAAAGCCATTTTCTTGCTGGTGGATTTCTATATGGTTGGAGGATCTCAGGTGAGGCGTGGGAGGACTCTCCTTCCGAAGTGAGTTGGAACGGGTCACGGAGATATTGTCAAATTCTTCTAGCAAGCCGTTGATTGAAGCATCCTTGCAAGGTTTATTTCCTCTAACGATGGTCTGGGAACAGAAGATAGCTTTTGATTAAAGGCTGCCTTTGATTTAATGCCATAGCGATAAAACCATTCAGAGGAGTCATTTCAGCAACATTGCAAAAAATACAGGGACAGTCCGCTATATCCTTTTTATCAGGTGGAAAAAATTGGGGACAAAATGTCATTTCCCCCCAAGGTGCATCATTGCATACTCTCACTAACTCTGTCCTCAACAATACTCTTAAAAGAAATTACCATTTGATGTTAACCTAGGAATTTGACATTATTTCCTAGGATACTGAGAGAGAGAAAAAAAATCTATCTACTAATAGAACAGGTTGCGATTCACTTCTGTAGGTCGTTCTATGGAAAGGAATAACTAAACAAATGGTGCATTATTGGTATTTCATTCTTCCATAAAAGGTCATGGAAGGTACCACTATCACAGGTGTGTTAGAGAGAGGGGGGATGAGGGAGGGTGTGTGTGTGTGTGTGTGTGTGAGAGAGAGAGAGAGAGAGAGAGAGATTGTTCTGCTCTGCCATCATAGTATCTCAAACTAGATTAGAACCTTCTTTTGACTTTGATCAAACTTTTCTTTTGACTTCATTGAGAAGAATTTTAGTTTCTTAAAGATCAGAGTGTAAATAACATACAGCTATAGGAAATTATCTTGAATTAAACATGTAGCATATCTAATTAAGGCAGGCACCAGAAATCCATGTTCTAGATATTTTTGGATTTCAACAGCTTTCTGCCCATTCTGCATACAGAAAGTTCAGGAATGATGGGACCAGGGGTGTCTGCAGAGGAGGCCAACAATACCAAAATTGCAGGTGTGACCAGACACTGAAAGCCCCGTCCCTTTTTATGTGATGCATGAGATCCACATTTAAAAGGACAAGGCTTTGACTGCTAGCCACGTCCATCATTTTGACCTTCCCTGTGGACACTTCTGGATGGAAGTTACCCTTTAATAATAATTAGAGCTCCATAGATACTGCACATCTGACCCATAACACTGATAACAAGTTTTTTTATCCAAGATAAAAATCAGCTAATTGGCTAATTAGAACTGTGATTGGATTCAGTACAGAGTAGAGCCTTCTCTGTGGCGGGCCCAGCCCTGTGGAATGACCTCCCTCCGGATATTAGGAATACCTCTGACCTCCGCTCCTTTCGTATTAAGCTTAAGACCCACCTATTCCAAGCAGCTGGCCTGGCTCAACTTTGATCTAACCATATCGCTCCTGACGGGTTTTTAATTGGGTATTTTAATTATATTTAATTATTTAGGGGTTTTTTTAATCACTGTATTCTAATTGTTTTTTATTCATCAGCCGACCTCCTCCTTGTGTATGTCTCGGTATATGTCTCTGTTATATGTTTGTTTTGTCCACATATTTATTTCATATGTTTCATTGTACGCCGCCCCGAGTCCTTCGGGAGAGGGTGCGGCTAAGAAATAAATATTTATTATTTATTTATTTATTTATTTATTTTATTCATTTCTTTGTAAAATTTATTAGTTGCCACATGGTAACTACATAAATGCGAGGAGGAGTGGGTGGAATCGTTGTTAATCAATCAATAACACATATTAAGTCGTTCGTGTGAAATTGTAACTCTCTTTGGATAAACTCTATTTGTTTAGTTAAAACGTTTCTCTCTTGTGCCCTTGACTATTAATAATGATGATAGTGATGACCGCTAAATAATACCAACAAAAAATGAGTTACGCTGTGTTTCAATGCTAAATATGAATATGCAGCTTTGGAGTAGATAACAATGGAACAAATATAGAGATAATTTAGTGGATATGATCATCGTGTAATAATTATAGAAACTCTGAAGTCTTAAACGTCTCTGGGAAGGAGACTTTTATGAAAATTGTCCTTGTACAAATACAATGCAACGACTAGCATGCATCTCAAATAAAAGAGCCAAGGCATATTACTCAGAGACAGTCTGTGTGAGCCTCAATAAGAGCTGATATGAGTTCTTGTCCCATAGAGCCTATTAGAAGTTGGTTCAGCCAGACCCTTCAGAAGAGTAGTAATAAAACAAAACAGGACCTGCGTATTGTTTACATAACAAGCTTGATTTGCAACCCATCTAAATAACATTTGAGCATGCCTGCTCAAAAAAAGAGGCCTTTGCGGTTTATGGGGCTTGCAACCAGTTGCAAAACCAGTTGTAAAGCCTCATTCAATCACTGAGGCTCAGGTCTCACGCTTATATAGGAGTAAACAATGCTGAACTGTGCAATTTAATTCTCAGTGAGTACAGAACGACATTATTAAGGATTTACAATACTCCAGATTTAATCATATTCTGATTCGCTTGGAATTAATTTGGTCATGGAAAAATGAAATGGGTGTTTTGACATTGTATCCGCATTGTATCCTCTGCTTTGACTGTGGCTCAGGCCACTGTACATTAGCTTGTCATTAGAGAAAAATCTCATATAACAGAATGCAAACTACACAATAAACACAATCCTTTATTTTATTTTTCTTACCCATGATTAAGGGAATTCATAGGTTTTTTTTAATTCACTGTAACGTACTTGGGTATAGGATAAGTTCATTCAGTGTGTATGTGTGTCCTTCCTATACAGCATACAGTATAGAATAGTATAGTATAGTACAGTACAGTACACTACTGTCTACTGTAGTGTAGTGTAGTGTAGTGTAGTGTAATATAGTATAGTATAGTACAGTAATGTAGGGTAGGGTAGGGTGGGGTGGGGAGGTATGGTATGGCATGGTATGGCATGGTATGGTATGGTACAACATGACATGACATGACAAAACATAACATAACATTAAATAGCTGTGGGCTGAGAAGATCTCCAAGGTCCCTTCCAACTCTGTTATTCTGTATTCTAGATAATGTAATGTAATGTAGCGTGGTATAGTGTTGTGTAGTATAATGTAGTATAGTGTAGTATATTATAATAACAGCAATTGTATCACAGTAGCTTTTTTTAGATGCATTTCATGGCCATCTCCCATACAAAGTTATTATTACTGTTTTTAGTAATTTACATTAAAAATTGCATTTGGCTGGAGAACTGAAACATAGCATTAAAAAAAAATATGACTATTCAAGCATAAATATGCTGGTTTAAAGAAATTTGCTGCATTGCATACAACACAATCTGAATGACTTTCCTCTCACATCTGACAAACCACCAGGGCATACTTAAAGCGATGGAGGGGAAGCCCTAACAGAATGGCGGCACTTCTGAATAAATAAAGCAATGGATGAAAATGGCATGGAAAATATCTACATCTATAGTGGAGTGTAAAGCACCTTGATGGAGATGTGCAGAAACTATTACCTAAGCAAAAGGGGATGAAACATTTTTTAAGTTCAGAACAAGAAAACAATACATGGACGAATGTTCAGGAAGACACCTTCCTAATTCACTTAACTGTAAGAAGAAGAAGTAGGTACAGTACAATCAGACTGGCGCGTTTCAGTTAATACAGTTCATCTCAATCAAAATAGTTTTAACCTTTCTCTGGAATTCCTTTTGTAGTCTGGTTTACCTAGGAATGGGGAGGCTGACATGGCATATAGCTATGATGGCGAACCTATGACATGTGTGCCACAGGCAGAGCCATTTGTTAGGGCACACAAGGTGTTGCCCTGTCAGTGATCCCAAACTTCCGGGTTGCCTATAGGGCCATTTTTTGCCCTCGGAGGGCCTCAAGGGGGTGGGGGAGGCCAGTTTCGCCCTCCCTAGGCTCCTAGAAAGCCTCTGGAGCCTGGGGAGTGGGAAAAATTGGTCCATCACCCGCCAAAAGCAAGGGGGGTCAGACGGGGTCACGCATGCATGCAATTATGTCACACACATAGAATTATGCGCATGACTCCCCTGCGCTCCCCCTGCTTTTGGCACGCAATGGGCAAAAGGTTAGCCATCACTGGCATATAGTGATTATGCCTGAGGTATTGGCATCCCCAGTGAGCCATTACTTGTTGGTGTTGTCAAAGAATACAACATAACTAAAAAAACTGAAATAGTTTGGGTGGCTATTTAGTAGTAGGAAAAGCATCCCACAATTCTGATTACTTGCATATGTTCACTGGTATACGTGCATATTTATAATTACTCTACATCATTGTAATATGGTTCATCTGCTTGTAATAATACCAACTACAAATGGGTGATCTTCTAAGGCAGGGCTGTCAAATTGACGGCCCACAGGCCAGATGCATCACGCACAGGCCACGCCCACCCCAGTTCTGCAAAGGAAAAAGTGACGCAAAACATCATGTGACGCTGTGAGTTTGACACCCATGTTCTAAGGCTATTCAGTTTGTTCTCCAGAACTATTGGTCTGCAGGCCTTCCACTTGGCCTCTGACCTCTAGCTAAGTTTGGGTTAAGCAAATCACAGTAAGGAGGGTTCTAATGAGGAAAACCTGGTCTTAGCTGGTGATCTTCCAGTGTTTGGCTCAAATTATGAAATCAATCAGCCCAACCAAAGCCAAAACCCTTTAACCTCTCCATCCTTTGTACCAATGACTACTTGCCATTTTGAATCCATGCCATTAATTTGGTATAAGTAAACTCTAAAACAATAGAGAAAGTTATAAGCATACTTCCGTTTGTCTTGGAAGCAAACTTCCAGTGATACAAACATGTTTCATTCCGTACTTGTCTCCCCTTAACGGGTCTGTGTTCTGGGTCACTCATATTTACCATAACATGGAACAGCATGATTGACAATAAAGTGCTTCATAATTTAATGAGCCCCTGAACACCCAGGAGGCATCTGCCTTCCAAGTGCAAATGTGTGGCTCAAATCCAACTGCAGCTTTAATTTTCTCTCTCTCTCTCTCCTCTATGGCAGAATCTCACTTTTTTTTTTAGCTAGGAGATCCCCTCTGGTTGTTTGAGCAAAGATCATCCTTTGGTGACATGAAGTGGCTCTGCATACAAAACCATAGCTTTTCTCTGAGGCATGATTGTTCTTCATGTGTTACAAAACCAGGATCTTAACCTCCTCATATTCCTCATGCTCCAGGCTTTTTCTTTCCTTCCTGAGCCAAAATAGATATGTAAAAGCCTTCTGGTAGATGAGGTGGACTTTTGTTGATACTCATTCAGGCCTGCTGTTAGAGACCTTTATGTAAGGGCAGAGTAAATCTTGTCCTCCACTTTTCAACCATTTGGCAGGTCATTGGCAATTTCCAAAAATACTTAAGCCACTTTCAGCTTATTATTTATAGAGAAATTTTATATTATAGAGAAATATTAGAAATTATAGAGAAATATTATTTATAGGGGCCCAGATGAAAATTACAAGAGATTTCACCTCCAAGAAGAAACTAAGCCCAGGTACTACTTGCCCTGCAACATCAAAAAAAAAAAAAAAAAGTCAATGTGTAGAAACTGAAAGTACTGACAATTATAAGAGCATACTCAAAGGATTAAAAGGTTCTCATTCTAAAAACCAGAAGTAGTGTAGTATTTGAGGTATTTAAACATGTAAAGCACAGGGAGAGATTGAAGGTACAGAGTTAGAGACATCCATGTACTTACAGACCATTAATTTGTTATCTCTTATGAAAGGCTACTGTACCACAAGCTACATTTTCTTCCATTCCTACAACAAAGGCCTAGTAAGTTCATCCTTACTGGGAGAATGCTTAATCATTGTCTTAAGGCTATAAGACTCTTTTTAAAAAAAATCATATTCCCAAGAGACTTTTATAGAATTTCTAATTTCTGTGCATCGGTATTGGATTGGTTGAATACTGCATGTCCAGCTGCCCCTTGTAAGAAAATATGAAGGGCTTTCTCAATAATTCAATCAATCAGAAAAGAGTTGGAAGGGACCTTGAGGTCTTCTAGTTTAACCCCCAGCTCAAGCCTATAACTTTTCAGACACGTGACTGTCCAGTCTCTTCTTAAAAACCTCTAGTAATGAAGCACCCACAACTTCTGATGACAAGCTGCTCCATTGGTCAATCATCCTCACTGTTAGGAAGTTTCTCCTTACAAGCAAAGTCAGCTGCACAATCTTTACTTTGGCCTCATAGGCAAGAATGTCACTAGGTTTGGAAGCAGATAGCTGATTGTAGCCACTTTATTGATCTGGGACTGCAAATAAATAATAACCATATCCATATCCCCTGCCCACATCAGCATTATTATTTCCCAATGAAGGCTCATTGGGAATACTGATTCTAAAAAATATTATCATTTCCTAAAGTAGTGGTTTTGGAAAGTAGCCTGTTCCTTGTGCAAAGAGAAACCAGAAATGACTTTTATCATTCAAATCCTTCCTTCCTTGATGCTAACTGCATACATTAACGCGGAAGAAGGGGCACCTGGGAGAAATCCATAATACTGCTGGGAGTTACGGCTTGCCTTTGTGTCATAGTAATTCCTCGTACATTAAAATCAATGAAGCCAATCTATTTGAGTTAATGTCCACTTCTCTCCAAAAGCAGATCTTTTTCCTTTCTGAGGAGTCCCAGCATTTGTTCTGGCTGGTGGTGACAAGAGGCATATTTCATGGTGTGATGTTTCTGGTCTGTCCTTTGGTGATAAGCTATAATGGATCTGTCGTAAGAACAGCTGTCTCACTGTGTAACAAAGAGGAGATGAAAAACAGCTTCTCCTCTAAAACCACTGTATTTCCATAGACTGTAATGAAGTAGGTAATTAACTGCTTTGCCCCAGGAAGACCCTGCGTTAAACAAATAATTCTGTATTTTATGCCTTTCTTGAGAATGACCCCCTTTCCCCCTTAAAACAGGAGTCTATTTCCAAATATTTATTTATATGCTATGTAGTAATAGTGGAAAAATACATTTTAACAGTCTGGCTAAAATTAAACCATACATCAAAGTAATGTACTGTATTTCTCATTTTAATGGAAAGATTTTAGAGGAAAAAATTAATGAAAGGAAAGAATTCTTTAAAAAATTAAGTATATACAAGTACTTCACCATTCATCCTCATATATAGTTTTTTTAAAAAAAATCCACTGCCCATTGATATAGAAAGTGTGCTAACAAGGTGTTCTATGACAATAAAAAAAAACATTTTGCAGACATAATCATTATTATTCTGCAGATGAAAATCATTGCTCTTAATCCATCCTTTTGTTTGATTTTATTCAACGTCCATGTTAATAATGGGCACAAATTATAATTGAGTGTCCCAAATGATTGAGCATCTCCATAGACTTACAGCTGGGTGCACAAATTAATTGCAAGCAAGAAAGAATAAGCAGGAATTTTAAATCTAGGCAGCCTACTGAAAGCAATGGACAGCTTCAACCTTAGGCCAGAAGTATATAGTCATGGCTTCAAAATGAAAGACGATGGACAGACAGACAGACAGACAATTGGTTTCTACGACAGAGACTTTAGGAAATACCATTAAAAATTATCAAAAGATGAAATACTGTATTTTCAAAAGTGTGAATATGTCCCCCCACCCCATTGATATTGGGGTGTGTGTGTGTCTGTGTGTGTAGGGTGTTAAGTATCTTGCTGTGAGCTCTGCAAGATTTTGCTCTAAGCTCTGTCTTTTTTGAATATGTTGTGATGTCATATGCACATACCGTATAAAAGCGCTTCCCTGACAATGGCCTAACACTGCTGTTGTCATTTCCATGAAAGCAGTGGATCCTGCAATGCCTCTGTTCCATTTGCTTTGAATATGATCCCTTGGGCTATTTGATCTTTTTAGGATTTGTGAGGAGTCCCCCCCCCCACCGCCCCAAAATTGCTTCTCAGAAGCTGTAGGGTGACAAGTAGGCCAAGAAGAGAGGAGGAAATAGACTCTCTTCAGTTTGTTGCACTTGCCTTCCAGCTTCGAATATGCCTGTTTGACGAAAACTATCTATTTATACTGAAAGTATAAAAGTTTTACTGCAGACAAAGTTAGGTAAAGGTAAAGGTTTCCCTCACACATATGTGCTAGTCATTCCAGACTCTAGGGGGCAGTGCTCATCTCTGTTTCAAAGCCGAAGAGCCAACGCTGTCCAAAATCGTCTCCATGGTCATGTGGCCGGCATGACTAAACTCCAAAGGAACACGGAACATTGTTACCTTCCCACCAAAGGTGGTTCCTATTTTTCTACTTGCATTTTTACATGCTTTCGAACTCCTAGGTTGGCAGAAGCTGGGACAAATAACGGGAGCTCACTCCAATACGCAGCGCTAGCGATTCGAACTGCCGACCTTTCTGATCAACAAGCTCAGCGCCTTAGCCACTGAGCCACCATGTTCCTTAAATCAAAGTTAGAGCATCCTTAAAAGTTACTCATTAAACCAACAGCCCCCCAAACTGTGCAGCCAAATTGGATGTCTGATTAAACTGGCTTTGCCTAGGAGTGAAAGGATAAACTCGGAAGAAGCCAATTAGCTGAACTGTAATCAATTATTTTCTCTATAGATTCAATCTGTGTACCTTTTCTCTATGTTGCATTCAGAGGTTTTATTCTGTAAAAAAGAACCCTTTCATATCCAGAAAAGTTAGACTTAGATAACAGAAGGGGAACAATTTGTCCAAAAGGATTGATGACCTTCTAGAACACAGGTTTGACATTCGCAACGTAACATTGACATTCGCAACGTAACATTGCCGTCATGTGAATGTATCACATTTTTTCTAGAGCTAGGGTGGGCATGGCCTGTGTGAGAGATGCATCCGGCCCATGGGCCGCCAGTTTGACACCCCTATTCTAGAAGAACATGGAAGGAACAGGAAGAAATCAATGAAGTACTGAGTCTTCTCATCTAGATTGTGAAGAGGAGCAAATGATGCTTTTCTTCAGTTCTCCCAGTGTGACTACTTTTGTTATGGGATTTAGACATTTTTGGGCTTACATGTTAAGGGCCATAGAAATTGTTCGCAGAGGCGATTACACTATTTCACACTGTGAAAGCTCTGTGTTAACCAGTGCAGTGTAACGTATTCCTTTTTTGCAACTTGTTCTATGTAATTTATGAGGTTCTTGCCTATGGTTAAAAAAGTGATTTGGCACAGTACAAAAGGCAGGCACAAGGGAAATTAGGGGGAAATGCTAGGATTGTGGATTTAAAAAAGACATTTAAGAAAACAATTACACTGTATGAACATTTTATTTCTTTGTGGTTCTTGATCTCATCTTTTCACTGAGAACTCACAATGGCCTATACAGGAGTCACCTCAATGTTATTCCCCATAACCAGTAGGCCTTTGAACTATGGTGCTGGAGAAGACTCCCACGAGTCCCTTGGACTGCAAGACGATTAAACCGATCAGTCCTAGAGGAGATCAACCCTGACTGCTCTTTAGAAGGCCAGATCCTGAAGATGAAACTCAAGTACTTTGGCCATCTAATGAGAAGGAAGGACTCCCTGGAGAAGAGCCTAATGCTGGGAAAGATTGAGGGCTAAAGAAGAAGGGGATGGCAGAGAATGAGGTGGCTAGATGGAGTCACCGAAGCAGTAGGTGTGAGCTTAAATGGACTCCAGAGGATGGTAGAGCACAGGAAGGCCTGGAGGAATGTTGTCCATGGACTTGCAATGGGTGAGATACTTCTTCACAACTAACAACAACAAACCAGTAGCATGCATTGGGCTGAGTGAGCCAAAAGGGCACAGGGAAAGTTGCCCCTGAGTCTCTTTTGTTGATATCCAACATAGTCACATGCCCACAAGCTTATGTTCCATCTCCTGCAATTCCATTTATTTGATTTATATAGATGCCCATCTCAAATACATGACTCAGGTCAGCTTGTAAAAATCAAAAATTATATACAAATAATGTATGTTAACAATAGAACACAATATACCGCTTTATAGTGCTTTACAACCCTCTCTAAGCCGTTTACAGAGTCAGCATTTTGCCCCCAACAATTTGGGTCCAAACAATTTACCCACCTTAGAAGGATGGAAGGCTGAGTCAACCTTGAGTCTGGTGAGATTTGAACTACTAAATTGCAGGCAGCTAGCAATCAGCAGAAGTAGCCTGCAGTACTGCACTCTAACCACTGCGCCACATAACCACTCATGATGATGTTCTGTAGGGCAGGTGCCATGAAAAAAAAGGGGGGGAGTTCCCCCTGGTCTTCTCCATATGGCATTTGCTCAGTAGATGGGACCTGGAGCATGCCTCTCCTGTCTCGTCTGATAATATTAATATTACTACAGCCATACATCTTGAATGCTAACCTCTCTGTTGTTCATTCCCAGCAGGGAGCCTAATTCTAATACCACTGTAAAAGGAGGAAGTCTGGATTGTATTGTATTTGTATTAGTTTATTGTCATTGCACTTTGTACAATGAAATTAAATGCCATCTCCAATGTACATTATACATAAACACACACACACACACACACACACACACATCCTTCACATTCTCTACAATTCAATTGAAACCCCCCGATATTACATTAATATTGCACTATACCATAGAATTCAATATGGTTACTGCCCTGGGATAGAAGCTGTTTTTCAACTTATTTGTCCTTGTTTTTATTATCCTGTACTGTCTGCCAGATGGTAATAGTTCAAAAAAGGGTGTCCAGGATGAGATGGATCCTTAAGAATGTTTTGAACTTTCTTAAGGCAGCAGGAGCTATAAAGCTCTTCCAAAGAGGGGAGAGGGTAACCAATGATCCTCTGGGTAAAGACGTTAATCCTCTGGAGCTCTGTCCTATCTGCCACTGTGCAATTGGCAAACCGTACACAGGTGCACTAAGTTAAAATACTCTCTATGGTGTAGCGGTAGAAGGTTACCAGCAGTTTTTCATTGTTTTGTTTCCTGAGAAGTCTCTTCTGGTCCCTTTTGACCAGTGCTGCAATGTGAGCATCTCAAGTCAGGTCCTCTTTTATGATAACCCAGAAACTTAAAACTGGCCACTTGCTCCACTCAGTCTCTATTGATAAGCAAGAGCTGGATGTTTGATCTATTCCTTCTATAATCCATTATAAGCTCCTTGGTCTTATTGGCATTAAGTCTGGATCCTGGAATGGGAAAGGCAGGAAGAGAAAAAGGCAGCTGGATCTTGGAGAGGAAACTAGGGTGGTGAGAGGGATAGTCCCAGGAAGGAAGGAAGCAGCTTGGACATGAAGGTGTGTGAGAGGTGGGCAAAAACACAAGACATTGAATGGATTAGGGAGAAAAAGCAATGAAGAGCAAAGATAATGAGTAGACACAGAAAATGGGAGGGCATGTATGGGGGAATGAGAAAGGTAGTCAAAAAAGCAAAAAAAAAAAAAAAGGGTAGAGAACTGGGGCAACCAAGCAAGGCTAAAACCACCAAGTAATCTCAAATATTTTAGCTCTTTCCTCTGATGGATGGGTATTCAGAATCTAGAAACTGGACTTGACTGGGAAATACCAATTGTGCAGCACTATTTTACCGGATCAAAAACCCTTCTCAGATGGAATGGCTCAATGGAATTCAAAGCTTTGTTTTTGGATGTGGCATAGAGTATCTTAGGAAATAATCAGAGAATCATTTTTTTTCCTATTGAGAGAAGACACCTTCAATTTATTTTAAAAACAAAGATGTTTCTGGGTGTACTCTTTGATCAAAAAGATAAGTAGAACTACTGTAGCAAAAGAAAGCAAAGATAGTACCAGTAGTAATAGGTGCCTTGGATGCAATCCCAAAACATCTGGAGCACCATTTGAACACCACTAACATTGACAAACTCACCATCAGTCAATTGCAAAAGGCAGCTTTACTTGGAACAGCTTACATTTTGCAAAGGTAACACAAACAACATCTGCCTATTTCAGGTCCTTAGGAAGGACCCAATAGATGGAGAAAAATGCCAAATCCAGTCTAAGTATATGGTTGACTGTCTCACAAACCATAATAATAATTGTATCAGTATACGTTACATCCCTATAGTGATATTGATAATTATAAATGCCTTGATACAAGTTAAAAATTAGAACTTATTAGATATACAGAAAACAAAAAGAAAATATTGAAATCATGTAATAAAAACACAAACAGAATGCTGACATTACATGGTCAATTTCTACAAAAGCTGGAGGGGAAAGTGGATAAAGCTAAAACCTGGAAGTGGGTTATAACTGGAACATTGAAAAAGAAACTGAAGGTTTGATTTTGGCTGAGGAAAAGCAAACTTTTAAAATTAATGATTCAAAATCATTCAAAACAAATGATTCAAAGTGTAGTTTGTGCAAAATGCAGAAGAAACAGTAGATCATATGCTCAGCTCAGGCAAAAAAGATCACACAAATTAATTATAAACGATGTAACACTATCACCAAAATGATTCATTGGAACATCCATAAAAATTATCATACTCCAATAATGAAAAATAGGTAGGAACATATAGTTTAAAAAATAGTTGAAAATGAGCAGGTTAAAATGTTGTAGGTTTTCCAAATATAGACTGATAAAATCTTGGCTTATAACAAACCAGATATAATTGTGGTTAAAAAGAAAGTATGGATAATTGTTGTGGCAATACCAGGGAATAGTAGAATAGAAAACAAGATCACAAAGTATCAAGATCTGAAAATCGAAATTGAAAATTATGACTTAAACCAGTTGTGATGGTTCCAATGGTTTTTAACAAACTGGGTGCCATACCAAAGAAATTATTGGATTGCACTAAACAAATCTGCATATTGATAAAATTTTATCTGTTAATTGCAAAGGGCCATATTACTGCTTGGATGCACACATATATCACAGTTGTACCTCGGTATTTGTCCTTAATTGATTCCAAGAAGTGTGACAAGTACTAAAAAGGATGAGTACCAAATAAACCATGTGACTTATCACCTGCCCCTTTGTTTTGACTTCCTATCTGTCCCTTTTCCTATGTTGCGACCCTCTCGGCATGGCTGACTTCCTGTCTGCCCTCTGAAGCTGTCCCCCATTTCCTTTTGCAGCGACCTTCCCAGTATGGCTGACTTCTTGTCTGCCCTCTGTGACTGCCCCCCATTTCCTTTTGCAGTGTGTCGAGATGATGAGTACCAGGACATTTTTGTGTCAAAATGCATCTACCAAATTCAACAAGTTTTGAAGTACCAAGGTACTATTGTACGGCAATATATTAAAACATCCTAGGTTTTGGAATGCAATGAATATGAAAGCCAACACTAGCTAAACAACTGGCAGCTTAATTTCACATTGTTGTTAACAGATAATAATAAATATTGACCTACATGCAACTGAACGTTGGCAATAACATAGAATATTCCAGCTGCTTGAAAAGACTAATGTTGAGGTTGCTACACATGCCTCTTTAGCTGTAATAATTTATTTTAAATGCAATGGAATTTGCTTCTAGCTAAAGAATTATTTTCAGAAAGCCAAAGATAGGACTTTGTAGGATGATAACACAAGTTTATTATTTATCAAGGTTCACTGAAATTTCTGTAGTCAGTTGTCATAACAACAGGAACAACAGCTCATTATAATCACTTGTTCTCGTCCTTTTGACTTCCTTAAATATAGTAACAATAAACAAAACATCAGCTTTGAAAGTTGAAGTCAGGCACTTCAACCTAATAGAATGCACATGCCTTAAAATCAGTAGTTTTCCAATGCTTAGAATTTACTCATCTATTTAGTTTTATTTAGTTCCATCGACAAATGATGATATTTAGTTTTTAAACTAACATTTGGAGGGTGTAAGGTGTATTTTTTATACTACTTTTTAAAAAGTTTTATTATTCTTTTTCCAACTTCTCTTTTAGATATATAAAATAGAAAAGGAAGTTTTATGTTCTGAGGTAATAAGGACGAGGAGGCTGCTGAACCATTAACTATTTATTAACACAACTCCTGACAGGAACAGAACAGCAACTGACCGGCTGACAGCTATTTATACTGACAGCTGTCAGACCGGTAACCAATAGAATAACAAGGATTATCCCGCCAAGAAGTTAAACCAGCAGGACCAATCAGGGGGAAGCGGGACAGCGCCACCTGCTGGTGGACGCTCTCGGTACACAACAGGAAGGAAGGAAGGAAGGAAGGTTGGTTTGGTGGAACAATTGTTAAGTGAACAGTTGGGTGTAATTGTTTAATTAGTCAAACTGTTGTTAAGTGAATCCGGATTTCCCCATTGATTTTGCTTGTCAGAAGGTCACAAAAAGGGATCACATGACCCCTGGGACACTGCAACCGTCATAAATATGAACCAGTTGTCAAGCATCCAAATGTAAATCACATAACCATGAGGATGATACAATGGTCATGAGTATGAAAATGGTCATAAGTCCCGTTTTTCAATGCCATTATAACTTTGAATGGTTACTAAATAAACTTGTAAGTCGAGGACTACCTGTTTATTAAATATTGTTATGACAGCAACAGCCTGGAGGCTGTTTCCCACAAAAATGTTTTTCTTCAATGTGTTCTTGATATTCCACAACAGGATTGACTGGAGGAGGGAAGTCTGACCCCAAATAAATCCAAAACTCTTCTGGTGTTACAATTAGAGCATAAACCAGGTGCCACAACAGAAGATAGCGATCAATGAAAATCCAAAAGGCACAAACCACCCAAGAAGAATATTCTAAAAAAACCATAACAACTACAAACTGTGGCCAAATATAGGAGAAGAGCGTAAGAAATAAATGTATTCAAACCGTTTAAAATTTATAAACACACCAGACCACAATATGAAAATCTCCCTCGGCTCAATGGTGAATTATTTTTGGCTAGGAAAAAAAGAACAGTAAACAAAATGTATCTTGCTTCAAACACATTCTGAAGTAGGCATATCTAGAAAAACTCAATAAACCCAGTAAATCTTGTTTTAGAACTGTAAGTATCCTCAGCTTATGCCATTAGTGAAGGGAGCCATAGTCCCTCTCAAGAAATTTCCCTGATTCTAACAAAACTTCCTTAGGAGGCCCTCTAAGGACACATCTACAAATAAATCATAAAGCCTGCAGCTTTATATGGATGCTTAAATTTAGAGGGAACAAATGCTGTGAAGTGAGCTGTAAGTTCCTTGATTTATGTCTGGTGTGATATATGTGTATTAATTGAAAATAATACTGTTTGGGGGGGGGGGGCAAGGATCTTTTTTAAGCTATTGACAAGGGCAAAAAATATGTTTCTTTTCTATTTTTGAAAGAAAATCCCCATCCTAATAAACATCATTAAAGCTTCTTTAATGAAATTATTGGGGGGGGGGTTCCCCCCCCTTCAGGGTGCTTATTTTACTGACTGTGATTTTGTTGTCAGTGGAAGTCTCAGTGATTTTACAGCAGACAAATATCATTGACAACTGCAACAATCTAAACCGGCACTTGTTGTGTTGGGGAAACTACATACTGCATTGTGTTGGTATTCTAAAATAAGAAAGTACCGTAACTCCTTATAGCTTATATCGGAATTGTGAAAATATTATCACAATGATCTTTTTTCAAAGACTGTTGTGCAGATTAATCAGAGAGGTAAAGTTTTATCATCCAAATCAATTTTTTTAAGCTTGACAACATTAAAATGTGTGGTTTTCCACTCTCAGGTTAAGGAGTTGAAATTCACACATCTTAAATCTGCCAAGTTTAAGAAGCACTATCTAAATGCTGAAATGTTCTTTACTGCCACCTAGTGTTGGGTCCTTCCATTCTACTTTCTGATAAAAGATGAAGCTAAACACAGGATATTATTCTCTCTCTAACCTTTTCTCTGGAAAATAAAGACTTATCGGCTGCAGCCCCTGAAAATTACAGGCACAGCTCCCAGAGCTTCAGTTAAAGCTGCCAGAAAACTTCGTTTTTAATGGAGTGGCAAGAGAAAATTGCTAAAAATATGCTTTGTCCTTTGTCCTGGAGTTTCATTTTGGGGGGAGAGCAGCCTCTGTATGCCACAAGATCAACTGCAGCTGTGAGGCAAAAAATAAGTTGTATACATCTGACTTGTAGTATTAGACCAATTTATAGCAGAGCTAATCACTGTTAATCATCATTAACAAAAATGGAACAATGAACATTTTAAAAGCACAGTAAAGAAACAGTAACAAAAACCTACCCAGGAGGTTTCTTTGGACATATATCATAGCTCCATTATGGACAGATTTTAAAATATATCAAGACAGCAAAGCAACAAACCAAAACCCAAAATTTTAGAAAGTCACTTTAAACGCTGAATTTAAAACACACTGGAGTCAGTTTTATGAACATTTATTTGGAGCAAGCAAACTCCTTATTGCTGTATTTAATATAGATTAGTTTTTAAGTACAGGGAGTTCTAAACTTACGATCACAATTCAGCCCAAAATTTCTGTTGCTAAGTGAGACATTTGTTGAGTGAGTTCTGTCCCTTTCTTCCCACAGTTGTTAGGTGAATCACAACAGTTTTTAAATTACTAACATGGTTGTTAAGTAATCTGGTTTCCTCATTGACTTTGGTTATCATAAGGTTACAAAAGGTGATCACATGACCCTGGGACTTGCAACTGTCATAAATATGAGTCAGTTGCCAAGTGCTGAATTTTGATCACATGACCACGATGCTGCAATGGGTGTAAGTGTGAATTTATTTAGTGTAAGGTGTACAGGCGTGATGGCGAACCTATGGCACACGTGCCACAAGTGGCACGCGGAGCCATTTGTCAGGACACGTGAGGCGTTGCCCTGTCAGCTGGCCAGCAGCGAATGCTTTTGAGGCCATTTTTCGCCCTCTAGAGGCTTCCCTGAAGGCTCCAGAGGGCTAAAACTGACCCTATGAGCAACCCGGAAGTGACTTCCAGTTTGCTCGTAGTGCCGTTATTTACCCTCTGGAGCCTTCAGGGAAGCCTCTGGAGGACTCCTGAATGCTCCGGAGGGTTAAAACCAGCCCTAAGAGCAAACCGGAAGTTTGTTCCCAAACTTCCGTTTGCCCATAGGGCTGGGTTTTTGTGCTCTGGAGGCTTCAGGGAAGTTCCTGAAGCCTCCGAAGGGCCTCCTGGGGGGGGGGGAGGCTGTTTTCGCCCTCCCCAGGCTCCTATAAAGCCTTTGGAGCCTGGGAAGGGCAAAAAAAGCATGCCAAAAATGAGGGGGGGGAGCGCTGGTCGTGTGTGCATGCACACTGTGGTCCTGTGCATAGCATTATGGGTGCGGCACACGCGCACACCACCACCCTGCGCTCCCCCCGCTTTTAGCACACAAGCCAAAAAAGGTTCGCCATCACTGGTGTACAGAGTCGGGGAATTCTGTATCTGCTAAACACAATGCAGTCCTGACATCCTAGATTGCGAATTCATTCTGTTTGCTACTTTCTTGATGCATCTTGGGAAATAAACTCGCTTTATACCAATTAGCTATCGACGCTTGGTTTGCTGGCTGTTCTGGGCTGCTCCGCCAATCTTGCCTCACTTTGTCTTGCGTCTGGCTAGGCCCACTGCCAGCTTCCACTCTCCATACACATGAACATGGCTAGGTTATTCCCACCAAAGTGGTATCTATTTATCTAATCACAATAGCACATGCACTTGAACTGCTGGGTGGACAGGAGTTAGGGATTGAGTAACAGGAACTCACAGAGCTGGGCTCGAACTGCTGGAGTACAGACCATTTCTGTCCAGCAGTTCCAGTGTTATTAAGTCACTGTGCCAGCACATCCTCTGTAAGTGTGAAAAATGGTCATGTCCATTTTCTAGCACCATTGTAACTTTGAACAGTCACTAAATTAACTATTGTAAGTTGAAGGCTACCTGTATCTGGAGTCCTGAAACCCACACCTGCTATACATTATAGAGTAACAGAATAACAGAGTTGGAAGGGATCTTCTAGGTCTTTTACTTCAACCCTCAGCTTGAGCAGGAGACCCTATATCTGTGATGGCGAACCTATGGCATGCATGCCACAGCTGGCACATGGAGCCATTTGTTAGGACATGCAAGGCGTTGCCCTGTCAGCTGACTTCAGTCTTCTTTTGAGGCCGTTTTTCGCCCTCCGGAGCCTTCAGGAGGCTTCCTTGAAGGCTCCAGAGGGCAAAAACCGGCCATATCAGCTGGTCCGTTCCCGAACTTCCAGTTTGCCCATAGCTGACTTCAGCCTTCTTTTGAGGCTGTTTTTCGCGCTCCAGAGGCTTTAGGGAAGCTCATGAAGCCTCCAGAAGGCCTATGGGGGGTGGGAGCGGTTTTCGCCATCCCCAGGCTCCTAGAAAACTTCTGGAGCCTGGAGAGGGCAAAAAAAGTGCGCCAAAAGCAGGGGAGGGGAAAGTGTTGGACTTGCGCGCACATGTGCGCTGGGTTGCGTGCGCATAGCATTATAGGTGTGTCACGCCCCGTACAAGCCCCCTGCACTCCCCCCGCTTTTGGCAAGTGAGCCAAAAAAGGTTCGCTATCACTGCCTATACCATTCCAGACAAGTGGCTGTCCAGTCTCTTCCTAAAAGCCTCCAGTGATGGAGCACTCACATCTTCTGAAGCCAAGCCCTGCCACTGGTTAATTGTTCTCATTGTTAGGAAATGTCTCTTTGTTCTAAGTTGCTTCTCTCCTTGATTAATTTCCTTTGTTTCCTGTCTTGCCTTATGGTGCTTTGGAAAATAGGTTGACCCCTATTCCCTGTGGCAGCCCCTCAAATATTGGAATGCTGCTATCATGTCTCCCCTAGTCCTTTTCACTGAACTAGACAAACTCAGTTGTTAAAACCTTTCTTCTCTTCCAAGGGAAGTTCATGTTAAATTTCTTAGAAAGACCACAAGAGATGAGGTTCTAGGAGCTCAAAGGGGAGGACCACTAAAATATAAGGATAAAGAAATAAATAACCATTCTTAAACAGATCTCAAAGAAAGTAAGAGATAAGAGAAGGAAATATTCCTTCTTAGCCAAAACATTATATAATAATGGGGTCTGGTTTAAGTGGTTGTTACCAGAAGGCATGTTGATTTTCTGGGAGGGCAGTAGAATAAGAATCAACACAGTGGTGGAAGCGGAGGCTTTCACTAAAAACACAGTGCTCTCTTAGGTGAAATGGGGGATGGTACACAAGAAACAAGGGAGGGAGGGGCTGAGGCTCTGCCAGTGGATGGCGGGGGGGAGGATGTGACAACTAGAAGACTCAGATCACAAAAGTGATTTGAAACATTATTGTAATTGTTGTTACAATGTACCTTTATGGAAGTGATACAAAACAAAATGATTGAAACATACTGATGATTTAGTGTTAAACTTAAAACTGCTAATACTTATGCAAATGTTGATATTTTTCCATTCCTGTTTGTAAAAGTTGCGAGACTTGGGGGGGCTTCCCCCCCCCCGCACGATGTAGCTGTCAAAATGTTTTATAACCTTTTAACCCTTTTCCTTGTAAAATTTGTAAAATCAATAAAAGTTTGCAATATAAAAAAATAACACCTTTCTTCTCCAGCCCCCTAATCATCTTTGTTGTTCTTTTCTGCACTCTTTCCAGAGTCTCAACATCTTTTTTTTTAATAGTGTGGTGATCAAAACTGGACGCAGTATTCTAGGTGTGGTCTTCCTAAGGCTTTATAAAGCAGCATTAATATTCAGGTGATCTTGAGTCTATCCCTCTTTTAATGCAACCTAAAATTGCAACTGATTCTTTTCTATTGGATGGGAAGTGAAAGAAATCCATGGAATCTATCATCTTAAACTTATCTCACATTAAGCAACGTAAGCACAGTACAGCCAGGATCCAATAGAGGAGAAAGCTGTACAAAGTATTTCAGCGTACCTTTTAAATACAGAGAGAGGAGGAATGCTTTGATTCAATTTAATTTTCTGTTAGCCATAACTGGTCACTAGATGGAGCACAAAGTCTATTGCTGCGTAGCTTAGATTAGAAGAACCAAGATTTCTATGAAGAACATCTGGCGCAGGAGAGGGGGGCATTTCTCCTACCCTTCTTAGAACTCTGGACAGTTCACAGTGTGTGGTTAATCAGAATGTATTCTTATTCAATTTATTATCCACTCAAGAGACGAAATTACTTTTGTTTTCAATTCTAAAACACTATTTATCAACATTCTATTTTAAAATTTTAGGACGGAGATGGACACAATTTCTCTACTGCATTTCCTCCCCCCCTTGCTATGAACAAATGTGAGGGGCCTGTTGCATACGAATGGAGCCTTGATGCAGGCTCCGGGAGAGGCAGGATAAAAGGCCTACATGCTTGCCTGAAGTCCAGTACTGAACACAATGGTGATTAGGGAAGAACAAAAAATAATGCTGCAGATCTGGTGATTCTTTTTGGCCTTGGGTTTTACAGTATTCCTAAAATTTGCTTTTCTAAAGCGGGTGCTGATATAATAGATGCAATAAGTGTGTCAAGTTATTTTAAGCATGTCTTTATTTTTCTCCATTTTTCACAGTTGGTATCAATGAATCAGTTATGCATCCCAAGTCCTTTGGGGCTTTGTATTTTTATCTTATTTAAACTGGGCTCAATAGCTCACAGACAACCAGTGCAGCATTGTTAGCATCAGCACCACATGATGCCCCTTACCGGGCCCAGCTTAAAGCGATTAGATGGGTATATTCTGTAGACTATGGTAAAAGAAAGTCCACACAGAACTCATTTCAGGAAAATAATCAAGTGTGGATGCTCCAATCCAGGTGTAAGCTCACCTTGTCATTGAAGCTACCTATGATTCCAGGAAGAGTTTTGAGTTAAGTAGTATCCCTAAACTTTACCCTTATTGGTTTGGAGGAATGGCTTGCTTTGGAGGAAATGATGGCTATGTTATAGTGTTATAATGGACTGTTAAGGTGGATTCCCACTCTGTAAGAGATATAATATATATATATATATATATAATAATAAAATATATTATTATATTATCTCAGTGTAATGACAAATAGCTATCATCATCATCGTGGCTTGTACTACAAAGGTATTACTTTTTTTGTACAGTGGTACCTCACTACTCATCATTAATTGGTTTTGGGAGGTGTGGTGAGTACCAAAAACTATGAATACCAAACAGCTTTTCCGCCTAAGGAATAATCTAGCGAGTCACAAGGTAGCTGATACCAACAAGTAGCTTGTGTATTGAGTACCAAACAAATAATGAGTACTGGGATAAAAGTTTCCTGTCAAAATGTATTGAGTACCAATTTGATGAACTTTGATGAGCAGTTGAGTATCAAGATACCACTGCATTTCATTTGTATTACTGGTAAGATAGCGGAGATGGTGGTGGTGGTTAGGTTTGGGGTAGTGGTGAAAATGCTGGTTTAGAAACCAGGGGACAGTGAATTCTAGTCCCACTTTAGGCATGAAACTGACTGGGTGACTTTGGGCCAGTCTGTTTCTCTCAACTCCACCCACCTCGCAGAATTTTTGTGGAATATTAACACAGGAGTATTGGGTACATTTGCCATCTTGAGTTATATGTTTAAGAAAAAGCAGGATAAATATCTAAAAAAAAGTATTATTGAAATAAATTAAAGACACACAATGAAACCTATCATAGCTCCTCCAATTGATTGACCTCCACCTAACCACCATTACTTCCAGAAACTGTCAAGAACCTTCCCAATCTCTCCCCATCCAGATGGAACAGAGATATGGAACTTTGTGTCACAAATTCACAAAAGACAGCAACTTCATAAGGGGGGAATTTCCATTCATGAAATCTATCCCTTGATTGGATGCTTGAGTTTGAGGTAACTGTTAGGAACTAAGTTCTGGTTCTTAAGATAACACAATCAATGTGACAATGATCTTCACCTTGGTTTTTAAGTGGTATATTTATTTTAATAATATCTGCCTGTACTGTCTTTATTTTATATCTGTGAACACTTGGATGGATTGCCAATGTGTGCTGAATTGTACAATGGATCAAATTCGTTTTCCCAACATCATCTGGCACTCTGTATTACAGTTCATTATCAAAATTCAGCCATATGAAATTTGATATAATTTTAATTTTAGTTTAGCTCATCTTCCCCATCCAAAGATATCATGTGGAAATGCTATACAAATTTAAATTAGCTAAAACTTGCCATTTCTACTATTTCTTACCTGACCAAACATTATTGCATGGATGAGCACACAAAGTATCTGGACAGGAAAAGCACACATTGTGTCTCCCTGCCTCAACCACGCAGGGTGAACTATATAAAAAAACTCATCAAGAAAAAAGGCCACATACACTGTATCTGAGCACTAAAAGCCACTAGATGGCAGCAAACACTGACACAAAGAAACTGCTGTCTTTGGTATTGTCATTTTTACTAGCTTTAATATTTTAATATTTCTGAAATTAGTGCAGCCGTACACTACTGCCCCCTTTTAATAATACAGGATGAAGACGTTGTTAGTTATATCTCTGAGATCAAGTACCTATGACTGAATTTTAGATAATTTGAAAAGCTACCAATGGCAACAAAGATGATTAGGAGACTTGAGGCTAAAACATCCGAAGAACAACTGCAGGAACTGGTTATGCCACTAGGTGCTGCCACAAAGAAGAGAGTGGATCAACCTATTCTCCAAAGCGCCTGAAGGCAGGATAAGAAGCAATGGATGGAAACTAATCAAGGAGAGAAGCAACCTAGAATTAAAGAGAAATTTCCTGACACTTAGAACAATTAATCAGGGCAGCAATTTGCCTCCAGAAGTTGTGGATTTCCAACACAGGAGGTTTTAAAGAACAGATTGGACAACAATTTGACTGCAATGTTATAGGGTTTCCTGCCTGAGCAGGGAATGGGGACTAGAAGACCTCCAAGGTCCCTTCTATCCCTGCTATTCTGTAATTGTGGTTCTTGAAAATATATGAGTTCTCCAATCCCATAATAGAGATGCTGCAGCAAATGCTGTTTGAAATAACAGTGGTGACTTCCTGTGGTTGCACCTTTAATACAATCTTTTCATTGGTAATCTAATATTTTAAATGCTTTCCAGAGTTTTTTCACTTTGCAAACTGCTGACTACACATTTGGGCCACCCAATTAATGGTATAGGTGGGATGACTACTGCGGGGTTAGGATAGTTGTGCTCCATTAGGCCATCCTGCAGGCTTTGGATTCTCTTTGTGAGGCCCAGGCCAACAGAGATCTGAAGAACCACAGAAAGATACCACCTTACTATTTTCTTAACCCAAAGGAGATGATGATGATGATGATGATGATGATAGTGGTGGAAGAGACATGTTTTCCCACCTCGGGCGCTGCTCTCTGAGAAAAATAAGCTGATGTAGTTTTCAGGAAGCATCCTAGAAGTCAATGTAGCTTTCTGTCCATGATTTTTTCTTATATTGGCCAATTGTCTCTTCCAAGCTTTTCCACAGAAGTCATAGGATATACCAACAGACACTGGTCCTATTCATTCATTCTCCCCCTGTACATCGGATCCAATAACACAATACACAATACATTTTAGAGTGTTACTGCTCTTTGGCACAACAAGCAGGAGTTGCTGAGGTCATCACCAAGATGTCCTATGACAGCCATGGCGAACCTTTTTTGGCTCGCGTGCCATAAGTGGGGGGAGTGCAGGGGGGCCGTGTGCGTGCGTGCAGCACCCATAATGCAATGCACAACCCCCAGTGCGCATGCACGCCCTACAGGTGCTCCCCCCCATTTTTACATGCTTTTTCGCCCTCCCCAGGCTCCAGAGGCTTTATAGGATCCTGGGGAAGGCGAAAACAGCCTCCCCCGTCCCCCCGGACGGCATCAGGGAAGCCTCTGGACAGTGAGCGCTCCGAAAGCTTCAGGGACAGTCTGGAGGCTTCCCTGACGCCTTCGGAGCACTAAAAACGACCCTCCAAGCAAACCAGAAGTGACTTCCAGTTTGCTCGGAGGGTCGTTTTGAGCAGTCCGAAGGCTTCAGGTACTGTCCAGAGGCTTCCCTGACGCCTCCGGAGGGCGTCCGAGGGGGCGGGGGAGGCTATTTTCGCCCTCCCCAGGCTCTATAGGAGCCTGGGGAGGGCAAAAAATGGCTTTAAAAAAGGGTGAGCTCAGCTGGCCAGCGCCTTGCATGCCCTGACAAATGGCTCCACGTGCCACCTGTGGCACGCGTGCCATAGGTTCGCCATCACTGTCCTATGAGAACAGTCAGTATTCTCCATCCTAAGCACTAAGCTGTCAGCGTAGATCAGGGGTGTCCAAACTTGGGAACTTTAAGACTTGTGGACTTCAACTCCCAGAATTCCCCAGCCAGCATGGCTGGCTGGGGAATTCTGGGAGTTGAAGTCCACAAGTCTTAAAGTTCCCAAGTTTGGACACCCCTGGTGTAGATGCTATGATGAGGTGCTAGGTGAATAGCAATTCTTCTTTTGCAAATGAAATACACTTGGCCGACCTTTGGAAGTTGGTTTGGGCTACAAACCAGCCAACCACATGGATGGAAACAGAACAGACCTTCAACTCCAGGATGACAGTTGTTCACTTAAGCCTCACTGCTTTTAAACCCTCAAACTCACTAGGAAGACTGGGGGAGAATGGAAAATTGTATACATTGATTTCCACACTTGTCTAAGAAATAATTTTTATTTTAATGATGACTTGTGGAAACTTTGATCTGAAAGGATGAAGTACTGCATAGCAATAACACTTAAAGTTATATACCACTTCATAGTATTTTACAGCCCTCTCTAAGCAGTTTACAGAGTCAGCATATTGCCCCCAACAATCTGGGTCAACATTTTACAGACCTCAGAATGATGGAAGGCTGAGTCAACCTTGAGCCAGTGAGAATCGAACTGCTGGCAGTCAGCAGAATTTGCCTGCAATGCTACATTCTAACCACTGCATCACTCACATAGCATGTATGAGAGCATGCAGAAGTTTTGTTGTTGCGTACAAATGAACCTAGGTGTCTTGTTTACACATTACATGACTTCAGGTTCAGAGGCAATTGCCCTTGATGTAGCATTGATTTGCCCAGGATCCTTGAAACTGACCCTGTTCAGATTAGGGCTGCCATTAATCTGTAGCAGATAGGAAAAGGTTGTCTCTTTGCTACTAACTGGCAGTCATCCAAACATTTGCAGTCCAAATGTGGTAGCCAAAGCCTTTCTTATTAGGTTGGAAATCACTTTGCTGTTGCTGCTAAACTGAATTATCCACATATACATTATAAGAATGTTTCTAATTTAGTATCAACACCGGATGGATTTGAAACTGGCTGAATAACCTCACTCAACTTGGAGTCCTCAATGGAACTGCATCTACATGGAGGGAAATATGCAGTGGAGTACCCCAAGGCTCTGTTTTAGTTCTAGTACTCTTCATCAATGATTTGGATGAGGGGATAGATAGGGAACTCATCAAATTTGCAGATGACACCAAGCTAGCAGGACTAGCCAACACCCCAGAAAATACGCTTAAGATACAGAAGGATCTTGACAGACTTGAACGCTGGGCACTATCTTACAAAATGAAATTCAATGGTGAAAAAAATAAGTTCCACATTTAGGCAAGAAAATCAAAATGCACAGAGTACAGTATATGTGGTACCTTGTTCAATAGTAATAACTGTGAGAGGGATCTTGGAGTCCTAGTGGACAACCATTTAACTATGAGCCAGCAGTGTGCAGCAGCTGCCAAAAAAGCCAACACAGTTCTAGGCTGCATCAACAGAGGGATAGAATCAAGATCACGTGAAGTGTTAATACCACTTTATAATGCCTTGGTAAGGCCACACTTGGAATACTGCATTCAGTTTTGGTCGCTACGATGTAGAAAAGATGTGGAGATTCTAGAAAGAGTGCAGAGAAGAGCAACAAAGATGATTAGGGGACTGGAGACTAAAACATATGAAGAACGGTTGCAGGAACTGGGTATGTCTAGCTTAATGAAAAGAAGGACTAGGGGAGACATGATAGCATTGTTCCAATATCTCAGGGGTTGCCACAAAGAAGAGGGAGTCAAGCTATACTCCAAAGTACCTGAGAGCACGACAAGAAGCAGTGGATGGAAACTATTCAAGGAGAGAGCAACCTAGAACTATGGATAAATTTCCTGACAAAACAATCAGTGGAACAACTTGCCTCCAGAAGTTGTAAATCCTCCAACACTTTTTAAGAAGAGCTTGGATAACCATTTGTCTGAAATGGTGTAGGGTTTTCTGCCTAAGCACGGGGTTGGACTAGAGGACCTCCAAGGTCCCTGTCAACTCTGTTATTCTATTCTATTTTATTAGTGATCAGCTTGCACTCAAGAGCATATAAGAGCATGTGGTTTTCTCCCTTAGTCCATAACTTCCTCTTTTTCAAATAATTTTATTGAGTTTTCATAAGAATAATAAAATACAAAATAACACAAAGTGGGAAAATTTGGGAAAGATGAAAAGGGAAAAAAATTAAAAGGTGACAGAAAAAAGTACAAATATACTGTATGAAAAGAATCCAATAGATACAAACGTACAATATAGCAACCTCTTACTCTAAATTTTAATAACCATGACTTTCTCTTTGGAGATAGGATGGTTGTTTTAATATTACTCTGCTTCCTTTATTGATTTGTTTATTTATTTTTAAAGCTTTCACATCTTTCCTGTTTCCCAGATAGTGCTTTTCAAAGAGAGATAAAAACAACCAAACCAAACAGCCGTATTTTTTTTTAAAAAAAACAACTTTGACTCTTGGCTATTCATAAAGCAAACTGAATCCTTACATAAATAAACCACAAGAGCAAGGATAGATATGAAAATTAAATAATTTCCAATTTTTCATGACTACAGCAGCAGAAGGACAGAACTCTCAAAGTTACTTTTCACTTTGAGTCTTCACCCCTTGGCCAGAGGTGGGTTTCACACATTTTGTTACTACTGGTTCGCCACGCACGGGTTTATTCATGGGCGCACGAACCCCTTCTGCACATGCGCCCAGCCTTCCGTGCATGTGCGTTGCTCGCGCGCATGCCTTCCACACTTGCACCCGGCCTCAAAAATGTGCCTAAATATTACAGCAAAGAGCCAGGGCGGGTGAGGGCAGGTTGCGGGGCCCACCCACGATTTCTGCTACCGGTTTAGGTGAACTGGTCTGAACCAGCTGAATGCCACCTCTGACCTTGGCCATACTTCTTGGAATGTGGAATGATAGTTCTCACCACTACTTCCCTCCTCCATGGAATGTCCTCCACCCTCTGTTAGCATAATAATTACTAGAAAAAGATGAAAAAATGTGAAAAAAAGAAAAAAATAGATGGCAACAAACAGTACAGGACCATCTCCTTGTACATAGCACTGAGATATGTGATTTGAGAGATCGGTCCTTCCTCCCTAAGTGGTAAACCAACCTCTCAAGTTATGGGTAAAAAGAGAACTTTATGAGAAAAATATATTAAAAACTGTATTCAAACCTTTTAGCTTGAATATTAAAATGCAGACAATCTGTGTTGAAAAAGATAAACTAGAGTAGTTCCAGGATGAGGATCTAGCAGTTGCAAACGAATAGGGAAGAAATAATATATTCAGGCAGGCAGGCTTTTACTGGCTCTGTAAAATGATGATGCCCCAATTATTAATATAGGTTACCAAAGGGCTGGGGGGGGGGGGACATTAAAGACAAATGATTGTAGCCTAGATGAAAGGAGCTGACATTAAACACCCTTCCCAACTCATGCCAAACAGCTACTTTTCAGCACACAAACAAATCAAATCAAAGGACTGTAACGTAGTTCTAAGTTAAAAGTAGTCCCTATCCCTATAGAAGAAAATAACCATTCTGAAAACAGATGCTACCTCTGTTGGAAGGGTTAGCTGGAAATCCCTTCTTCTTATAAATCCCATTACAAGGGGCTGGAAGAGAATAATTTCTCCCCTTCCCCAGCACTCCCTTGTTTCTCTCCATCCCTCTCCCCTCGAAGATCTCCCTGAAGTCTCCCAAAACATCCAAGGGAGGATGGATATGACTCTGTATGTGACAAAAGCTATGTCATCTCTGTATCCATGATGGCTGAAATACAGTCACTGTCATTTACAGTGCTTGGCTGTGAAGTCAGACTTGAAGAATGCCTTTTACAACAAAGAAACACAAAATTAGGCTACCTTTTCTTTTTTCGCCTAACGATAGGGCTAAACTTGAGGGGTGGGGGAAGCTTTGTCACTATGGGAGAAAAAGCCATCCTTAAATGAGTCAACTCTAAATTCCTTTTCAAGGGCAACTCTGGTAGTCCAGTTTTATCATGAGCACTCATAGCTGGTGAACCAACAAAAGCTATCTAAAGTGCTCCTCACAACCAATACCTCTTGCACCTCTAACAAGGTTCTTGGGCTAAGAAGCCTCCCAAATGACGAAGCAGACATTTCAGAAGGTGTGCAACCCCACCCGAGGTGGATTGTACATTTCATCTTTCATCTGGCATTTTGGCAATCAAAGAAGTTCAAGTACTTGTACTGTCTCCCTAGAACAGAAGTAAGGAACAATGGCCCTTTTATACATTGTGGACTTCAACGCCCAGAATTCCTGAACCAGGAAGAGCATGGCTGGCTTAGGAATTCTGGGAATCAAAGTCCACAAGTCATAAAAAGGCCATCATTCCTCACCCCTGCCCTAGGCTAGAAGCAAAAGAAAGAATATACTGATATACTAAGGACACCACCCCAAATCCCTGGGTGATCTCCTAATAATACAAAAGAAACAAACAACTAACTGAAACATGGAAATCTAAGAAACCGGGATAACATTTGGAAAATTACTGTGGTTAATTTCCAGTTTATGTTGTACCCACTACAGTCAATCCCCATATCCATATCAGAGCAAACACAGGCATCATTCAGTACAACTGGCAAAAACTAACCTTCGGTGTTCATTTATTAGCTGTCAGCAGACATCAAAAACAGCTGACCAGCAAAACAGGACAAAGGCAGGCAAAAACATGAGCAACAGGCAAGAGATAAAAGGAGAGAGGAGTTAATATCAACAATCCAGATTATCTATCTATCTCTGTCACAGAAGTTTTCCAGAACGGCTGGAATAATACAGAGCAATCAGCATGGGGAGTCCCAAATCGAGGGGCCTTTGTTTACTCTAGATTTAACCCTTTTATGTACATAACAGCAATATAATGGAGATGGAAAGTACGATATCAGGTCTGGCCTCTATTCTACATTATGGAAAGAAACATTTGGTAGTGAGGCATAATGTATCCCATAGTTGGTTTGAGAGGAAAGATCTCTAGTCCTACCTCCCCCCCACCCCCTCAGTCTCTGGCCAATTAGTCTACTGCTTGGAGCTCTGATCTCGCTAAATGGATGCCTCTGAATTGTGGTGCTAGTGTAAATGACTGTGTATGTCATGGACAGCCAGAACAACCAACAAAGAGATGCCAAATCTTGTAAAACCAGAAGTATCATTAGAAGCCAAAATCACAACACTACGTCTGATTTACTTCAGCCATGTCATGTGTGCAAATTCATTGGAGAAGACAATGATGTAGGAATGGTTAGTGGATCAAGAAGAAGGGATAAGGAAAAAAAACTTGCTGGCTTGATACCATCAAAGCTGATGCAAAGATGAATATCCAACAAATGAAAGAAGCTGTGCTTGGCAGGATAGCATGGAGAGCGCTTGTCTATAAAGTTGCAAAGAGTCAGACGTAACTGATTGATTCAACAAACTAACTCTGATCCATGAACCATGGTTGTTCAGGTACCCATTGATCCTTGGGTTCCAACCACCTGTTTGCCCCATCCATTTCTTTGAGTTTCCTCTCATTACAAAATAAGTACTAAAGGGGAATTAGGATGTGGTAAAGAAAAAAGCCAATCTCAAGCATAAATGTGTTCCCAGTAGTTCTTTGGGGTCCCACAAAAAGCTACAACTGCATCCTTAAGAAGTAACAATGGGAGGAGGGATATTGCCGAGGGATGGAAAAACCCCAACCTTCTGGCATGATAAATACAAATGCAATTTTGAGAGCATATTATTGGCATTCTAATAAATTGACTGTTGAAGTAGGTGTGGCCAGTAACAAATACAGATTTCCCAGAAGGCAGACTTGTGAGAATTCTCCCACCATGTGATAAACAGGACGTTGGTTATCACATTGGCCTTATGATAGATAACATCCTGGAATAATAGAAGAAGTGGTGGGAGAATTCTCACCAGTCTGACTGTTAGGAAATCTGTATTTGTTACTGGCCACACCTACTTCAACAGTCAATTTATTAGCATGCCAATAACACACTCTCAACATTGCATCAGAGGTGGTATTCAGCAGGTTCTGACGAGTTCTGGAGAATCGGTAGCAGAAATTTTGAGTAGCTCAGAGAACCGGTAAATACCACCTCTGGCTGGCCCTGCCCCCATCTATTCTCTGCCTCCCGAGTCCCAGCTGATTGGGAGGGAATGAGGATTTTGCAGTAACCTTCCCCTGGAGTGGGGTGGGAATGGAGATTTTACAGAATCCTTCCCCTGCCACGCCCACCGAGCCACAGCTACCTAGCCATGCCCACATAATCGGTATTAAAATATATTTGAATCCCATCACTGCACTGCATGTAATTATCATGCCAGAAGGTTGGGGTATACAAATGACCGTTGTCTTACCTGAACGGTCGTTCTCATGGCGCTGCGGAGAGTACAAGGATGGGTTAACACAGCCTGTTTGCCCATGGACTGAGTAGATTTTTCCCCCTCTGGCCACGCCTCCTTTGCCTCTTCTGGCTCAGTTTTAAAAACGAGGTCTTGTCCGACGAAGACGTCCTCAGCTCACACCTGTGTAAAGATACAATCTCGGAGCTAAACAATTACCCTGGGTGGGTCTTTCAGGTAAGACAACGGTCATTCTCCATAGCGCTGCTTGGAGAGTCCAAGGATGGGACATGCCCAAGCTATTGTGTCCCAGGGCGGGAAGAAGTGACATTGTCCGGAGCCTCAATAACCTTCTGTAATACTCTACGGCCAAAGGAGGCTTCGGCAGAGGCAAAGGAATCGATCTTGTAGTTTCTAATGAAAGCCGTGGGAGACGCCCACGTGGCCGCTCTGCAAATGTCCAGAATAGATGCTTGAGTCGCCCAGGCCGCGGTCGTGGCCGCACTTCTGGTGGAATGTGCCGTTACACGAGGTGGAACCGGCTTGCCCTGAAGGTCATATGTCATCTTAATGCAAGCTCGCAGCCACCGACCTATGGTTGAAGATGACACTTTGCGACCCAGCGAGCCTGGTTGAAAGGCCACAAAGAAGGCCTCGGAGTGCCTGATGTCCTTAGTTCGTTTCAGGTAAATGCGGACTGCCCTTCGCACGTCCAATTTGTGCCACCTGCGCTCCTTGGAGTGTTGAGGACTGGGACAGAAATTCGGGAGGATAACCTCCTGAGACCTGTGAAAATGAGAATTCACCTTCGGCATGAAGGCGGGGTCTAACCGTAGGATGACCCTGTCTGGATGGATGATGCACAGCTCTTCCTTGGCCGAGAAGGCCGCAATCTCAGATACCCTTCTGGCTGAAGTAATGGCTATAAGGAAGGCAGTCTTAAGAGTCAGATGTCGAAGAGATACCTTCCTCAAAGGTTCGAAGGGAGCCGCTGTCAATGCCTGCAGGACAAAGGGTAGGTTCCAGGTCGGGTACCTGTGCACCACCTGGGGACGAATGTTGTAGGCCCCCTTCAAAAAACTCTTGACCTGAGGATGGTGACTCAGGGATTGAAGTTGGTGTCTGGCTAAGATGGTGGATAATGCAGCAACCTGGCGCCTGAGTGTGGCTGGTGCCAGTCCTTTGTCCAAGCCCTCTTGTAGGAAGTCCAATAACTGAGGGATGGACGCTTCCACACTGTCAATGTCCCGTTTGCTGCACCAGGAAGAAAAGGCAGCCCAAGTCGCGTCATAAATGCGAGTAGTGGCCGGACGTCTGGAAGCTTGGATGGTTTTAATGACGTTGTCTGAGAGGCTCTGGTCCTTCAGGAGCTGCCCCTCAAGTGCCAGATGGCTAACTGCAACCATTGGGGCTCTGGATGGTTGATGGCCCCCTGACGCAAGGATACCTGGTCTGGAGGAATTTTCCACGGTTGTTCCACAGAAAGATCGACCAGGTCCGCGAACCAGGATCTCCTGGGCCAATGTGGAGCCACCAGAATGAGCTCCGCCCCCTCCTTCAGCAGCTTGTAGATCACCTGCGGGATCAGAGGGAGGGGCGGAAACGCGTAAAGAAGACCTGGAGGCCAGCTGGACCTCAGGGCATCCGTCCCCTTCGCTTGTGCTGACTTGTAGCGGGAGAAGAACCGCTGGAGCTGTGTGTTTGCCGCCGAGGCAAACAGGTCGACCTGTGGGAGACCAAACCTCCTTACCACCTGTGCGAACAGGTCCGGATGAAGTTGCCACTCCGAGTTGTCGATGGTCTGACGGCTCAACCAATCCGCACTTACGTTGCTGGTTCCGGATATGTGATCCGCCCTCAGCGACGCTAAGTGGATCTCTGCCCATCGTCCTATGGCCGCCTCTGACATGAGTCTTTTGGAGTGGATCCCTCCTTGTCGGTTCACGTGAGCCTTTGTGGCCACATTGTCGGTCAGTAGCAGAACGTGGTGCCCCTTCAGCTGTTCTGCAAATCTCCTCAGCGCAAGCCGGGCTGCCCTGAGTTCTAGCCAATTGATGCTCCGGGCTGCCTCCGCGCTGGACCACCTGCCTTGCGCCAGCTGACCTTGGCAATGCGCCCCCCAACCGTAGAGACTGGCGTCGGTCGTTACCACGATCCTGTCGGGTTCTCTGAATAGGCAACCCTTCTCCACTGCTCGAGACTGCCACCAACTCAGAGACCGAGTCACTCTTGGTGGGATGCGAACTTTCCTGGTGGAGTTGCTGATCTTTGCTCTTTGCATTGGAAGCAAGAACCATTGCAGTTCCCTTGCATGAAGACGTGCCCAGGGAACTATGTTGAGGCAAGAAATCATGATCCCTAACAGTTGGGAAAGCTGCACTACCTGCCAGGACCTGTTCCTGCGACACAACCGGATTCTGCTCCTGAGATTGCGGATTCTTTCCGGAGACAGGGACACCTGGCAAGATACTGAGTCTATTATGGCGCCCAGGTGTTGTATGCGTGTGGCAGGAGTCAGGTTGCTTTTTTCCATGTTTACGGAAAAACCGTGGTCCTGTAAGGTGTGAACTGTGACGTTTACATCTCTCACCGCTTGCTGATGAGTCCTTGAGTGGATGATGATGTCGTCCAGATAGCACTCCAGGTGGACTGGAAACTTGCGCAGGTGGGCCGCCACAGCTGCAAGAAGCTTCGTGACCGGTCTGGGTGCAGAAGAAAGTCCGAACGGAAGCGCCCTGTATTGGAAGTGCTTTCCGTTGTAACACAAGCGCAGGAACTTCCTGTGTGCGGGATGGATGGGCACATGCAGATACGCCTCCTTGAGATCGATGGAGGTGAGCAGATCCCCTTGTCGCATACAGCTTAGGATCGACTGAAGGGACTGCATTTTGAAGCGCTTGTAGGCCAGATGTCTGTTCAGGCGCTTCAGATCTAAAATGGCCCTCCACCCCCCTGAATTCTTGGGGACCAGGAAGAGAATGGAATAGAACCCCCCTCCCTTCCTGTTCTGGAGGAACTGCCTCTATTGCGTTGATCTGCAGAAGATGATCTATCTCTGCCTGCATGAGAGCCCTCTTTACAGGGTTCTTGGATAGTGGGCAGCGAACAAAGGTCCGCGGAGGAGAGGATAGAAACTCCAAGGTTAGACCCCTCCTGATGGTATTTAAGACCCACTTGTCCGAGGTTGTTTCCTCCCAACGGTCTGCATAGAATTGCAGGCGGCCCCCGATGGGAGGAGACCCCAGACGGTCACTTCCCACGTCTAAACTGACGGTTGTGGGATCCCCCACGAAATGGCTTCCGAAAGGACCCCTGATTGGATTGTCTGCCCCTGGAAGAAAAGTTGTTTCGTTCCTGGGACCTGTCAGAGGACTGGTTAAACTGTCTGTGGGAGGAATATGAAGAGGAGGAGGCCTGGGCACTTTCCTGTGCCCGAAAGGCCTGCTTCCTGAACGAGCCCTGACCTTTCCTGTCATGCTTCCTGAAGGTGGACGGAAGGACCTTCCTCTTATCCTTTGTCTCAATTAGGAATTTCTCTAGGGAATCCCCGAAGAGGTTCTCTCCCTTGAATGGAGCTGAAGCCAGCTTCCACTTTGCCTTCATGTCCGCCTGCCAGTGCCGAAGCCAAAGCAGGCGGCGCGAAGTGATGTTGGACGCTAGTGCCCTGGAGGCGAATTTCGCTGCATGCAGGGATGCATCAGAGGCATATTCCACAGCCGTAATGATCTTGTTAAGATCATGTCGCCAACGAGATGCTTCAGATGGGGGCTGAGATCTGAGTTGGCGCAGCCATAATAGGGATGCCCTCGTAAAGAACGAGGCAGAAGTGGAGGTTTTGATCGCCCAGGCAGCCGCCTGGTGCGTCTTGAGACAAGCCTTTTCTGCCCTCTTATCCTCTGCCTTTAACCCTTCTAATAACTCGGCCGGGAGATTAGAATTAGAGGTCAGAGAGACCACAGGGGCATCCACTTCTGGAGGTTTCAATACATCCTCCAGCCTAGGTTCTAAGGGATACAGTGATTTGTCTGCGCCACTGGGGTTGGCCAGGGTACCTGGCTGTGCCCATTGGCGCTGGATAACTTCCATGAACATGTCAGGGACTGGTATCAGTTCTGGGTCAGGGGTGTTTCGCTGAACAGCCCTGCCATGAGGTCCTGGGAAGTAGAAGGGACTTCCTTGTCCTTAGGTTTGGCACCAAGCTCAGTAGAGGCTCTGGCCTTGTGTAAGATGGACTTGAATAAGGATGGCTTAAAGAGACCAGTGAAGGAGGGCTTGTCTGGAGGCATATCCTCATCCTCCGAGAGAGCAAATTCCTCAGCAGTCTCCTCCTCCCACGTAGACACCTCTGTGGTGATAGAAGTGCCCGGGGAATCGAGTACTCTGGTCCTCTTTTCCCCCAGGGGACGAACAGGCCTAGAGGCCTTGCCACCCCTGCCTTCCTGTAGCCTCATGGCTTCTACCACACCCTGGGAAATAGCCTGCGTGATGAGATCCCTCATCTCTGCTGACATAGCTGGGCCCTTGTCCTCTACAGGCCTGGCTTGGTCATAGGCCTGTCCCCTGGCACCCCTAGGAGGATCTCTCTGATCCTCTGCATGAAAACAGCATTGAAAGGAGGGGATATCCTCCCTGACTGAAGAGCTAGGAGAACCTGGGTAACCCAGAGAGGCTGCAGGGGATCCTGACATGGAATCCCTATCACAGAAGGATGGAGATCTATCCCCCATTTCCTCCCCCTGCTCTATCTCCCTCTGAATGGGTGGGGAAGGAACTGGCCCAGCCTCACTTGGTAAGGGTGCAGAGGGAACCTGGGGCCTAGCAGACTTGTCCTTTAGGGAGTCCTGCCCCTTGTCCCCTTGAATTTTGGGGGCCTTGCTCCCAGCTGAAGAGTGGGAAGCTTTCCCCCCAGCGCCCTTGTTTCCCTTTCTCCCCTGGCCTGAGGGATCTGGCCTACTGCGCTTTGCAGATGGCCCTGCCAGCTCCTCCCTTCGCTCCAAACCTTCATCAGCCATCCTTGGTTGATCTTGAGTCGAAGAGGTCGCTGCTGAGGGAAGGGCAGTGGACGCTGGCCCGATGGCTCCAGAAGCGTCTGCAGACTCAGATGGGAGGCTGGATCAGGCACCAGGACACTCCTTGCCGCTTCCCCTTAGTTGGCTGGGGAACTTCAGGCTTGCTGGAGACCCAGGCAAGCCCTCGCAATCCTCTGCGGCTGTCTGTTGAGGCGGAGAGGCTCTGCTGCTTGCTGCTGCTTTCCGGAAGGTAAAAAAGTCTCAAAAAATTGGCCGCCGGCTCTTCTGCGCGCCAAAAGCCTCACTTAAGGGCCAGGCGCTTCCCATTGGCTGCAGCCGAAAAGCGCGCCAAAGCAGCGCTTTTCAAAATGGCCGCCGCTCTCCCGATCGGCAAAAGACGCCGTTTGGAGAAGCAAGGGCTTTTTTAAAAGCCTCTCCTCCAAAACGACCAGGGAAACACGGGGATTGCCGTCCTTCCCTGCGCTCGCCAGCAGACGCCGGACGAGCGGCCTCGCTTGTTCCCCCAGCTGCGACTAAGCAGCTGTGGAACCGATCGCTGCCTCAGCCTTACTTTAGTAAATCCTCTTCTTGGTAAAAATAGAAAAAAAGGAAAATAAAAAGTCAAAATAATAAAACCTGGGGAAAAATCCTAATAACAACTAAATATCAACACATAAAATACTCTAAAATTACTATTGGAGAACCCAGCCTATTTGCTCAAAGCTGAGGGTTCCCCAAAACTCGTCCTATCGGGCGGACTGAGTTTTTAAAACTGAGCCAGAAGAGGCAAAGGAGGCGTGGCCAGAGGGGGAAAAATCTACTCAGTCCATGGGCAAACAGGCTGTGTTAACCCATCCTTGGACTCTCCAAGCAGCGCTATGGAGAATAAAATGTTCTACTCCAGGCCCTAGTCTCTGAAATACAAAGCAGATTAAACCATTTATTTTTAAGGATTAAAGCAGACTAACTAAAGTTTATATCTATCAGAATGAAGAAGAATCTGTTCATTTATTGTATTATGAAAAGGTAAGGGTTCCTAAAGATCATCCTAGAATAATTTTGAGACCAAATGAGACTTCTTTTCTCCTACAGCAAGATCTTAAGAAACCTGGAAACTACAAAAACTTAATCCCAGTTAACCTATACTAGCTACAAACAACAGAATGTATTGTTTGCCAGAGTCTTTAGTATTCTTCAGCCAGACTTCAAATATGTGATATACTATCTATTTTCATTTACTATCCTAATGAAGCCCAAATGATAAACATTCATAATGGTTGTTGGGATTTTTTAATGGGGGGGATGGGAAAACCAATATTATCAATTAATCTGGATTGCTTGACAGTGAGGTTTAGAAGAAGTTAGGACACATGCCATTTCTTAAAGGTTCAGCAGATGCTAATGTAATACTAATCAGACTCAGCTTTTTGTGACTTAATTATTCAAAGTAATATGTTGCCAGTGTCGCCACTCAAGAGGGGAATAGATTAATCTCAAATATTTGCTGCCAAGTTTGCATCTCTCATATGTAGTGGTCCGTATCGGGATATAGGATACATCATTTATTTTTGCAAAAACGCTTATTCTAATTTGGGGTAGATCTGAAAGATAAATGGCTCAGTCCTGGAGTTTGTAATTCAATTTTTTTTCTTAGAAAGTAGCTGTAGAGACACAGATACTTAAAATAACACTCTGTGTGTGTGTGTGCCTTATGTTTAATGATCCAAATTTACAAAAACAATTTTACCTAATATTTGGGACAACCAATTATTTCCTGTTTGACAGTTATTATTTCTCATTTCTTAATATCTTTATTTTTTGTACTATTATATGGAGTTGCTCCTAAAGAAGGCCTCAGAATCGGTACTGTGGTGATGGTGATAGGAGAGAAGTGCAGAAACCAAGGAAGACAAAAAAACAACAACAAGCAAGCAAAATACATGCTGCCACAATCACAGGTAGTCCTTGACTTATGACCCTAAATGAGTCTGGAATTACAGTTGTAAACTATGTCAATTGTTAAGTAGGTTGTCATGTGGCTGACCCAATTTTACCCATTTTTTATGGCAAATGTTAAGCCAATGCTGTAGTTGTTAAGCAAGCGTATTGTCCACAATGGACGTTTTTCCCCCTAGTAGCGAGTCGAAAACTAGCTGCTAACAAGAAATAATTACATTATGTTCAAAGAACAAAATTAAAATTGCATGTGCTGCATTTGTGATATATGCAAAACCTACCCTGTTTGACAAACCCATAGAGAAAAATAAACATATTATTACTATTATATATATTATATACTTCTGCAAGAGGGGTCTGGAATGCTCTACCTGACTCTGTGATTTCTTCCCCAAACCCCCAAAACTTTAATCTTAAGATTGTCTACTGTTGACCTCACCCCATTCCTAAGAGGTCTCACACCATCCCTGTCCTAATGTTTCTTTTTATTCATATCCATTTCATGTATCCAAAATCATGTTTATACATATATATGTTGTCTAATGCATGCTTGATGAAATAAATAAATAAGTAAATAATAAATAAATAAAATAAATATTATTGAATGAGTAAAATATAGTTTTTTAAAAAGTCTATGGCTCAATGGTAGTGCTTTTGCTTTACAAAGATCTCCAATTAAGATCTTGATCCCCCCCCCCCCCAAAGATAATGCTCGAAATGGATTCTTTGATAAATCATGGGAACTGAATGCCAACCAGGAAAGGAAAAATATGCTGGTGCTCCAAGAACCAGACTAAGAAACAAAATATTTTATTTCTGTATTTTAACGGAACAACTCTCTAATCCAGATGTAAGCAAAACTGAGAATTTTTGTGTCTTACATTTGCTAGGTTCCTTGTAAAAACTGATCACTGGTAAGAAGTGTTCTTAGTCCAACAACAGCTGGAATGTAATTAGTTACTTACGTCTCTTGCAAACTGATCTGCTTGCTTGCTTGTTTGCTATCACTAATTTCTCCCTGGCTGCCATTTTAAAAAACCTTTAATACTATTATGTATTTCCAAATGCACATCTCCACCCAAAAAGCACATCGTATCAGGAATTAAGGCCTACCTTGCAAGCAAAATCTCCTTGTTAAGCCGGGGAATCTAATGATATCTGCTGGATTTCTCACTGAATAAGATGCAAGATACCATTGCTGAACAGTGGTGGTATTTTTTTTAAAAAATCCCAGATAAATATAATTTATGGGACTGCCAGGACAGACTTTTACACATGACAGTAGCAGAAGCAATATATTCAATGCACAGAAAAATATGTTTTCATTTTGTGTCTCGGGTGCAATACAATGTTAAAATTTATTGTATGTTAATGTGCTGCATAAAAAGGAGGTATTTTAAACTTTCACTTACTGAATCAAAATCAAACATAAGATCTTTACGGAGTCAAAAAAGAACAGCAATAAAGGAGGAAGTTTGGTAGTTCAATCTGAAAGTAATAAGATGTTACTTTAGAACAAAGTTTTTCAAGCTTGGTGACCTTAAGATATATGGACTTCAAATTCCAGGATTCCTTAGCCAGCATGCTTGGAGTTCCCTAGTCCACAAATTTTAAAATTGCCAAGGTTGAGAAGATATTCTTCCAAATGAAACTTAGTTACAAAAGAATTGTTGGTGTATGAGGAATATAGAAGAAAACAACAACCCCCAAATCCCATTTATATAGCCATGGCTTTGTGTTATGTTTTTCTATATGATTGTTAATTTGGGCGAGACAGGTAAATTTCACACCTTTGTTTTAAGCTAAATCTCAATTAAGAGACAATTCAACTTTTAATTCAGTTCAGACATATACCGCTGTATGCTCTTGCATGTATCCAAGCATTACTGTAGGTTCAACATATTCCCCCCCCCCCTCGAGTTTTCTGATTTTCTATACCCAGACAAGCTTTGTAGAAGACTTCTAAATATATTTGCTTTTTAGGATTGCACATGTAAAGAGCATGCAAACCACAATGCTTGTCCCAAATCAGATCTCCCCATTAATCTGAATGGGGTGAATATTGGAATATGGATTTGGATGAACTCAATTGCAAATCCCCAATATTTTGGAGCCAAAAGGGGAATACGCCATTTTGAGAGCATGTTCTGGGCATTTGTAGAATGGCTACGCATAGAAGGCCTAGCTGAGTGAGGCCTTCCCAAAGTAGCAGTCACAAAGAACCTGAACAGTGACAAAATATAATCAACTATGAGGAAAAATGGTGAGATTTGGACTCCAGGATGGTTGTGGTCACTACCATCTTACAGAATTGTTTTGTTCTGGACAAGTAGGCACATTTACAAAATGTTGGTCTGAAACCAATCACCCTTTTTTATTTTCTAAGAATATCAATGGGTGTGCGCACACAGACTCCAAGCATGTTTTCACACCACCTGCAATAGAGGAATGGCTAATAAAGATGACTGGCAACGATGCCTAAGTCTTGAGAGAAAAATCACGGTAAGCAATTCATCGACTCATCTTCATTGGAAGCTCTTTCTGGACATTTTGCAGGAGATGCGAGAAAATTCAGATTTTGACATATGGATTTGATGTTTGTTAAAATTTAAAAAGATAAATGGACATTATGCTACAGTTTTAAACTAAGAGTTGAATGCAAGTGTTCCCTATATCCTTGGAAGAAATCATTCTTTCTGTGTTTCCCCCACTACCTCTTTCTTTTTCTTTACACGTTTATGCACTATCTCTATTCTCTCTTTACTCTGTATCTTATTTCTTCGTTGTTAGCTCATGTTGTTTTTTATGTGTAAAATTAATCAAATTATTAGATGGCAAAAAAGAAATGAAAAGAATTACATTCCTACTCAGTTTTGTGGCAACCCAGCATTTTTTAAACTATGAAATAAAAATGCCTTTAAACAATAAATAAAGCACAGTGCCCTGGAAGTCAAGCAGGGAAACTGATAGCTGTACATGCACCCTATGTTATCGGTCCCAAGTTAGTATCAAATGTGGATGTTGTCCCTTATTTTCCTTCAGTGGGATCCATGAACAACATTAATGTATAGATGTCTGTTCAGAGATAAGACCCACTAACCTCAGTAAGATTTGTAACCAGATGATCAAACACAGGCTTATAATATTTTATCTATTTTCTGTTGCTCAGCCCTACATTTCAATCTAGCCTGCCTAAGGATTTATGTGATCCAGGGCAAGTGATATTAATAGTTGGAACCCCGAGAAGGTAGCCATCTGCAATTTGTGACAGAATAACAGGGGAGAGGTCAAAGGTTTGCATAAAAGCTCATATCTCTAATGTATTACAGATTTTTGTATTTAACAGAGGTGCACATTTTGGAATATTACTTCACATTTCACTCACACAAGAGGAAAGAGAGATGACCTGTGTAATCAATAAACCTTTTGGCATCAAAGAAAATTAAGAAAAGTGTATTAGCTGACTTTTAAGATTAATATACAGAAGATATAACTTCTGTTTATTGAAAGCTAATACAAATATGAAGGTACTAGATCAAACAGAAGTGATGAATAGAATGGGTGTCAAGATTGAGAGAAGGGTAAGATATTTGGGTGTTAATTTGACAAATATGAATAATATGAATTGCATGTTGTTTAAAAAAAGTTTGTTATGATATGGAATGAAGTTTAAAAAGGCTGAATTTGAAACAGATGGTACAAATGATGAACATATTATTTCTAAAATGCATAAAATGTTTATTAAAATGTGACACAGAAGAAGTGAAAGAATATTTAATAAAATGAGCTAAAATTTGGGTTATAATATATAAAAGAAACAATGGGAGACTATGTGCCACATTATGTTTACAACCTTAAAGAGAACTTTTATAAAATTATGTCTCACTGGTGTATTTGTTCCTGGAAAAATTGTCTAAAATATATAAAGGCACTTCGAATATAAGTTGGAAATATGACTGAGGGGACTTTTAATCATGCTTGGTGGACATGTAAAAAATGGATTCAAATACACATTAATTCAGATTTTAAAGATTAATATACAACTGAATCAAGAGATGTTTCTTTTGGGACTGATTGACAAAAAGGTGGGAACCAACCATGGAACTTTGTTTTTATATGCAATAACAGCATTGAGACTTCTATATACACAATGGTGAAAGGGTTGACATGACCCACAATGGAAGAAGGGATGGTGAAGACAATGAAAGTTGTGGAGATGGCAACATTGACAGTGAAAAGGTGAAATTATTTGTAATGCTGTTTGGAAACCCTTTTTGCATGAAAATGAAACACATGACATATATTTGATGACATATGAGTTTGATGATTAAAAAAATAGTAGATAATGGAGAAAATGAATATTATTTCCTAGAGAAAGAGGTCAATTTAAATTTATACCTATAAATGTATAGCTATACCTACCAGTGAAAGAAAATCGAAAGTCATTTCTTTATATTTCCTTTCCCTTTCTTTTCTTTCTGAACTATTTGCTCTCTCTTTCTTTTCTTTTTCCTTTTCAATCTTAATTATTGATTTCTTTTAGTTTTTAATCTTTCTAGTTTAAAAAAAATCTAATAAAGTTATCACAAAGACAAGAAAATGAAGGGGGGGGGGAAACAGCTGATATGGTACCTTCATAGGTGCAAGCTGGATGGGTGTAATGCATGAAGGATCCACCATAGGCTTTGGCCTATTTGCTGTGTCTGCCAGCAAACTATGCCATTGTTGAGGTAGTCCGGTGAATTTTTGTTCTCTGTGATCAAATCCAGTGTGTACCCTGTGTTCAAAATTGGAAGGGCCAGAAATTTCAATCTTTTTCTTTTTCTTTCCAAACATGGTGGAAAAACCTGGAAAAGAAGATAAAATGTGTTAAGATATACATTACTAAGAACACATGGTGTATATGTGTTGACGACTGGATTGCAAAGATGAAAAGAAATGGGCAAAGAGCTGGCAATATATATAAACAATACAAATTCATTTTACTGCATATGTCTCTCTCCTTGCTTTTGCCTATTTTCCACCCTCTTTTTTTGCCAGTTTACATATTTTTTCCCCAAGCTGAAATAAGTGATATGTACACTTGCTGTAATCTAGAATTGACTGGGAGTATACTAGGTACAAACTAAACTGGAAATTGTCCAAAGTAACAGACAGGCTATAGGCCCAAGAAAGCTTACTCTGAGCAGCCCAAAGCAACTCAACCACTCAACATACCAATTTATTTTCAGGCACTAGATGAAAACATTCAGTTGAACCAGCACTCAGAGCCCAACATCACAGATACTCATTAGGACCTAAAATATCCTAATCAAGGAGCTTTAAAACTTAGCAAATAGCAATGAAACTGGGTCTAGAAAATCTTATACTTGAAGAAGGGTGACTACAGCCCCTGGAGATGAAAATGGAGGCACCGTCCAGAAGAAACCCAAACCACGAAAACTGAAAAAGGATATATTATTTATGTCTGAAATAATTCTAAGCGCGAACACAACCAACTGAAAATTGATTCAAAACTGTTTTTAGCTAAGCTAAAACTCTGGAATCAGCAATAATACTTTAATGTTCAGAAAAAAACCGTAAGCTCAAAATTATTAGGGAACAAAAATGCAATGGAATATGTGCAGAGTATATATCTCTCTCCAGAAGACACTAAAACAAAATAGTGTAAAACTTTCTCATGATTTCACCAGGAAACTGTTATTAAGTATTAATACAAATACTTATATAAATGTCAAATTAAAATATAAAAAAATAATAATGTATTTTTCTCATTCTATTCACAGTTCATGACGAATTTTCCCTTAAGAATATAATTGCTAGACTGGAGGTATATCAATATGATTGAGCAATGCAACTGTAGGGAATTATCTAAACCAGGGGTCCCCAACCATGGCTGGTTCACAACCAGGCTGTGGGCCAGCACGATTGACTCGCACTAGTGGTGGGCCAGAGTGCACCCACATGCACACGCACCTCAACTTGCAGTCGAGCTGCGTGTGCATGTGCGCCAGCCTGCTGGTCATGCAGCCCGATTCCCCTCTCCCCCCCCAGCTGGGCCACCAAGCCGCAAAGGTTGGAGACCACTGGTCTAAACCAATGAAGGAAAGAAGAAAAGAACTGATCAATTAAAGGGTGGAGGTTCATTACTTCTGTGTATCACATAGGGCAGGGTGTCAAATCAAACATCGATTTCATCAGGGTTGTGCTTGACCTCAAGGAGGATGGGGGGGGGACGTGGCTGGGGGACGTGGCCAGCTCGACATCACTCGTCTCAGGGGAGCCAGTGGTTGCCCGGGCATGGCTGGGGGTGAATCCATTGTCTCCAGTAGAGGAAGGTGAGACCAGGGAGAGCGCCAAACCCTTGTCCGCCAGAGGAGCCTTGCTGCCTGCTGGTGGCCAAGGGCTAAGGCAGGACTTCCTTCCTTCCCTCCCACCTCCCTCTTCATTGTACTTTCTTCTTCCTTCCCCTCTTTCCTTCTTTTTCCTTCCTTGGTCTCTTCCCATCTTTTTCTTTGTCTTTCCCTTTCTCCTTTCCTGTCCCTTCTTGGATGCACAAATGCATCCTTTCATTTTGTTTTGCTTTTAGTTTGTTTTGCTAGCGCACGCCCCTCCCAAGCTCCATTTTCGCTGGCACAGGCACTGTAGGCCAGTCTCTTGCCATTTCCACTGCTGCCTCGTGGGCCAGAATTAAAGACCCCGAAGGCTGGATGCGGCCTACGGGCCTTGCGCCTGACACCCTTAACATAGGGCAATGAAAGAAATATCTTTTATTCTGGTGGCAAAGTTGCACGGCTTTCACACAAACGAGTTTTCTGGACGCTCTTTTCTTCTGAAAAAAAAAAGAGACGCATAAACAGTAGAACAGCACTGATGCTATCTTCACAGCATTTTGTTTGCTGGCTGACATTAAATTTTAATAGAATGGAAACTCATGCACTCCAGATGATATGGGTCTCAATTTATGCTATGAAGCCTTTTCATGCAGATTTCTATTATTTGCTTGAATTATTTTTAGTATATAGATGGAACTGTTACTTTTTGTTGGTTCTCATAATGGTGATGATGTAGCCCTCACTTACCTTGTCCTTTGCAAACGATAAATATTTTGCTTCTGTTAGAATTGCATATATAATTCTTTATGCTTAAATTTTGGGGCAGAAACCTGTTATTTCCAAATGTTGCTGAAAACAAGGACAATAATAATTTCTTAGTTCCCAGATTCCATCATCAATGCCCATTTTAGAAGGAGTTGCCAGAAATTATACTTGGAGAGCTACAAGTTCCCTGCTTGTGGCCAAAACAGAACCTACACTTTTTATAAAGAAATCTATGCTGATGGAGTTGACGACTTTAGAAAAAAACTGCCAGCCTTTTGGACATCCACCCTGCTCTTATTTCCTACAAATCTGTTAAGTTAATATCTGCAATCACTTTGGTGGAGTATGCAAATGATTTCCTAAAAAAGAAATTGTACGTTAAAAGTTCCACTGTGGATACACAAAAATCACTGGGACGCGAATCAAATCAAAGGGACACTCCAAGTGAAGTCCGCAGCATGAGAAAGGGGATCATTTTTCCCCTGATCAACTTTATCAGATCACGAAAACTGTCATTTTCTGGAAAACACCTACTCTGACATGTAGCATGTCTTCCAAGATTAAAGGAATTAGGTCTTCCACCCCTCTGTGGGAGTAGACACCAATCTGAGCAGCAGCTGAAATTAGTTCCATTCAGTCGTTCTGGTCCAGAGTAACATAGGAAAACCTCTTTCACAAAATCATTCATCCAGATTTTGAGCTATGGTGGATAGCAGGGGTGAAAGGCTACCGGTTCGGACCAGTTTGTCTGAACCGGTAGTAAAAATCTACCTGTTCGCCCAAACTGGTGAGAAAAAAAAAGCTGCTGGTTCAGGTGAACCAGTTTTTCTGATGATCAGTTGTGATGACCGATTTATATTAGCTAGAAAGCAGGATTTCCTGCAGATTCCCCCCGCCCCCCGCTGTTCGCTTACCTTTGTAGGCACGCTCTGCGCATGCACAGATGGTCCAGAAGCGGAGGTGGCGTGTGCGAGCAAAGCGCTCGCTCACGCTCACACTGTTACTGAACTGGTAGCAAAGGTAAGTGGATTTCACCCTGGTGGACAGGATATTGGTGTCCTTCAGTTCAAAGTTACAGAACAGCAGTGACTTGAAAAGCTGTTTCCAGACTGACCTGTGAGACAATCCATCATGGCTCTTATTTTCTTGGTGAGGACAAAAAAACAACTCTTGAGAGGCCACTTACTATATTTCTTGGTTGGGCAGTGGGCAATTGCTCCTCACTAAAATAGCAATCTTGCTTCTGAAAATCAAGCATTATTTAAAAAGAAAAATCCAGCACTGCATCAGTCTGTAATCACAGAACTATATGCTCTGAGGCTTAACAGCATGATTGCAATCCTCAAGGAGGATGTGAATTGCTAAAATCTTTAGCTTAAAGTTGTGTTTATTTTGGCCTTCTGAAGCTTTTGCCTTTTTTGTTCTTTTAAAGGGGATTCACTAGCAATAAGTGGGTCTTCTCAGAGACTCCGAAGCCAATTTCTGTGTTTTTGAGGCCCTGGGCAATAGGAAAAATAATCCCTAATATAACAAAATGAAGTTCACACTCACAAAAACACAAAAACAGAAGAGAGGGAGAGAGGGAGTTTCATATCTTTTATGACTGTGTATGATATAAACATAATGTATATTTCATGAACTTTATCTACAGGAGGAAAAATCAATAAAATTGGCCAACTGGAAATATTCATAGAATTATTTATTTAACATGTTCTATGTATTCTTTTCATAATCATGGGCCCTTGCTGAACAAGACCATTGATCTAACAATATTATTTCTAACAGAGGCCAAACATTTCTGTAAAAATGTCAGATGGGATTTATTGTATTTTCAATGGATTATTCAGGCTTGACTTTTGAGCAAGGATTATAGAAAAAGAAACAAACACTACACACTTGGATGGGGCTAATGATGTTCCAGGAGAGATGGGCCTTATTTTCAGACCCTTTTAACACTTAAGTCAAATTCAAAACATTAAAACCAACTCAGATTCCAAATAGAAACTCAAGGGAGACGTGCACTGCCCTACATATTCCAAATATTGGTGATTTCAATTGAAACTATAAATTCCTGCCTATTAACTTTAAAAAAACCTTTTTGAGTAGACACTTCTTTGCAGATTGAGACTTAATGGTTTCTGCCTATCAATTAGCTGACCTTGAGAAAAACAAGTCTCTTTGTTCCATAAAGAACATTCACTCCTGATAACATTCTAAAAACAAGAAAATGTGAAGAATATCTGAATCCTATTTTCAAAAGTTTAGCACAATCAGGAAAAAGGTATGCCATATCAATATTTCTTGATGAGCCAAATATGACCAAGTATATATTTTAATAGCATTTTAGAAAGCAAATGATGTAATTCTTGGATGATGTCAGCAGCAATGAGATTTGGGGGTTGAACTGGTTTCCCCCCCATAATTTCCCAATCCTTTTCCATGACAGTGATGACATCTCCATAAAGCTAAAAAGATAAAGGTTCCCCCTCGCACATATGTGCTAGTCGTTCCCGACTCTAAGGGGCAGTGCTCATCTCCATTTCAAAGCTGAAGAGCCAGCGCTGTCCGTGGCCCTCCCAAGCTCCATTTTTCCTTGCAGAGGCACCGCAGGCCAGTCCTTCGCTGTTTTCAGCCCCAAGGGCCAGATCTAAGCACACACACACACCGGATCTGGCCCCCGGGTCTTGGGTTTAACACCCCTGTTCTAAACTATGCTATACCAAGAAGTCATGGCAAAAGCTAGATTCAGCTAGAGGACAGCAGTAGGGTACCTGTGAAGAAGCACATCACCTGCTCTGGGTACTTGAAGTTAGCCTACCACTTGAAATGCAATGGGAAAAGGGGGATTATGAATCCAATGGATGAGAAATGCCACCACCACTCCAGATGGTTTCACTTCTGGAAAAGGAACACTCATCTATGCTATTCACATAGGCAGCAAAACATTTTGCAAAAAAATAAGTAATTTAGAAATGAGTCAGATTCCAAGGACAGAATTTAGTCCAAATTTAAACCAAAATCTCCTCAGTAAGAAGGACAAGAAGAGAGTGGCAATTGGGAAATCCTCAGAGCACAGCTCTGTAACAACCAAAGTTTGAGGTTCTTTTCGTGGGAAATCCTTCCTGCCAGATAGATGGCTTGAAGCACTAGATGGATAGCTTGGATTTCTCCTGCCAGAACACTAGGCACCTCACAATAATTTGTGGTTCTGATACCAACAAGAATTCTTTTGCACTTTCCCTCATTGTACCTTAATCACTGGTTTTGTTGGCTTGTTGGCATTTTTGGCTGACTTTTTCTAAACTACATCGGCATGCACTCTGCTAGCTTGTACAGTGTGATTTAGATACCAGATGCCTCTCTACACTTGTGGCTGTTATTGGTCAAACATCTTCAGAGTTGGCAAACACGCTCTTATTATAGAAATATTTTTTTTGGAGGGGGGGGGGGATATTGATTGTCCAGGCTTTTTGCTCCTGAAGCTTTCCAATCATAGCCTTCAAGACTCCCCCCCTCCCCCTCTTTGGGTATTAAATAGACACATCAATTTTCCATTACAACTTGAGCACAGATAGTTCTTCTGCTCTGTTTGTCATACAAGATTTCTGCCGCTGTAAGCTTTCCAGAAATGCTGCATTGAGGGACCTGATAGATGGGAAACATGTTACTGTAGCCTTGTTTAATAAACAAAGCGTGGGCGAGAAATGGGCTGGGAGGAGAAAGTACAGGAGGCAGAAAGTCCCTGGACGATGAAACCATAGGAAGACTGTCTCAAAGGCACGCACAAAGGGCTAGAGAGATCCTGTTTACTAATCTTCTAATATGCATCCTCCAATGTAGGTTCTGCCTCAACAAACGACAATACCTTGTTGCTTGCCTCTTCTTGTGGAAGGTGAGCAACATTGGACCTAGTGACTATATGGATCAGTGGTGGGATTCGATTTTTTTTTACTACCGGTTCTGTGGGCGGGGCTTGGTTGGCGGGGCAGGGGAAGGATACTGCAAAATCCCCATTCCCTCCTGATCAGCTGTGACTCGGGAGGCAGAGAATAGATGGAGGCAGGGCCAGTCAGAGGTATTTCCCCGTTCTCCAAACTACTCAAAATTTCTGCTACCGGTTCTCCAGAACTGGTCAGAATCTGCTGAATACCTTTGGTATGGATGGAACACCTCAATAAAACCCTAAACATGGAGGTAAGACTGGGGTGAGGGGGGGGGGGGGGAGAAGCCTCAAACTGAAAAAGCAATAGCCATATCACTGGTGCCAAAGAAACAACCACAGGAATATCTACGAAGTCAATAGGAATCAAGCTCAATTCAAGGGAGATTTTTTGCCATACCTTTGTAGATCTTGAGGACACTGGGTGACTTTGAAGCTACTTTCCAAACCGTATCTTTTTATGACTCTCAATTCATAAGTCTACATACAAACTATTTATCCCTCTCCTGAGAAGAGAAGGGCGTGAATCATGTTTGTGTCCAGTTATGCAAACAAAAACCATCTCACGCGTGTTCAAATACATACATGTTTGGTATGATCCCACACACTCATTTCTAACACTGTCTGCGTGCACAGGGTTACAGCAGATTTTGTGCTCCCTTGCTAATTTGCTGACATGTTCAAAGCCTAAAAATCGGTTGTCTCCCCCACCACCTGCTCCCCACTGCTACTGTCCCAAAACAGCCAAAAGCAAACACTGAAAAAATTCCAAACCCAGAGCTTTCTGATTGTCAGGATTTCTGTTAAAACACACAATACCTTGTTAATTGTTGAAAATGCCTTCACTGGTCACAACACAGCACAACAGGATGACCCAGATGGTTGCCCCATGAGAAACCTTCTAATAGAGACTCACAACAAAATTAATTCAACTTTTAAAAAAAGAAGCAAAGACAATGTGGGTTGGTACAGCGAGGCAAAACGCTGTCTGGGAATTAGCAAAGTAAACACTATTGTCCTTCTGAGAACATCACTTGCTTTGTACATTCTACTTCAGCTTTTCTTAACTTGGACCCCTCCAGATCAGGGGTGGGTTGCTGCCAGTTCGCTGTGCGTGTGCGCGCAGTTGACTGTAAATTGTTCTGCGCATGCACAGAACATGAAAAAATTAGTAAAAAACATGCCGGCAACAGAGGAACCAGTTTGGGGGCATGGCCAGCCAGGGTTGCTGCCAGTTCTGCGACCAAGGCCAAAATACCACTACCGCTTCAGACTTGACATAAATAAGCAGATTCTCCAAATGATCTCTTCCTGGAGAGGAGAACGGATGTACTAGATTTCTAACTTGGTGAGAACTTGAACACGATAGCAGTGCTTTAAGGATTCTCACATGTTATGTGGGCTGCCTTCTTGATGCTCCTCTTTTTTTAAAAGGGTTTTCAAAAACATTTATTGGTTCAGTTGAAAACAAATCAGAATCTGAGCTTCTGGAAAAACCACTTGTTCTTGCCTGTCTTGTATCTTTCTTCAAATTTCACTTTAGCCTCTTGTGCGCCTTACGTTTCAGGGCAGGATCTCTAAATACATCCTGGTTGACAATGGTTTTGTCCAGGGGAATATCAACAGAGTACCTGGTTGGCATCAAGTGGTTGTAATTGTAAACTTTAACAAAAGACTTGATTTTGGACCTTTTAGAAATCTTCTTCTTGCCCATACTGGCTGTTACTTTGTGTGGGTAATGATAGAAGTCCCATCATCAATGTTCTTAACAATAACAGCTTTGTGCCCAGAATAGCGTCCGACCAAAACAAGAATGACCTTCCCAGGTTTCATAAACTTGCCCATCTCGAAGGTATGACACTCTTCTTACCCTCCTGATAGCTTTGTTTTCAAAGTTAAAGCAGTATCATTTATGCAGGTTACTAAACAAAGAGAGGAACATGCTGATGTTGTCCAACAACTAAGTAAATACGTTGCCATAGTAAATATAGAGATCCTACTTCTGATTTAAAGAGCACTTGTAAGAAGCTTGTAATCAGCCAAAAGTTTTTCTTTTCCTCCTGCTTTTCCAAATTCTGATTTATGGCAGTTGGTTAATTAAAACTTCCTGTACAGTCAAGGTTAAGTTATCCATTATCAGTAAAAAGCCTTGCTTTTTTCTTGATTACATTAACTGGAAGGAATTCAAACAAAGTAAAAGTAAACTTTTCGGGACATTGGTTTCTATTTCAAATTCACAACCAAATTTTAAGTTTATAATCGAGTGGGTTTGTCACTTCTCTACTTTCTATTCTTCTGTCCGAAAGCATTTCAAACAAAGAAACTTCGGGGGGGGGGGAGTGTTACAACCCCCCACCTTCCTTTCTTCCTTGTTTTTTTGGGGGGAAAAGAAAGTCCCGATCTGACCATCAATATTATTTATGTTTTCAAGATTTCTTTGCCTTTTCCAGGTTTAATTTATAGTTGTGGGTTAGATAAATTTTCTTACCAGGTCTTTTATCTCTTCCACTCCCCTCCTGTTTCATTCACTTTGACAAAAAGTCAGCATCTTGTCAGCCTTGTTGAAGGCTGCCGCCCTGACTCCGATTCATAGGCAAATCTCCGACCTGCGAGGGACTCTTGCTTCCCTCTGGGTCTGATGAGATGTTGCTCTTCTTCACCCCCGCCTCCAGTGGGGGTTCTGATCCAAAAAAGGATCCCCGGAGTTGGTTTGTCAGACAGGGTTCATGTGAGGCTCTTCAGAGCTCACATCCCCCACTTCTGTCCAGCTGGAGAACTTCATGTCCTACAACCACTACTTATTTGCCCACTTCCATGCTTGTCCAGAGCCCATTAAGCCATCAAATTGCTTTTAGTGCCCCATAGAGACTTATGCAGAAGAAAGGACCTACATCCAGGGAATCATACTATTCACAGAACAATAACATATTGTTTTAGTTAATGCAGCATCTAGAATTAATGACATTGATTTCCAAGCAGGATAGAATAGTTACCAAATCCTGAAAACCATGGTGGGCTCACCCCTTCCCCTCATTTGCATAAAGTTATAGAAGGGACTATTAATAGTCAGGAGAGAGAGATGTATGTTTCAGAGAGTGGATGGATGAGAACATGAATATATGTTTGCACTAACCAAAAGGAACAAAATTAAATTGAAGCCTCAAATTTATTTCTGCATTAATAAAATGTATTACTATTAACTGAACCTTCCTATAATTGAAAAAAGATAATAATAGTGTTGACTCAAATTGGCAAAATCAATTTATATTGCACATAAGCTCTAAAAGTCTTGAAAATTCCCTCTGACTACGTATCAAAGAGAAGCAGCCATGAAATGTCACATCGTACTACTAAAACAGGGGTCTTCAAACTTTTAAAACAGGGGGCCAATTCATGGTCCCTCAAACTGTTGGGGGGACCAGACTGCTAGGTGGGTGTGGCTAGGTTGTCATGTGATTGGGTGGGCATGGCCAATTTGGCAGTCCATGAAACAATACACACAAATCAAACTTAAATTTGTTATGCTCCTGGGGGTGGAAAGCAGGTTAGTGAAGTGGTGTGGCTGCCTTGGGGGGGGGGGGCGTGTCTGTCTCTCTCTCTCCCCCCCCCCTCTCTCTGTTGGATAGGCTAAAATGGACCTGTTTTTGGCCTCCTGAGGCCTCCATGCATCCCATTTTTGGCCTCCAGAAAGTGGGTGGGGGCTGGTGGATAGGTGGGGCAATGTGGGTGGGGCAGCCTTGTGGTCCTTTGTGGGCCAGATTAATGGCTTTGGCGGGCCATATCCGGCTTCCGGGCCATAGTTTGAGGACCCCTGCACTAAAATCACTGGGCTGTAAAAGGTCCCTGGTGTGAGTTTTCCTGTTAATTTCCAAATATACAGCTGTCCATCTTTCACTGTACTAGAGAATGGTGGATCTGACAAGATCACTTCAGGTTGGTCTTGTCAATTGTGTTTTATCGGAGCAAGATGCTTCACTCACCCATTTATTATTTTGATGCTTTTCAATGAATTGTGTAATTCAGCGCAGGGAACAAAAACAAATCTCTAGTTAATCCTTGACTTACAACCAGTCGCTTAGCAACTGTTTGAAGTTACGACAGATCTCCCTGGGGGTACCTATGACTCAGTTACAAAGTTCCAAGCATTTACTATCATTTTTTAGCAAAACTGGCCCATAGCAAACCATGGGTTTGCTTCATGACTGTGGCATTCGATTAACAAGCATAGTGGTCAATTTATGATAATGGAGGTGACTACTGCTTCAAAGGAAGTGATAAAATCAGTTCGGTCACACAAGTGAGCCAATTTACAACTGTCACAACTTACAACCGTGATGGGCAGACTCCATTATGGTCATAAATCAAGGACTACCTGTAATGACTCTGATGCCCAAAGAATCTATGAAGCTCTGAAGCACAAATGCAAAAAACGCTCTCACTTGTCCATGTGCAGCGCGCATTATATTATAGCAACCTTTCCCTATTTGATGCTCATTTAAAAGATTGGGATTAAACTTTCAAAAATTTTGGACCAAACTGATGTGAAATTTTGGGAAGTCTAGTTCTAACAAACTTGAATGTATGATCAATATAACATTTACTCTACCAAACCAGAAGTAAACCGCATTGCTGAAAAACTCAGACTCACAAGTAAATGAGAAAAAGGTCCTTTTTTTCCGAGCAACATGACAGAAAAAAAATTAATTTCGCTGGATTTTCAGAAAACCTTTTTATAATAAAACAATTTAATTTAGTAATTAACTGTGGTTTATTGAACAAGCCACAATGACTTGCTTACACACACAGCTAAAGTCATAAACTGCAGTTTGCAGTCCTTCATTTGAAGCCAAAATACCACCGTGATTTTGCATGACATGTAAATCCAGCTACAATGGCTGGAGGTGCTCTCAGGTTTCAACGGGTCTTTAAAAAAAATGCAATGAAAAGTTTGGACTAAATTTATAAGATGAGCTTAACTTGGGACTGGACACGCAAAACAGAAGCCAATGACCATTTGGTGAAAAGGGTTCGGGTTTTGTTTTTTTTTCACCCTGCCTTTATTATTTTTATAAATAAATCAGCTCAAGACCGCAAACATACCTAATATAGTCATCAACTTACAACAGTTCATTTAGTCACTGCTCAAAGGTACAATGACATTGAAAAAGTGACTTACGACCATTTTTCACACTTACAACCACTGCAGCATCCCCATGGTCACTTGATCAAAATTCAGAGGCTTGGCAATTGACTCATATTTATGACGGTTACCGTGTTCCAGAGTCATGGGATCCACTTTTCTGATCTTCTGACAAGCAAAGTCGATGGGAAGCCAGATTAACTTTACAACCGCATAACTAACTGCAGCGCTTCACTTAACAACTGTGGCAAAAAAAGGTCATAAAAAGGGGCAAAATTCACTTAAACAACTGTCTCACTTTTCGGCTCAACTGTGATCGTACGTTGAGGACTACCTGTACTCCTTTCTCCTCCTATATTCCCCACAAGAAGAACCCTGTGAGTTGGCTTAGACTGAGAGTGTGTGACTGGTCCAAAGTCACCCAGCCAGTTTTCATGGCTACAAGGGGACTAGAACTCTCAATCCCCTGGTTTCTAGCCTAGTACCATAACACTAGATCCGTGATGGCGAAGCTATGGCATTTGTGTCACAGGTGGCACGCAGGGCCCTCTCCACCGTGCATGTCCGTGCGTTTCCTACCGGCCAGCTGGTTTTCAGGTTTCTGCTGCGCATGCGCGGGGACAGGGACGCACCTGAATGGGAGGTGCTTATGTGTGCATGCTCAGGTGGTGGGGAGCGCAGGGGGTCACATGCATGGGGCACACATGGGGGTGGTGGTACGCACATGCATAAGGGCGGGTTGCATGGGGTCGTACATGCATTGCATTGTGGGTGCGCATGCATGTGCGCATGCTTTGGGCACACAGCGCTGAAAAGTTTAGCCATCACTGCACTAGACAAAACTGGCCAAATGAGTTTTCGCTTGAATAACCCTGGGGTTACATGCTATACCGTAGGTCCTGTTTCAGCAAAGGGAAACATCTGAATCCCTTGTCTGGGGTTGCAAAAAAAATGGTTGGGATTGGTAGATACTCTGATGGAGACTACCTAGAAACTCCAGGGGTGTAGGTTTCACTGAGAAATTGAATAATTCCCAAAGAAGGCAACAACAAACTATTCTACTATATGTTGGTATATACATATGACTTTGGTATATACAGTTTCGTGATTTGGCTACACGGGAAAGAAAAACTGGACAACTTCCTCACACATCTGAACAGCCTACACCCCAAAATACAATTCACTATGGAAATAGAAGCAAACAACCAACTTCCCTTTCTGGACGTCCTAATCTACGAAAAACCCAATGGCTTCCTAGGACACAACATCTACCAGAAAAAAACACACACCGACCGCTACTTAAACGCACAATCCCATCACCACCCTGCACAGATCAACTCTGTAGCCAAGACCCTCATCTCCAGAACCAAATGCCTGGCCGACAAAGACCACATGAAAACTGAATTACACACTCTCACAAACATATTAATCTCCAACGGATTCAAAAGAAAAACAATTACCAACTTAATCCAAAAGGAGACACTCCCCAAGAACCAAGACACAGAACAGGATAACAGCATCGCCCTTCTCCCTTACATCAAAGGCACCACGGATAAAATCAGCAAAATTCTTCACAAGCACAATATCAAGACAGCCTTCAGCACTGGCCAAAAAATAGCCAACATCTTAAGAAACCCCAAAGACAAGATCCAGCTAGAAAACCAAGGAGTCTATGAAATACCATGCAAAATCTGCCCAGCCACATACATTGGACAAACTAATAGGAGAATAAATGCACGCATCGCAGAACACAAGAACGCAGTCAGAAAAAAAGAAAAAACTTCCTTCCTTTTCCAGCACCTTAAAGCAACAGGACATGAAATTGATATTGAAGAAACCAAATTAATCTCCAAAACAGAACACTTCAACAAGAGAATAATTATGGAAGCCATCGAAATAGAGAAACACCCCCACAGCATGAATAAACGTGACGATACCTTCTGCCTACCAGACATCTGGAAACCAGCCCTAGTCAACAAACGAGCCCCACCCACCACCCAGGTCGTTACAACACAAAAGAAAACACCAACCCCATATTCGGCATCTGATATAGGATAAGTATCTATCTTGGGTTCGTGGCAGACTGGATCAGCTGTTGTGCTAAAACAAATGTTGGCCAGGGTCCAGCATAAATGAGTACACTGAAATGAATAGACCTTTAATTGGTCATAGACTACTTTTCTCAGATTTCAACGGCTCTTAAACTTACTATGAATCTGCCTCTTAACTTCAGTGAACACTGAGGACGGCAACTGGATTTGCAACATGGTCTGATTTATCTATGCACCAAAACTCCTCCATAATAGTAGCAAGATTTTTATTCTGTTCAGATTTGTTTCCAATTCTGTTCTCTCCTTAGAGAATATATAGCTCAGAATACCTGGCTGAGGTCATCTTTGGGACTTTAGGATTGTCAACTGTCTTTTATATTGAATCTTTTCTCTGAATTTTGCAATGAAAATCCTGGCTTAAAATTCCATGAAAATTAAATATAAATGGAGGAAAAGATGCAGATAAGAATCTGATCATTATAAACAGGTGCAAACAAAAAAAGGTGTATACAAAAAAAAGTTCATTTTCATAATACCATATCAAATCTTGCTAATGCAGAAATCAGGTAGGACAGATTTACAACTGAATAAAGGCAAAACAACTATGACTGGAGAAAACATGGTACATTTATATTTGCCACACATATATACAGCAATAAAATAGAATAAAATGCTACATCAGCTTCTCTACAACTAAGTATTTTGCAAAGCTAGATTAGCTACTAAACTGTGCCTCCACTTTCTAATACTGCTGTTTCTTGCTTTAAAAAAAATTAAATCTAAATTAAAAAATTTAAATTGTCTGCATTTTACATACTGCATTTGTGTGAACAAAATTGTCACATTAAGCAAACTAATAACATTAACCTTAATGATTCCATAACAATATTTAATTAATAGCTATTTCTGAAAAGTGCTTGGGTATCATTAGACCTCTACCAATTAGCTTAAACCTTACACTATATTTTAAAAGTAGGCAAAGAAACAGGGGGAAAGTCTTCATATCTGTGAAGATATCAGTATCAAGATACAGTTCAATATTAGGAAAGCCTTCTATATCCTAGTGAGGAAAAGGAAAAGAAAACAACAATCTTCAACAAAAACACAGAAATGGGCAGATCTGTGATAAGAATACCGTAAGTAAGGCCAGCTACATCTGAGTGGCAAGATGTTTGTTCACTTACCTCCTGAAGAGCAACAGGTTCTAATCCCAGAACATGATGGATGGCAGTTGTTTCTGAACATCTAGAATTAGATAGCCAAGAGGTAGATCAAGCTCTATTGGTAAATTTCTAAGCAATTTGCAGCAGATCACCAAAGATTTCTGACTCCTGTTAGATTAGATATCCAATCTGTGTGTGTGTTTTTTTTTAAAGGGCTCTGCCACAGATGACCACGTGCTGTTCATCACATCAGTTCACTGCCACGGTATTCAACCATTTTAGCATTTGGTGTCAGAAACTGGGACATGTAGAACATCTGTAGTCTTGAATGCAGAAGCTGATGGAAGTTGTGTGTAGGATGTGATTGTCTCCATTCCCAAGTCACACTTTTATATTTGTCTCTGGTTGATGGATTTCTATTAAAACAACAACAACAACAACAACAAAGGTTCCCAGAAGCCTGAGACAACTCAGTGCAATACAGAAGCACATCTGGTCCTGATTTACAGTTTTCTTTTCGCCTCTAGCTTTTAAGGAGAGACCTCAACTTGGCACCAGTTACGATTCACAATGAACAATACATACTTTCTTTCCCTCATTTTGTTACTGGCTCAAGATGAGATAAGCACAGAACAATGATACACATTTGCTCAGCTGCTACTGAAAAATGTGTCCTTCGAGGAAGCTGAGCTGTGATGCTCGGTGCATTGTTTTTATACCACTGCTATAAATCTATAGACATTTCATCTCAGAAACAGATTTATTTTTAAGCCACCATCTAAAGGCTTACTCTACACATGCTCAATGTTAGTGAATCTAACTCAGTAAGTTATTTTGACTGCATTTAGAATTCGTTCTACTCAAAGGAAAAAACCTGACCAGTCAACAGAGCAGGGATGCATAATTTTGGAGATAGTCCTCAACTTATAATCACAACTGAGCCCAAAATTCCCATTGCTAAGCAAGACAGTTGTTAAGTGAGTTTTGCCCCATTTTGCAACCTTTCTTACCCCTGTTAAGTGAATCACTGCAGTTGTTACATGAGTAACATCGTGCTTAAGAGAATGTGGCTTCCCCATTGATTTTGCTGGTCAGAAGGTCGCAAAAGGGGATCACGTGACCCCAGGATATTACAACCGTCATAAATATGAGCCAGTTGCCAAATCTCTGAATTTTGATCATGTGGGATGCTGCAAAGGTCGTTAAGTGTGAAAGAGTGGTCATAAGTCACTTTTTTCAATGCCGCTGTAACTTTGAAAGGTCACTAAATGAATGGTTGCAAATTGGGGACTACCTGTACACATTTAACTTTTCCATATTTGGCTTCACAATGCAAGTAGGAAATGAAATACAGTATAAGGGCAAACGAGCATGCTGGGTCGACCAATTCAAATGAAGATTGTGGTACAATTGTCTAATAACTTGAGAAGCATTTGCCAAGATACATCCAACATGCACATGCTGAAAATTGCACAGGTTTCTATATGCTGGGTGTGCCTGCAAGCACCGAGGGAGCACCGAGTGAGCGGGTCCTGTTCCATCCCACACTGATCACAGCTGAAGCCTGTTTTTCAGTGCAGAAAAGCTGGTTTGGATCCTGGATGCCTTCCTACACAGATGGGAGCCACCTGCCGCTCCTTCTGTAGGGCGGATCAGGCAGCCAAAGGTAGCAAACTTTGCTTCAGTCTCAAATGATACACAGTTGGTCAGAAATAAGTCATTCCTGGGACTGAAAAAAAAAAAGCAAGGCTGGTCAGAGAAATGTGCACCTTCCCAAATACCCGTGAGAAATACCCGTGTTAATACCACTTTATAATGCCTTGGTAAGGCCACACTTGGAATACTGCATTCAGTTTTGCTCACCACAATGTAAAAAAGATGTGGAGACTCTAGAAAGAGTGCAGAGAAGAGCAACAAAGATGATTAGGGGACTGGAGGCTAAAACATATGAGGTACGGTTGCAGGAACTGGGTATGTCTAGTTTAATGAAAAGAAGGACTAGGGGAGACATGATAGCAGTGTTCCAATATCGCAGGGGCTCCCACAAAGAAGAGGGAGTCAAACTATTCTCCAAGGCACCTGAGGGTAGAACAAGAAGCAATGGGTGGAAACTAATCAAGGGGAGAAGCAACTTAGAACTGAGGAGAAATTTCCTGACAGTTAGAACAATTAACCAGTGGAACAGCTTCCCTCCAGAAGTTGTGAATGCCCCAACACTGGAAGTCTTTAAGAAGATGTTGGATAGCCATTTGTCTGGAACGGTATAGGGTTTTCTGCCTAGGCAGGGGGTTGGACTAGAAGACCTCCAAGGTCCCTTCCAACTCTGCTATTGTATTGTATTGTATTGAGAATGCAGCTGGTCCTTGACTTGAGATCACCATTGAGCCCTAAACGTACATTGCTAACCAAGACAGTGGTTAAATGAGTTTTATGGCCCTTTTCCCACCGTTGAGCAAATCATTGCAATCATGGGGTCATTAAGTGACTCTGACTTTCCCACTTCACTTTTTTTATTGGAAGCCTGCGGGGAAGATTACAAATGGTGATCACATGACCCCAGGAGACTGCAACTGTCGTAAATTCATGCCAGTTGCCAAATGCCCAAATTCTGATGACGTTAGTGCTGCTGCAAGAGTCATAAGAGTAAAAAACAATCATGTCTTTTTTCCCCCGGCACTGTTGTAACTTTGAACAATTGCTAAACGAATGGTTATAAGATGAGGACTAGCTGTAGATATCCCACCTCCCACAAGCTGATCCATATTCTAACAAACGTTCTTCCTTCTTGAGCTTGTTTCCCAACCCTGAGAGGAGGCTTCTATGACTAAGGACCAAGCAAACGGGACTTCAAATAAATAAGTCATTCTTTCCGTAATTCCCAGCCTTCTCTTTAAACACTATGCAAGACAAGGGCCCTGTTGCTTTCCAGCATACATTAAAATTGAGAGTCAATGAAAGCCAGGTGCTGTCCACCAGCCCCAGGAACCCCAACACAATATTAATTGCCCAAAGAAAAGAACCACTACAAAGAACTGCTATTTTCCTGCCAATCCTGGTAAATTAGACACCATGTCTCTGAAAAGCAGCCGCCAATCAACTTTTAAATAACATCCCTACAAAGGAAAGCAAATAATCTGTTTCCTGTCCATTTTAGGCTTTGCATGTGATCATTCTAGTTCCTGGCTCTGCACTTTTTAAAAACAAGCTGTATAAAAATTGACACATATACTGAAATGCGGTGTACAAGGGACGTGATGGTAAGATGCTGAGCTTGTCGATCAGAAAGGTCAACAGTTCAGCGGTTCGAATCCCTAGCGCCGCGTAACAGAGTAAGCTCCCATTCATTGTCCCATCTTCTCCCAACCTAGCAGTTCGAAAGCATGTACACATGCAAGTAGAAAAATAGGGACCACCTTTGGTGGGAAGGTAACAGTGTTCCGCGGACCTTCGGCGTTTAGTCATGCCAGCCACATGACCTCGGAGACGTCTTTGGACAGTGCTGGCTCCTCGGCTATGAAACGGAAATGAGCACCGACCCCTAGAGTTGGGAACAACTAGCACATATGTGCGAGGGGAATCTTTACCTTTACTTTACTGAAATGCACAATTTTAGAACATGTTTTTTTCTTCTTCACAGAATACACCAGTCTAAGTTTATTTATTAAAATGCACTTATTTACTTTAAAATGTAATTTATGGTAAATTATGGGTGCCCAAATGCATGCTGCTCTGCTTTTTGATTTGCACAACTCCGAAAAATGATATTTTAATCTGCACATAAATCAAAGACTTGCAAAGCAGATAGTTTGCATCGCAATTCATAAAGATCATAAAGCATTGCTATATATCAGCTTGCCACAAACCTAAGCCTGGTGAATCTGGATACCAATGACAGGTTTATGAACTCCCAACACATCTGGAGGGCATTTGGTTGGAAAAGCAACTGCTATGCACTGATATTTTTGACTCCAAGTTATCAGCTTATGGATGTGGTACCAAAAGTGATAAGGGACAGCTTGTAGAAAGTATAACTAAATATAGCAAGAGTCAGAACTGTGCCAAATTTTAATGTCCTTTTTGAATAAGTAATTGAAAGCAAGAGTAACATGAAAAGCAAATGTATTCCGGGTGTTTTTTTTGAAAATTATGAATGGATTTGTCTATTTTAAATTGGTTTCATTTACCCCTACTCCCCCCTACTGTCAAATCTATTGAACCGCAAAGAAGAATGATCTCATTCCTGCACAAAGTCATTTGAGATATTCTATCTATCTCATGATTAAATGGAAAGACATAATAATGAAAATGGGTAAATGTTGCCAATTCCACAACAACGGCTGAAAGCTGGAGAGGAAGGCAGAGTAAACATGGCCTCACTCATTTAGATAGAGATGCTTTACAATAAGCTACTGTATATTCAATAGCACAATTAATATAGTGATTAAGGTGTTGGATTAGGAGTGGTGAGACCCAGGTTTGGGGGGGGGAAGCATCTAAAACAGGGGCGTCAAACTCGCAGCCCATAGGCCAGGTGTGTCATGCACTGGCCACGCCCACCCCCACTTTAGCAAAGGGGGAAAATTGTGATACGTCAAGTGACAACAACGTGCCGTCACAAGTTTGACACCCCTGATCTAAAGCAACACCAAAGTGGCATGACCAGGTACCTGAAGCCCTGCCCTCTTTTACATCCATGTAACATGGATGTTATCAAGAAGCGTCCACTATTATTATGATGTTGATGGCTCCTGCAAATGCCCTGACCAAATTCCACTTCATACTCAGGCACAGAACTCAATGGGTGACTTTGAGTCAGTCAATGCACTGTTGTATGACAATAGGATCAATCCTAGAGCAATGGAGCATAGATAAGTCTGCAATGCTGAGGATACTTAGTTAGAATCAAGCCCAGCCCATTAGAACACACTTCTGAATTTGCTCTGGATTGCAATACACACATGTCTTCCTCTGGATGCCAAAATGAGCAATTAGTTGGTCTTCAACTTATATACCCAATACCCTCCACTTGGAAAAATCACCATGATATAAAAGAGCTGAAGTCTGATTACGATTTTGAAGAGCAGAAATGACTAAACCCCCGCTGCAGTCATGGGTCGTCCTTTTCTCATTAATTATGTCGCTGTTTATATTATGCTTACATACAAATGTGCACTTTATCACTTCCTGAGTGACAGCCGGAACATTTAGCTTTTTGCTCTCCTCTCATGGAAAATGTCATGAAATATTTATTCTCACTTGCCCCTTCTTTGAGAACATGCACTTTGCTTTTTAATGCAGTTATTCTGCTAGGACCGATAGAAAGCAAAAGAGAACCAAATTTCAATCATTCAGTGCAACGTAGCAGAGCTGAACAAGCATTTCCTCAAAATCCTTCTCACATCTTCTCCAAGCCCAACCAAGCATTCAGTTGCAAAAGACAAAGTGGGCTCAAACATGTTTAAAACATATACCAGCAGAGCATTTTGCACATGTCATAAAGCCTTAAATGAGAATAGGAATTCCTGTCGCCTTATGCTCACTTTGGGGTTTTCCTTCCCTACAACAACTAATTTTGCTGAGGGGTCCTTGAGCTTGTTTGTTTTCTTGAAGACATTTCATTACCCTAACCAGGAACATCATCAGCACTGACTAGCACTTTGAGTAATGAAACATCTACAAGAAAACAAGAAAGCTCAGAGAGCACCAAGGACCCCTCATTTCAAACCTGAGCTACAAATATTCTTTATTAGAACTAATTTTGCTGCCTGTTCTGGATAGATATGCAAAATGTGCTGTGGTCCCTCCCTGCAAGGAGAAGCCCTAACACACAAGTGCTTGATTTGCCCCAAAGGTGCCTTTCCCAAAAATGCAACTGGACGTTCTTTGTTTTTTTCTTTGAAAACGTTCCGCTTCTCATCCAAGAACTGAAGAAGTTTCTTGGATTGAGAAGCAAAACGTTTTCAAAGGAAAAAACCCAAGAAAGTCCAGTTGCCTTTTGGAAAAAGTGCCTTTGGGGCAACCATGACTTGGATGATTGACCATCTCCATAGACAAGTGTTTGAATTCTGCAGCCAAAATGACAACAACCATACCCAAGGAGAAGGTAACAGGAGAAAGGAGGGGGGACATTAGGAGGGGAGGGACCCTAAACAAAAAGGAGCCCAATGAAACCAAGTATTATCTGAGTAATAGATGAAAGAAAATAATAACAACATCCTCAGGAAGCTGTGTAGAAGAATAGAACAAGAGTAAGTGGGATTCTGAAGAAAATAGTATTCCCTCTTTTCCTCATAGGCTGCATTGATTGCATTCTACTAAAAATATGAAATGGTGCTGACTCACATGTATGATTTTTTTTACTACTAAGTATCAACACAATGGTTTTATGGGGAAAAAACATTTCATCTGTACACTGCATAAAACTCTTTCCCTATGAGACTAGGGCTGATCATCTAAACATAAAACTATCAAATGGTAGGTATACAAAAAGATGTGAAAAGCCAACACTATGAAGAAGCCACCCACTCCTGTACACACAAGAAATCTCCCATAAGATCTAATCGCTTCAGTTTTCATATGTTAAATATTGCCAGTTTTGTAGGGATACGGACAAAAATGTAGCAAGTTAAGTGTCAGCTACTTTATGATGATTATTTTGCTCGCTTGGAATAATATGCTTCATCTTCAGATCTCAGCAATATATCAGAGAGATCTATTACATAAGCTTAGGCCCTCAAACACTGAAATTATTGTCCGTTAAAATTCTGTATAATCCGCTCTGACCCCATTGCTAAAAAAAGAGAAAAGAAATGTATCACTCCAAAAAGAGTGGATGTAAAGTAGTATATAAATTGTACATTGTATGCTAATGTATACGTATATAGAGACCTATTTTAAAATCTAATTTAAACAGAGGCACCATACATTCACTATTGCGGGAAATGCTATAACAGATGCCTGCTCATCCTGCTGTTAGATAGGTCTGGGACATATGGCTCCAACTTGTACATCCTTATCATCTGCCAGGAAACCCTTCAAAAAGAGGAAACCATCAAATGAAGACCTGCTCGCTGTAAAGTAGGATACTTGACTACTCTAAATTCATTTCCCTGTTGCAAACTCTCTATGTCCTTCTGTAAAGACGGATCCCATGGAGACACGGACCATCTCATCCAGGTTTTTCCTCCTTAATTATCCTCAAGGTAGGATAGCAAAACTACATCTCTGTGATAAAAACTCATCATATCAGTTACATCTGATTTTTGTATTTATGGCTGAAAGCTCAGAAGATGGGGATGAAGAAGCTGGAACCATTTGCCTCCCCCCCCCCCTTTTAAAATAATGTATGGTAGGAAGAGGGGGGATTGAACAATAATTGAGAACAAAGGAGGAATTAGTTCTTGTTTAGGAGTCACGTTCAAGAACATAAGTGGATTGCCTTGTTCAATTCCTATGAACAGCCAGCAGTGGGAAGTGGGCAAAAAGAACGTTGGTCCTTACCTGAAAGTTTCTTTTCGGTAGATGAGAGGGAGGGGCGACTCATGGGGATAATCTCACAGCCTGATTGGTGCAAAGACTGAGGGAAATCTTTTTAACATCCTCCTTCCCCTGTTGGCTCCCAGTTCCTCGAAGTTGCATGGCCATAAACGCTGCCGAAACACAAACAGACACAACAAGGGCAAATCCACCCCTCAGCACCTCACCCCGACTGACTAACTCTAACCTATAACGGGGCGGGATGTCGCCCCTCCCTCGAGTCTACCGAAAAGAAACGTTCAGGTAAGGACCAATGTTCTTTTTCCGGTAGACTCGAGGGAAGGGTGACTCATGGGACGTACCCAAGCTCCAGCCCCTGGGAGGGAAAACCACTAGGATTTGGGGGGGAGGGGCAGTCGCTACCTGCTGTAGGACCCTACGCCCAAAGGGGGCCTCGGCCGATGCGAAGGCATCCAGCCGGTAGTGGTGGATAAATGGTGTTGGGAAGACCAAGCGGCTGCCCGACAGATGTCTTTGAACGGGGCCCTCGAGGCCCACGCCACCATAGTGGCCGCACTTCTGGTGGAGTGGGCTGTGATCCCCGAAGGGGTGAGATGGCCCGAGGCTTTATAGGCCGAGGAAATGGCCTGTCGCAACCACCTGCCAATAGTGGCAGAGAAAACCCTGGCCTCTAGGGAGCCCGGTTGAAAGGAAATGAACAGGGCCTCAGACCTACGAAAGGCAGACGTGCGCCTTAGATAGATGCGTAAGGCGTGATGCACGTCTAGCCTGTGCTCCCTCTCATGGGATGGATCCGGACAAAAATTGGGAAGGATAAACTTCTGCGCCCGGTGGAAGGGCAAATTGACCTTTGGGAGAAAGGCGGGGTCTAATTGAGAACCACCCTATCCTGGTGGAACTGGCAGAGGTCGTCCTTGGAGGACAGAGCACCCAGCTCGGAAATGCACCTGGCTGAAGTTACGGCAACCAGGAACACCACTTTGAGAGACAAGAACCTAAGGTGGACAGTGTGCAAAGGTTCAAAGGGAGCTCCCGTCAAGGCCCTAAGAACTAGGGGGAGGTCCCACGTTGGAAATCTATGGACCGGAGGGGGCCGTAAATTAGCGGCTCCCCTCAAAAACCTCTTGATCAGGGGATGGTGAGTGAGGGACGAATGACCCTTCCCTGGGAGGACCAAAGCTAAGGCGGCCACCTGCCACCACAGGGTGTTATGGTGATTGGCCATGCCCAAGATGTGCTCCGACACCACTGATGCCAGGTGCCTCTCCGCCCAGGAACTGAGCTTCAGTGCCTCCAACCACACAGCTCTGGAATGAGTCCCCCCCCCTTGACAGTTTATATGAGCCTTTGCAGCCACATTGTCCGTCATCAGCAGGACGTGCCGGCCCTCTATCGAACTCTTGAACAGCTGCAATGCCAGTCGGGCAGCCTTTAGCTCCAGCCAGTTTATATTGTGGCGAAGGTCCGACCGGGTCCAGCGACCCTGAGCACCCCCCAACCGAAGAGACTCGCGTTGGTAGTGATGGTCACCTGCTCTGGCTCCCAAATCTCCGAGCCACGTTGCAGAGCTGGGGACAGCCACCATCGCAATGAAAGACACACGTCCACCGGCAGATGGATGAGTCGCGGAGAGTTGCTCAAGTGCTGTTGCTGAAAGGGGATGAGGGCCCACTGCAGAGTTCGGGAATGAAGCCGTGCCCAAGGGACGATTCCTATGCATGACACCATCTTGCCCAGTAGACAGGACAAGGTCAGGATGGAAACGGACTGTCTTGCACGCACCTGCCTTGCCAGGGCCTGCAGATTGACTAGCTGCTCTGAGGATAGTCAGACCCTGCCCTCTAAGGAGTCTATCATCGTCCTCAGGTGGAGGATCCTTGTGGAGGGCGAGAGATGGCTCTTGTGGAAATTGACCGAAAACCCCAGGGTCTGTAGGGTCCGAATGGTGAGTCCGAGGTCGTGAATGGCTTGGGACTGAGATCGTGCTTGCACAAGCACATCGTCTAGGTAACATTGAAGTCTCACCGGGATCGATCTGAGGTGAGCCGCTAGTGCCACCAGGACCTTCGTGAATGTGCGTGAGGCCGAAGCTAATCCGAAGGGAAGAGCCCTGTACTGAAAGTGAAGCCCGTAGTGGGAAAAACGGAGGAAACTACGATGGGCGGGAAGGATGGGGATATAGAGGTAGGCCTCTGTCAGATTCACTGACGCTAGATAGTCCTCCCGCTTGATGCCCTGCAGAATGGAATTGAGGGATGACATTTTGAATCATCTGTACACCAGGTACCAGGCATTTGAGGTCCAGTATGGCTGTCCAGCCCCTGAGTTCTTCAGAACGATAAAAAGGTTGGAGTAAATGGGGCAGCCACCAGGCTCCACTTGGACTTATTGTCCATTTGCCAGTTACGTAACCAGAACAACCGCCTGGAAGTCACCGAGGTAGCCAGAATCCGGGATGAGTATTTGACTGCATCCAGGGTTGCATCTGCTGAAAATTGGGTGGCAGCAATAATTTTATTGATGTCCTGATGGAGGCGCTTGTCTTGTACAGGGATGCGATCCTGCAACTGACAGAGCCACATGACTCCTGCTCGGCTGAAATAAGAAGCAGCTGCAGTGGACTTAACTGCCCACGCGGAGGCGTTGAAGTTCTTACGCAGTGTAAGCTCCGCCTGCTTGTCCTCCGGTTTCAACTTATCAGCTGTGTCCCCTGATACAACTGAAGAAGCATTGGCCAGGGTGGCTATTGGTGTGTCTACAATGGGCAGCTGAAGGGTCTGAGAAAAGGCCTGCTCCATGTTGTAAAAGCGGCGGTCATTACTGCCCGGGTTGGGAAAAGTGGAAGGCCAAGCCCACTGATCTTTGACCACCTCTAAAAAAAGGGGAGGAGCTGGGACCTCCTCCTTATTGGTCACTGTATTGGAAAACATAACCAAATCTAGGTGGAGGAATGGCAGGATCTCCTGTCCCGATCTTAGTGGTCTTTCTGGCCTTGTGTAACAGTGGTTTAAACATTGGAAGAGCAAAGAGATTGGGGAAGGCCAGAGGGTCCAGGAGGACAGTCTCTTCGTCCTCTGAAAAACCCATGTCCTGATGGGGGTCGTCCCCTAACACTGAACCCTCACTTACAACAGAGGGAGAGGTAGGCCTAGGATGGAATCCCTGGGCTGAGGGACCCCTGACCTGGTGGGAAACCTGGAATATAGATGTTCCAGGTGACTGACGCTCCCTCAAGGACACCGCAGAAACCACACCTTTAGAAATGGCTGAGGAGATCAGTCTCTTAATGCTCTCAGGGAGCAACTCAAGATCCTCAAATTCATCATCCGTTGGGCTGGAGCAGAACCCTGCGGAGCTAAGGCATAGTGGGGAAGGAAATCCCGGGATGAACCCTCCAAAGGATCCCCGACCACCTCCCGGGGCTGTTGAGGCGAGATAGGAGGGGAAGGAGAAATCTCTAGGCTGGTTTGTCTGAGTACCCCTGCGGGGAAGATAGAGGGGGAGGAAGGGCTAAACCCCCTGGGGGGAGAGGCCGATTGATGAGATTGAGGCCTTAGAGGCGATCTGGATCTGCCAGGAGAAGAGGGCTTATTAGTCTGGGCTTGCTGTTCCACCCTAGTGATCCTCTTCTCCAGAGCCCTCCGACGCCGGCTTTCATCTTTCTGGGTTGTCCTGGAAGGGCGTTGGGCTGCTGAGGGCCTCGCAGTGGCTGCCCTCGTTCTGGGCTCAACTAACTCTCCTTCCTCGGCCACCAGCTGAGCCCTCCCTGGGGCCTGTGAAGTGGTCTGCCTGTTTTCTGCCATTGGTGCCACTCACGTGTCTCAGGAGTTATCGCCCAGGTTCACCACCCAGTATAAGGGCCTTGCGGGAATACTAGCAGGCTGCCCGGGTCGGAACTTGCTGGCCCGAATCTGGCCGTGATGCAAGTCAGGGGAACAGAGCCAGAAAATATCGCAAATCCACTCACATGCTTCCAAAATGGCTGCCAGAAGTTTCCGCATGCTCAACAGACCTTCCTTTTTTAGCCGCGGCTTGAAATAGCTTGCCGTGGCTGGTTCGCCCAGGCGCAGTTTCTGATCGATCGGCGTCTCCCACTAGCAGCCCTTCCTGCGGAGCTGCAGAAACAGAGTCCGACACCCTCGCTGTGCCAGGGATCGGTTCGAGCTCCTACTTACTCGGGAAAAAGGGCGAGAAGCCAATTAGCCTTCCCCCGGCTTGTTGCGGGATGAAGGACCCCTGTCCCTGCAAGAAGCAGGTCAGAAAGGTTGGAATTTAGAATTGCCAATGGTCGAATCAAACTCAATTTTAAATATTTTACTCACTCTCTGGGAACCAAAAAAACAGAAGTGCTTGGACCAAAAGACTGAGAGGAACTGGGAGCTAACAGGGAAAGGAGGATGTTAAAAGGATTTCCCTCAGTCTTTGGACCAATCAGGCTGTGAGAATATCCCATGAGTCGCCCCTCCCTCGAGTCTACCGGAAAAGGGGGACCATTGTTTAACCCTTTCTTAGAGAGGCTTAGCTATGAATGGTTTACTACAATATTCATAAACTTCAAGTATGTGATCAAATCACAAATTGTCAGGAGAAAGCCATCCCATCACCTCTTGGATGGAATTAAAAGTAGCATATAGATTCTTTCTTCTCTGGATCAATTTATACAACTGATGTGTCAAATGCCAGGGAAATCAGAAGATCCAGGCAGTTCAGATGGGTACAAAGATTTATTGTAAGCTTAAATTCTCTACAAGAATCTGAATTACTAATGGTCAAAACAATTTGGCGATAGATAAGAGTTCAAGATGGGTTGGGCTTAGACCTCTGTGAGTGCGAAGGGACTCGTGACTGATGACACATTTGACTCCTCCCTCAGGCTTAGCCTGGTCATATCCAACAGATAAATCTATAAAGAAACAGTATCTAATGGTTAAATCTTCCCCATCCTGGCTCTTTCCAAAGATATCAGACTCTAACATTCATAGTCCTGTCTAAAGGTAATGGGAATTACAGTACAGCAAATGTAGAAGGAGAACATACAGGCTAAAGTTAAGTTATAAGAAGCCATGTGAATGTTTCTGTTTGATTTGCTTTTGAAATATTCAAAAGGTTTTTAGGAATCAGAATTCATTACCAGCAGTTGATAATTCGATTTTTCATTTCAGCTTATTAAAAAAAAATCAAACAAAACATCTGCCAAACCAGTAAAAAAATAAGACTGCTGCTGCTAAACCCAGCATCTCACACTTTATGGCAATTTTCTAATAGGCAACTGACAAATTATTAGCCACAGATATATTAAAGAATCCGTAAATGCCAAATTATAAAGCAATATGTCTTTTGCTGAAACTGTTTGGGTTATTAAAGTTTGTGGTATTTTTGATTCTAAATATTTTCCTTACCAATATAAAGATGAATAGTAGCAATAGAGAAATAAATACTGTGCCACTAAACAAACACTTACCAAGCAACTTAAAATATTTTTGAGTCCAAGAAAGTCATAAAGCTTTTTTGTCATTGGACAGGTATTTATTATTCAGATATTTTTTTGTTCAATTTGTATGGCTGCCCATTTCAAACAAGTGACTCTGGCCAACAATCAGTCACAAAATCAATTTAAAGTAATTGCAATCACAATACAAACAGAACAATTAAATACATATACGGTAAAGGTTCCCCTCGCACATATGTGCTAGTCGTTCCCAACTCTAGGGGGTGGTGCACATCTCCGTTTGAAAGCCAAAGAGCCAGCGCTGTCTGAAGATGTCTCCGTGGTCATGTCAATGGCATGACTAAATGCCAAAGGCGCATGGAACTTTCCCACCAAAGTGGTCCCTGTCAGGGGAAATTTCACCCTGAGCAGTGACAGTCCCTATTTTTCTACTTGCATTTTTACATGCTTTTGAACTGCTAGGTTGGCAGAAGCTGGGACAAGAAACAGGAGCTCACTCCATTACAGGGCGCTAGGGATTCAAACCACCGACGTTTCTGATCGACAAGCTCAGCATCTTAGCCACTGAGCCACCTCATCCCATTAAATACATATAGCTGGCAAATTATTATAATCCATAGATGCTGGAATAATATTATAGTTTTCAGAGTGATAATGTCACTTCTTTATATGTACCAGATTTTCCATATTGAAGGGATTAAGGTTGCTAATAAAAATCCTAGGATATGGGGGCATTCCATCAGCAAGAATAAAGGCAAGTTCTCAGCCCTTGTAATAGCTGTTAACCAGATATCTTAACAGAAAAGCAAATATTGAATATTGGCTTCAGCAAATTGCAGGCAGGGAGAAAGAGGTCTATCAGTCCATATGAGACTGAGCTCATGTGTTATTGCACTGTTTATATTATAGAGATCTATGATTGGCAGGTATTAGATAAGACTCCAAGGACCGAAAAACACTATACATTTTTTATTAAAAAACAAGTGTCTATAGTGGAGAAAGTGGGGCAATTTTGCATCAAAGCATGTGTGATCCTGTAAAGCAACCGCATATACAAGAAGTCCTGATATAGACCACAATTGAGCCCCAAATTTATGTTCTAAGTGATACAGTTGTTAAGTGAATTTTGCCCCATTTTACCACCTTTGTAAGGGAATCACTGCAGTTGTTAAGTTAGTAACACGGTTGCTAAGTAAATCTGGCTTCCCCGTTGATTCTGCTTGTCAGAAGATCAGAAAAGGGAAGGTCACATGACCCCAGGACACTGCAACCATTATAAATATGAAATAGTTGCCAAGTGTCCAAATTTTGATCATGTGACCATGGGGATGCTGCAATGGTCTTAACTGTGAAATCCGGTCATAAGTCACTTTTTTCAGTGCTGTTTTAACTTCGAACGGGTCACTAATGAGGACGACTTGTATATATACTATATGCTGCATACATACAGTATATACTGCACATACATATTCTCAGACCTTTTTTCATTTGGGCTTTTTTTGCAGATTGACACGTAATCTTCAGGAGCCTAGCACCAGTTCCTTAAATGAACACATCTGCAAAGTTTCTGGCAGCAATCCATAAGTGTTTTGCCATTCTTTCAGGGTATTTTTTTCCCTAGTCTAGTTTAGAGGCATGAAATTGCTTAGGAGTCTCCCAGCCAACCGCTGAGCAGGCCTGACCGTGCTTAGTTTCCAAACAAGGATAAGGTCGGTCATATGCTGCCCTTCCTGCCAATACTATATTGATAAATATTTGTAATATCTGAAGCTGAATTGACAATTCTGGAGTGATTTAGAGTTTCCTATGAAACATATGGAAGATGGGTTTATACCATGTTTCCCCCAAAATAAGACCCCCAAAATAAGTGCTTGGCCTTATTTTCGGAGAGGTCTTATTATTTTTGAGGTGCAGGAGGCGGCGAGCGTGGTCACCTCATGGCTGCTGCTGTGTTGCAATTATTATCGGGAAGGGCTTATTTTAGCACATGCGCTCAAAAGCTCACTTGGGCTTATTATCCAGGGAGGTCTTATTTTCAGGGAAATAGGGTACTAAAGCTTTGGGATAAAAATGCCGTGGCTGGATGATGTTGGGCCTATCACTCTCTCTGAACCCAACCCACTTTAGAATGCTGTTGTGGGGAAAATAGGAGGAAGGAGTATTAGTTATGTTCATCACCTTGAGTTACCATACTTATAAAAGAAATAATAAAGGTGGGATAAAAAGAAATCTAAACAAACAAAAACTGATGATTCAAATTGATTATACTAGATGGATTACCTCCTAATGCTATTGCTGGGGAACAGGAATAGAAAAGTACGATTGCTCTTATGTCCTGTTTATAGATTTTCTTCTGCACATCAATCTGGCCCAAGGACGCTGGTTTTGGTCTTCCTGCATGCAGCACTGTTTAAGTTATTTTGACATAACTTAGAGTAAATGAAGTCTATCAGGGAAGGCAGAACAGTAGAGAAAAGGCAATGTGAATAAACAGTGACACATTGTCATAAGCAGTGTCCAAAAACATTAACAGGTTTTGGACATCAAACACGGCTGAAATTACTTCTCAAAGAGTTTTGGTGCAGTAATAGTTTATACCAACTATTTTTGAAATATTGAGTCCAGTGAGTTCATCCATCACGTAACGTGAGGGGGGGGGGGAAGACTACAGTGTAATCTCTCTGCTAAAAATAATCAACACGAGGTGACTTCCAGATATTTCGGGACAGCAACACTTAACAATCCTCACCGTTGCTTATATCAGCGGAGGCTGGTGGCAGCTGAAGTCTAAAGACAGCATGAGGTTGCCTATGCCATTCAGTGCTTTCTCTTTCAACACTAAGCTACCAAGATCTCGTAATGCCATTTTTCTCAGTAATTATTGCAACTTTCTTATTATTGATAATCATCGATATTTAAAGCCAATATAGATTTTTCATAAATATAATGAACTGACATATTAAGGTGGCCCACACGGCCCATGAAAGAAAGTCTTTCAAATCAAGCTTGACTGCTGGTAATTTATATGACAATTTAGTTTTCTTGGCAAGATTTTAACTTAAATTTTAATTTTTAACCTTGATCAATACATCAAAATGGCTCTCCATCTCTCTCACAGAAATGTATAACACTGGAAACCTGTATAGGCAAACTATACAATTACATGTGAAGGAGGGAAATGTAAGTTTATGATTACAGAGACACACTGTCCCATTTTCATTTCCAGTTGGCTTGGATGAAATCTATTCCTCTAGCAGAAATGCATAGGATGTCCTTGAATCATATTTGTAAATTTGATAATCTCAACCAGAAAAGGCTTAATCCAGCATTCCAACTGAATCTCAGCCTGCTGTTCCCCAGATAGCCCATGCATTTGGAGGAACAATTATGAAATGCAGCTGCTCATACCGAGCTGTTTGTGCAATGGAACACAACTTTAATTGTCTGAAAAGCCACATAGTGGGGCTTCTGACAGAGAGAGGCAGAGAGACAGAGAGACAGAGACAGAGAGAGAGAGAGAGAGAGAGAGAGAGAGAGAGAGAGAGAGAGAGAGAGAGAGAGAGAGAGAGAGAGAGAGATATCTTTGATGCTCTGTATATAAAACAGAGAGAGCCTAAAATGGGATTAAAGCAAAACAGGAGAAAGCTTATTTCAGAGAGACAATGTGACTGTCTAGGTGCCTATGGTCACTTAAGTAAGCTGGGAAAAATTTTCTTTCTATCAAAGCCCATGGCTGATTCTTCCATTTTAAATTATTTAGAGAATTATTATTTTTTTAGCAAAGTAGAATAGTAGACCAAGCCAATGCGCTTTCTGTTTGCGCTTTCTCTGGTTGATTCAGATGTTGTATTCTGAACATTTTATTGTTTATCTCTGACTCAGAAAAGCCATTGGTACCCCTTTGGATGCAGTATCATATCTCAATTATTTAGCAACTCCCCTCTACTCATTAATTTTGGGAAAGAAAGGAGAATTATCCTTGAAAAACTAACATAATCAACAGAGACAAGAGTTTATTGCAGGAGTGAACAATGTGTGGGCCCTCATTTATTGCTTAACCACAACAGCAACACCCAGCATCCTTTGCAATTGATTGGCTGAAGCTACTGAAGTGGCAAGTTCAACAACATTGGTGGGTTACAGGTTGCTCACCATTGCTCTACAGTTTCCACCAGTTTGTGGACTTGTTGTGCTATTAACAAAATAGCAGTAATAGTAACAGAATTGGAAGGTACCTTGGAGGTCATCTAGTCCAACTCTTGCAGGAGACCTATACTATTTCTGATAAATGATAGTCCAGTCTCTTCTTAAAAGCCTCCAGTGTTGGGGCAACTGCAATTTCCCAAGGCAATAATATGTTCCACTGGTTAATTGTTCTCATTAGTAGGAATTTTCTCCTTAGTTCTAGGTTGCTTCTTTTCCTTGGTTAGTTTCCATCTATTGTTTCTTGTCCTGCCTACTGATTCTTTGGTAAATAAGTTGGCCCCCTCTTCCTTGTGGTAGCTCTTCAAGTATTGGAAGACTGCTATCATGTCACCCCTAGTCTTTCTTTCCACTAGACTAGGTTTACCCAGTTCCTGCCATCATTCTTTGTATATTTTCACTTCCAGGTCCCTAATAATTTTTGTTGCTCTTCTCTGAGCCCTATTATAGCAGAATCTCAATTCTATTCATTTTAATACAGTTCCTGGAAGAAAGGAAACTGGGAAAAAGCGGGGACTGGTTTTACTATAAATTGTATAAGAAAATATTGCAGAAGTAAAGAAGATTACACTAGGCTCAGACCCAATGTTCTAATTAAAAATTAAAATTTATTTTCTGCTTTTATTTATTTTCAGTCTCATATCCTCTCCATATCTGTTACATAACATCGCCAATTTCAATTCTGCCTGCTAGTTTGATTTTGCTCATCTCTGGAAATGTTGGCACTGTTAATTCACACCATTTTGGAAGTCTACACATCATACTTTTGGGTAAACAATTGACACAAAACACAGAAAAGAATTAGTAAGCTGAAGGCAAGTGGTCCTTGTTTCCATACATGAATTCATATAGTGTTTGTTCTTTAAAAGAGATTTCTTCTATAAAGTAATAGTAAGGTTAAATTTAAATCCTGAGTTGTGTTACAAGTAAAATAAATACTAAGACTATCATATTCTGTGAGAAGATAGTTTATTAAAGCCACCATAGGGGCTTACTGTAGCTGTGGTTGCATCCAGGGGTGGGCTGCTGGGGGTTCGGGAGAACCTCTAGCTAAGATTCTGTGCAGTTTGGAGAACCCCCAAATCCCACTCCTGGCTGGCCCAACCTACCCCTCCCTTCCCCTCCCAGGAGTCCCTACGCAGGTAAGTGAAAGGCGCGCATGGGGCTTGGGGAAGGTGAAAAACGCCCTACCGGAAGTTCGGGAAGGTGAGAAACGGGACCGTTTCTGGTTTCCAGAAAGCCTCCAGAGCCTGGGGAGGGCAAAATCACCTCCCCCATTCATGGTGCTGGAGGCTGACTAGGCCACACCCACCATTCCCACGCCCACCCAGGCAGAGAACCCCTTGCTAAAATTTTTGAAGCCCACCCCTGGTTGCATCTCATCAATTTTTAAAAGACCTCTGAATCTCTGTGTATGTCTGAATGATATACGTAGATGACATGTATGGTGTGATTTGAATTGTAAAGTCAGAAATGCATGCAGCTCATTGCTTGATTGTCATGCAAGCCAAGAGTGGGCTAACTTTTACACATATTTGAGACAAATGTCTATATTGTTTTCTGTTACTAATATACATATTTTGGTCTGTGATAAATGCTTGAAGGACAGGCAAGTGCTCCCTTCCGGGCTCATGATTCCATTTGTTATATTTTAGGCTGACTTCTCTTGTCATATATTTAAGATATATTTAATCATGACAGTATATATTATATTCATATATGATTTTATTAGAACAGAAAGTCTTACGGGAGTTTTGCCACAGTAGCTACATCTGCAATACTTGCTTAAATACATTAAAGACCTGTATAAAGACCTGAGTTTATACAAGTTTTAACCTTGGTTAGTTTTTGATGTTTAGAATGTTGTACAAATCCACTCCAACATATTTGGAGACTCAGCTTTTAAAGGACGCTAAACTTGCATGACTCCTTTTCTAATCACTTTTGGAAACTGCCTTTTAACTATGTTAAAGCTATTAGAGACAAATTTGAAAAGTCACTGAGTTTATCTTCAACTCTGAACAAAAGAAAACTTTTATTATAAATTATAAACTTAAAAACTTAATTTGAAATAAACAGCAAAAAGAAAATAAGATTTTTTTTCTAGCTTGGCTACTGTTTACTTCATTTGGGTGCTTATATTGTTTTAAGAATTTTTGTTGCTTTAACAGTTTTTATAATTTTGAAACTGTAAGTTGCCCAGAATCATTGTCAGAGATGGATGGCTATTGAAATTAAATAAACATGGAATTGTGAAGTTTATTGTTGTAACAATATATTATATTGTTTTTTCAGTTATTATTAAGCACTTGTTATGTATTTTTTCAAAATGCATGTATCTTTGTGTTTTGCCTCTTCTGTTTTAATTTTTTCTGTTATTTCAAAATAATAAAAAAGCGATAGAAGTAAAAGGAAAGAATATTAAGTTGGTTTATTTGACCAAAGCTACAATACTTCTTTTTGTAAAGTTCTGGTAACCCTTTACGGACTTTTTTGCTAATACCAGGATTGAAAAGGTGATGATTTATGGATTTGCTTATAGATAAAGGACGGCAAATGAAATAAAGAGATATCAATTTGTGTAATGGAATGAGTACATTACCTTGGGGAACAAGGGGAAGAGATGTTGCCTAGGAAACAATCAGACAAGAGAGGCAGGAATCAATACAATACAATAGTAGAGTTGGAAGGGACCTTGGAGGTCTTCTAGTCCAACCCCCTGCCTAGGCATCTCCAATGGTCAGAGAAAGAAACTTAGGAGTGATCCAGTGGTGGGTTGCAGGCGGTATGCCCCGGTATGGGCATACCGGTGCCTGCCCGGAGCACTGGATACCGTTCTGGTACAGCACTCCAGAGGGCCCGCCCGCCCGCCCTCCTTACCTGTATTTGAGCTCTTCGGCGCTTCTGCACACGCAGCACACAGTGCCTGCACGACGCTTTGCCGAGCAGCTGGAGCGTTGCGGGAGCGGCACAAGAGGTAAGGATGCATGCGCATGCTGCGCACGTTCATGTGGTGGACAACGGGCCCTGTTGCAACCATACCGGTTGTAATGGGATCCGGAACCCACCACTGGAGTGATCCATCCCAATGGATCAGCAGTTAATAGTAGTGGAAGGAAGTTTGTACTTAATGTAGCCTTATAATAAACCTCATCTTACCACGCTTCCTTTCTAGTTTACCTGAGAGGGGCTGACAGTTTACAACCTTTCAGGAGATGAAGAGTTACTTTATATTTGTTGTGATAAAGGCTGGAGGTCACTTCTTTATATCTTTGTTTGATTTTTATTAGATTCTTTGTTTCCTTTTTCCTGGACTTTTTATTCTCTTTCTCTAAGGTTAGTTTACATTCATTTTTACTAGTGAAGTCAAGATTCCTAATAAAATTATATTCGGAATCAGTTAAAATTGAGATACTAATAAAAGTACGAAGTCAGAAAAAATTAGGTTAAGTTGTTCATGAATGTAAATACAGTCTGTCCTTTTTTTTAAGCTAATCCTGCAGCACCTCTATATCTCCTCAGCAACAGAAGGACTAGAGGCCGCTCTGAGAAAAAGTAATCAAGGATTTCCTTCCTCCTCTGCTCTTTGATCAGGGTAATTAAGGCACATCCCAGAGTACTCTTTCTTTTGACAGTGATTGACAGAGGCACAGTAGGAAGCAGGCAGACTGAATATATTGTTTCTTTCATCTGGTCTCTCAGAAAAAGGAGGGGGGAAAAAGGCATGGTGGCAGTACAGTAACACTACAGCTGGATTTCATGATTTAATCCAAAACAGATTATAGCTCATGCTCAAAGAGAACAAAGAGAAAAAACAGCATTAATGCAACTAACTGAGATTTTTCTATAAGGTTGATGTAAGATCAGACATCCAAGAATACCTGCAGGTGAAATTTAAAAAAAGACAAAATGGTGGCCGCAACTATATGATCAATGTATTATGTGCAATACTTGACTTTCGTCACACACACACACACACACACACACACACACACACACACCATAAATGCCTTTAGTTTCCTCACATATTTGGATACCAGCACTTTTAAACATCTTAGACCAACTGGGCTCATTCATATGCTGTATTAAAACCATATTTGCTTTTCGGTTGTCTGTTAAATAAACTAAAATGTAATGTTCACCCAACAGACTAAGCTATAAACCACAGCGGATAAGTTCACAAAGGCTTTAATTCATAAAGCACCCTAAAACACAAACAAAACCACAGTTTGACATGTTTTACTACGTGAACTGAATGGTTCAAACTCCCCCCACCGCCCTGCCCCATTTCTCAGAATATATATCCATAAGTGTGCATATGTGTCCTTGAACACTTATCTGCGATCTGCTCCCGTATATCTGGCAGGCCCAGCTTTGCTTAATTGCCCAAATTTTGTGAACTGTCTCCACTGCCAGCCATCTTCGTTAAAGGCAGTTGTGTAGTTGTTCTGATTCCATAAAGCGCATGGGCATGCCAATATAACACTCCCCCTACAACTCTTTGCTAGAGTCACATCATTGGAATCAATGCTGAAGTGCTACACAGCCATATTAAAGATAATTGCCACCTTCCCTGTTGGGGTAATTCCACCCTTCCCTCCAACTGCTGGCAAAGATCACTAGCTAATCTTCTCCCTTTAAGCAGATGAGAAGGTGAGGGCCAAGAGTGGTGAGATGAATGGTTTATGCAGAAGTCAAGTGAAAAGAACATTTTTACAAACACCAATAAATAAATAATTTGCATATTTCTGTGCATCATAAGAAATGATATTTTTTTAAAAAAACAATCCCCAAATATGTTTATAAATAATCACATTTGTGCTTCAAATTGGAGATGAAAAATTATGGAACTTGTCCATGATACAATAGCTTTTGGAATAACAGAGGGAAAAGATCTTGGGATGGATCTTAAGTTCACATCTAATCTTGTTCCCGACTTCTCATATATTATAAAGGTTGCTTGGTAGACTTTTCTGTCCATAACTCTTAGAATGGCCTTACCTTACAGGTAGTCTTCGACTTACAATCACAATTGGGACCAGAGTCTGAGTTGCTAAGCAAGGCGGCTGCTGAGTTGCGCCAAACTTATGATCTTTCTTTTTGCTACAGTTCAGTGAACCACTTGTTTTGTTTGTTTGTTTGTTTGTTTGTTGGATTTATATGCCGCCCCTCTCTCAAAGGACTCAGGGCGGCGTACAACATTAAAAAAAACACATATTACAAAAGTTAAAAAGAAATTAGAAAGAGTATCCAAAAACAAACCCAATTAATATGAACAATAACATTTTAAAAATTGGATTAAAATTAACAATTAAATCAATCATTTATTTTATTTTGTTCAGGCCAGGCCGTCGGGGATTATGCGAAGCTGCGGGGGCAGCTCATTCCAGAGGGAAGGCGCTCCCACAGAGAAGGCTCTCCCCCTGGGGGTCGCCCGCCGACACTGTCTGGCCGACGGCACCCTGAGGAGGCCAACTCTGTGGGATCGCACTGGACGGTGGGAGGCTACTGGTGGCAGTACTGAAGTTGTTAAGCGAATCTGGTTTCCCCCATTTACTTTGTCAGAAGTCAGCTAGGAAGGTTGCAAATGATCATTACGTGATCCCAGGTTATTGCAACTTCAGGTTGCCAAACACTCCAATTTCCGACCATGGGGATGCTGTGAACATTGTAAGTGTGAGGACTAGTCATAAGTCCCTTTTTTCACTGCTGTTGTAACTTTGGTCACTAAATGAATGGCTGTAGGTCAAGGACCATCTCTACTGTGCCCTCATTCAAAAAGAAGCAGAAATGAGGTAGTCAAGCTTGTGAACTATATTGCGCTTTGCAATTTTACAATTGTCCAGAGCCTGTTTTCCTCTTTTTGTGCCATAAAATGCTGCAAAGATAAAATCTCATAGCACCATGACTACAGTGATGCTTTCCAGTTTCCTGGAAAGTAAATATTTATTATATTTTTGAACTTGGGCACCAATAACCTGCCAGGGATAAGCCTGTTTCTGCAGTCTCCCAATGCCATCTCAAACTGCATTTGGTTGAAATCCTGTGACAGCTTTTTCCTTTAATTTTGAGATGAAAATCCATGGAATAGACTTACAAGGAGGTTTAAAAGGGGAGGGGGATTCCCGCGCCCCCCAATTCTGGCCTTGCCTTCATCATTATTCATCTGTTTTAACCCACACCCCTGCTCTCTTATTAAATTGCGTTGAGAAAAATGACACAACTTCCTTATTTCAACAAGACAGAGAAAGAAAACAGAAACTGAAAACAAAGTTCAAAGAATAGTACCAAACTATTGCTAATAATACGTTGTTCTAATATTCAAATCTTCAATAGACATTTTAGCAAAAAGCTTTGAATTTACCCTGGGAAACAGAAGTCCATTTGGTTGAAAAACTAAATTAGCCGTAAGAACGCACACTGGTGATCAGACTAGTTAATAATAAATAGCACTAAGAAATGTTAATGAGTTGCCATTCTTTTTCTCTTTGGAGAAAATAAAAGTTCAGGGGACACTTTCCCAACACAAAATAACACTATATGTGATGTTAAAATGTGACTAGTTCATGGTTCGCTGCACGATACAATGCTAGGTAAACGATTCAATTCAATAAGTCAAATCCAACTAATCACCTATTGTAAGAAAACGGCCATGTCCACTTTTTAGTCTTTCTTATCGACAATTGTTATGTCTAGGATGTTATGTGGCAATTGCCTGTCGATTTGAATTCTAAAAAGCCCAGAGCGTTTTAGCTTCTTCGTTTTCCATTACTTTGTCTATTTTATGGTCCCACCTTGCTGATAAATAGTATTTCTTGCAGATCTTCCAATGCACTATTGTTGCTACTTTGCCATGCCGTTGTTTATAGTAAACTGTGCAATCTACTGTTTTTTCAGCCTCTTTGCAGAAGTGTCACTTGCTGCCTTTTGCTCCTCAATTCTGGCTTGTATGTGTTTGTTCTTAAAGCTTGGGTCTTGTGCAGCCAGAATTAGCCCCTATGTCTCCTTCTTCAATTTTCCTGCCCATACCCATTGCCAGATCTTGTTATTATCTGCTTTGCCTATTCTTTTTTTTAATATACTGGCCATGTAATACTTTGTCTTTCCATGTCTTCTTTTCTGTTCTTCATTTGGTCTTTCTTTTAGGCCAGTTTTGTCTCTCCAGTACTCAGTAAATCTTCTGGTATACTAGCTTCAGTGGAGCCTCTTCACTGTCCATGAAATATTCTTCAAATGCCTTTTTTCTTCTTCAACCATCTGATGCACTTGCAAAAGTCCACACCTGCCTATTTTCCTTGGTAAGTAGAGTCTGTCAACATTGTTCCATGGATGAAGGGCATGATTCATATTTTTCTGGTCTTCCTATCCATTGCTTTTAGTTCTGCTAAAGTCCAGTCCACTATTCCAGCTGTGTATCTGGAATTGCCTAGGTGTTAATTGCCTTGATGGCATTTCCTCCACTGAGTTTGCACCTTAAGATCTTTTTCACTCTCCCAATTTTATTCAACCTAACTCTTTTCCATATTATTCATTTTTCTTGTTGTAATTTAAAACAGTTTTTCTTCAAACACTTATTCTAAGTTTCTTTGTGTTGCTGTATGATATTGTATATAAGGGAGCAATTCCTGCTTACATATAATTAGACTTTTAGTTATGTTGTGCAGTAAACACACATTTAGAAATCAAAATAATGACATTATTTACATTTTGATATTTACAACAATTTTAATATGCGTAATACATTTGTGTTATATTCTCAGCATGCTGAAAAAAAATAGCATGGGTATGTTGTTTTCTTTTAAAAATTGTACAAAGGGATCCTGCTTCTGACAATTTCAAAACACTCACAAAATGCCTTACTGATCCTTCATGACAGACGGCTTTTGGGTGGCAAACAAAGGGCCTGTAGGCAGGTCCTTCTGTCTGCCTTTTAAAACACAACTTTAAAAATGCTCTCCTGAAAACAATAGAACTCAAACCAACACAGCACACTTTTCAGTGATGACAAATCCAACTCTCCAGCTGGCTTATTAGTTGCTGAAGGCCTACTAGCTTTTCTGAAATGTCACTTAGTTTTTGTATGATTCTGATGGATGTTGAAAATTGGCCAGCTCTTGGTAAAGATTTATTTCAAAAACCTCCTGGGAAATTAAAGGCGTTGACAGCATAATCCTACACATCTCATCTCAGATCCATCTGAGGGGGGGCGGGGAGGCGTCTTGGTCAATGTTTTCATTGGAGGTCTAAGTGATGATTGTCATGGCCTCAGTAGACCAGAAAGGGTAGGGGGTTCCTAGCGTATTTCTGGAGAACCAGGTAATAGCATCACTCATGGAAGAATGAAGTCTCTGGGCTCCAGATGCTATGCCCATAGACTGTGACCATGGATACCAGGCATGGAAACTCAATTACATAGTTCTCAAAACTACAAAAATTATAGGTGTGGTGCCCCCCCCCCCCCAAAAAAAGGCATAGTATCAGGTTGCTGAAAAAGGCACATTGGAAGAACAGTTAATTCAGAAATATGCTCTCGATCCCAAGTAGAGGAATTTTTGGAACACTTGCAATTGTTCAGTGTTAGAATAACTTTTATGACGGATAACTCAACACAGAGCCTTATTTGATTATTAGAAAACTTTCATTTCCACCTAGACCTGACAATACTCAACCCTCCTATAGAATTTTGTATGGCTTGACCCCTGGACTAGATTATGGATACAGATTTTATCATTACTCTCTCTAGTAAAACCTGAGCTTATTCAGTTTACCGATATAGAAGACAATTATTTAACGTTCAAGGTTAAATTATGGGGTCCTTGGTGCTCTCTGAGCTTGGTGGTATTCTTGCAAACGTTTCATTACCCAAATCAGAAACATCATTCGTGTGAGAACAGAGTGGGGTTTGGTCTCTATTTATATATTAGTGGCTTGCCCCATCAGCATTGGCAGGAGTGTCCTTAGTGGTTCCTTGATTAAGTTTGTTTGACTGAGTTGTTATGTCTCAAAAGCTCTTTTTGAAAAGGCAACTGGGTTATGCTTTTTCCTTGAAAACAAAGACATTTTGCTTCTCATCCAAGAAGTTTCATCAGTTCTCACTGGATGGTGGAGGGTGTTAAGTAAGTAAGCTCCCCATTAGAAGAGCGAGTGTTCAGAGAAGCGTAATGAGAGTGGTATGGAAGAACACGCACAAACCAGCATACAGGGACACCGAATAGTATAAATAATAGTAGTTTACTATGTGGAAATATAGAGGTATTCAGAGTTCAATTTAAAGTCCAAGTCATACACGGTTCAGTCAGTCAGATATCAATGTTCTCAGTTAAGGAATGATCCTTTGAACACAGTCCAGTATCATATAATCGTTTCAGCACACAAAGCAACTAACAGTAGCAAAAACACAGTACCTCACGATACATCCACCGATCAGCATCTAACAAACAGAGAGCTAACAGTCATTCTGGCTCCTTCTTATGGCTGCTTGAGGTAACAGCAACCAATCACATTACAGCAGTACTTAAGGAAACAGTACTACCATCCTGGTTTATATATTGCTAAACCAACTGTTAGCTTACATTTCTAACAGAGAGGATGGAAGGATCATATTTATTTGCAGTCATATGGTCATTAACACTCTCTCTAAGAGCCAGTGAGACCACTTGGGGGTTTATCTGCGTTTTCAAAGTCACCTGAATCAGAGTGTGATCTTCTTGGAACTGCTGAAAGGATTGTGTTGTAGGCAGGAGGTAGTGTCTCATTCTTCCCCCACTGTTAAGGGAGGCCTGTTCAGTTCTAACATAGACAGCCTCTTCTACCCCTCTTTCAAATCAATGGTCCTCTCTATCCACAATGTGGATTTTTCTGTTTTCAAGAGTGACCTTTGACTTTCAAATGCAGATGGATCACTGAATCTTACCCTCAACAGCCCTCTGCCTCAACGGAGGGGGAGGAATACGACACCATACCCAAGTTTTTAAGGCCTTACGAAAGGCTAGCAGGGTTGGGGGTCATTCTGACCTCCGAATGAAGTTCCATAGAGCAGGGGCCACTGTGGAAAAAGGTCATCTTTTGATCCCCTCCCAGACAACAATCTTTGGTTGCAGCATGGCCATTCTTCTTGATCTGGTTGGATGGGTAGAGTATTGTGATGTATATTAAAGTTTTATTTATTTAATCAATGGGCTGCTTAAAATATAATTTTTAGCATTCATTGTCCCATAAATGGCTTAGTTAAAAAAATCATGTATAAGTGCAGTGAAGCAAAACGCTATCTGGGGATGCTCTCACAAAATAAAAAACAGTGCCCCAATACACAAATCTGCTGTTGAAAGGTCTCTGAATTTGCTGTGGGGCACCACACACAGAACTAAAGGATGGTCTCTTTACATTACAGAAAAACTATGGAAAGCCCAGTATTTTTTTTTCTCTGAAAGAAGAGAGATTAAAGTCTAATTTTGATGAAGAAAACAACTCTTGAGGAAAGGGAAGCCCTTTTCCCTCCCCAGCAATCATTGCATTCAAGTAGCAGCAACTTTTACAAGAGGCAAGTCATAATCTGTTAAAGTCTGGTTTGTTTAACAGGACACAATTAGTTGGTTTTGTTCATTATACCAAGCTATGGTTCACTAATACAAGGGCTAGATTTGCATAACATACCAAACCAAACAAGCCACATAACTGCTCAGTAGGCTAAGTGGGGTAATTCTTGTGTCTTGTCTTTTCCTTTTTTGATGCCAAATCATCAATCCTTTATAATTGGGATTATTTCTTCTGCAGTTGAAAACTAAACTGGGAGCTGCTTTACCTTAAACAAAACCATTTATCTACCTGGCCCCATAGCAGGGGTGAGCTTCAAAAATTTTAGCAAGGGGTTCTCTGCCCGGTTGCTGGGTGGGCGTGGCCTAGTAGGCCTCCTGCACCATGGCGGGGGTGGGGGGTTTGTCTTCCCTGGGCTCTGGAGGCTGTCCTCGAGCCTCCGGAAGGGCCAAAATGGCCTCCCCAGGCTCCGGAGGCCCTCTGGAGGCCCAAACTTCTGGTAGACCCGTTTTCCGCCCTCCCTAAGCCTTCACATGCACCCTGCACTTACCTGCATCCAAACAGGCCGTGTGAGGACTTCTGGGGTGGGGTGGGCAGGGCCAGCCAGGAGTGGGATTTGGGGGTTCTCTGAACTGCACAGAATCTTAGCTAGAAGTTCTCCCGAACCCCTGCGAACCCCCAGCAGCCCACCCCTGCCCCATAGGTGGATTTTCTTTCCATGTGACCTTTCAGATATTGCTTAGCTGTGACCAGTAGAAACCATGTCTTCTTTCTTAAGCTTGGGATGGAGCACTTCAAAATACTCTGCCAGTATATTACAACCTAAAAATCTCAACCATATTAGTTGCACTTATGTAATGCGCACAATATGTTTATGCCCTTATGGCAAACTTTTTTTTTTATTTGCGCAGTGGTTATCTATTTCCAAAAGAGTTCATGGCTGCAACACGAACCATGAATATTAAGTTCTCCAAATCAAATATATATTGTGAATGAAGGTAAATGAACCTGTTCCAGGATAATTTTGTAGGATCCAATGTGAGTCGATCACCAAGACCAAACGTTTATTCTTCCAGGTTTTCGAGCTTGTGCTGGAGCCCATCCTCAGGGAGAGGAAAAAGAGAGAGAGAGAGAGAGAGAAGATCCCTGAGGTTAGGCTCCAGCATGAACTTGAAAACCTGAAAAAATAAATCTTTGGTACTGGTGACCGACTCACACTAGATCCTGCAAAATTATATATTTAAAGTAGCATGTTTATCTACCAAACAGGTGGGCAAGTGTGAGGTATCTTTACCAGTGCGTATGCTTGGTCCCTCATCAAGAATTTGCCTCTGAAGATAAGATATGGCATTTTTTGTTTGGGACCTAGCATCAGAAACATCTCCCTCCAAACATAAGCTCCAAAAAACTGCTGTTTTCCAGTTCTCCTCTTAGCCTTCCCCAATACCTCATCCAATTTCAGCCAACAATAGCCGAAAAAGGACTCCTTCCCTTCTGCACTAAAGGTAGTCCTTGACTTACACCCATTCATTTAATGACTGTTCAAAGTTACAATAGCATTGAAAAAAGTGACCTATGACCAGTTTTTAACCACTGCAGCATCCCTGTGGCTGGTCATGTGATCAAAAACGCTTGGCAACTGGCATGTATTTATGACTGTTGCACTGTCATGTGATCACCATTTTTGACCTTCCCAGCCGTCTTCAGACAAACAAAGTCATTTCAATTAGCGACCACATGATTCACTTAGCGGCTGTAGAGAGTCACTTAACAACTGTGGCAAAAAAGGTCATAAAATGGAGCAAGGCACGCTTAACAACCTCAAGTGTGCCATGAAGCCTTCCGTCTCACTTGTGATTGTTAAGTCGAGGACTACCTGTACCGCAACGCTAGAAACATTGACAAACAAAACAAAACAACACCCAATCATGGTTTCTAAAATGGCAGAGCACTTGCAATAGCCTAAACACTCAAAACACCATTGTTTGTTTTATTCTGAGGTGAGGATAAAATCATCTTTCTTTTGAACTCGGAGAAAAGAAATGGAACAAGTGGGGTTTTCTCTTGAAACACCTGAAGGAGCTGTTTTGCACATTCTTTTACCTATTACCTATAAGCTTACAAACCATGACAGGATATGAGGAAGAAACAATAGCACTGAAAGTTCATTGAAAACTTCAGCAAATCAATTGCACAGCTTTAGGCTCCAAAGCATTGTTATCCTTTCAGAAGTATTTCCTGGAGAAGGTGGAATTGGATAAAGAGTGAAAGTAATTTCTGCAGGAAACAGTCATAATTCTAAACTGCTGCATCAAAAACCCTAGTACTAATGTTTCATGACTGCGCTCTTGCTGACTGGGCTATTAAAAAGACAGAAAATAAGATATGTTTTCACTGAACAATGGCATTATGTGGTGTAAAGTGCAGGTTTGTGCATCTATATTGTCCTTATTTAAACAGTCATTTTGGGAGGGGGGGACACACCTATAAACGGAGTCCTGTAACCTGCCTTTAATCTTTGTCCCTTGATCCATCTGGATGAACGATCTACATGAAATTCTGGTTAGCTAGAAATCTGATACTTCGGGGCTGGTTTGATGATTATGAATCCCTGCCCAAGCAATTATGGCTCTTACAGCTTATTCTCCCTAAATTCAATCTGAGGGTGTACCTTGCCTTGCATAATAGCCACATTTTACGAGTTGAAATTGTTCAGTGACTGTTAGGTGCCGAAGGTAGCTTGGATATTATACTGTAGCAGCTGAGAATTAAAAAGAAAATCACTGCAGTTCACATTTTTTATTGTCATTGCCCTTTCCCCAAAGAAACCACACACAGTCTCTAAATGTCATTGGATGTTTGAAAAGTAAAGGAGTTAAGTTAACAAATGACTTCTTCATTTATTTCCCTTGTAGGAAGGTTAGGAAATGGCTTAATGAAACATATGCAGGCCTGTCATATCAGAAACAAGTGCCAAGTCTTTAAAGGAGTGCTTAAGTCAAACCATCAGCTCAATCTACCTCACAGAAATGAGGGGAAGCTAGAATTACTAGACACTCTTAGGTATGCTACCTTCAACCGTCAGAGAAAAGGTAGACTAGTAGCATAATCAAAAATAATATGAAACTGTCATATTTTAACTAAGACTGTCTCAATAAGCTAATTCAGATTGTTTCTATCCTGCCTTTAATTTCTTTTATTTACTCACTTTCTCTACTTCGCATAGGAATGCTTCTTGTGAAAGGGGCTACAGCAGGGGTGTCAAACTCGATTACATTGAGGGCCGCATCAGGGTTGTGTTTGACTCAAAGGGTCAGGTTGGGCGTGGCCAGCTTGATGTCACTCATGTGGGGGCCGAGCACTCTGCCAGTGAAAACAGGCTCCCGAGCTCAGTTTTCGACTGCAATGGGCTCCTGTAACCTTCTGACAGTGAAAACGGAGTTCGCGAGGGCCGCATGTGGCCCTCCCGAGCTCCATTTTCACTTGTAGAGGCACTGCGGTCCAATCCTTTGCTATTTCCAGGGTGGCCCCACGGGCCAGATCTAAGCACCCTGAGGGCCAAATCCGGCCCCCAGGCTTTGAGTTTGACACCCCTAGATTACAGTGAGGTGTATGGATTTGTACGGTGTACGGTGTACCTTGTATCACATAAGCCAGTATACATGGCTTTAAATTAGGCTTTCCTGGTTAGCATTCCATCTTATTCAAGTTGCAGAAGACAGGAGGAGAAACACAAATTCTAGCAGAGTAATTCTAATATCTCTGCTGGATGTGGAATGTTTCCATGACTCTCACCTTACCATTCTATCATGCTATCTTATATTCGTAATAGCTTATATGGTAATAGCTTGTACTGTGTGTTCAGATTGTAAAAGTGATGACAAAGACTTCTAGATATTCACTAACTGCTTCAGGATCCTTTGGGGCTGATTTTGCTAGAAACCCAGTCCATAAACTAATTATTTATTTAGCATATTATGAAAACATGACAGAAGAGAAATAAACCTATACACACAATCCATAAACTAATTCTACGGACTTGTTGAAATTTGCTGGTAAAATATTCTTAAACTTTAAATGATTTAGCTAGCAGGTGATCATGTGAGTTTGATTTCACAAATCCTACTATGTGATTAAAACAATGACTTGTTGACTAAGCCGAGTGAACATTTCCTCAAATACCAAGTGTGATTGTGTGTCTAAGTCACTAACCAATTACCCAATGGCTTAATCCAAAAGATAAATGATGTTCTCTAAGCATGACAAAGTTGGAATCCAAGCCTGTGATACTGGTTTGTATATCTCATTCCATTATTTAGTGACTGTAGTGATTGGCCTATGGAGTGGTTGATTAAATAAGCAAGGATATTATTCTTTTCTGAATTAAAAAAAAAGAATCGACTCTTATGGCAATTTAAGTTTACTTATTCTGGTAGATGTACTTAAGTAATGTTCTCCTTCAAGTGCTTGTTTATCTTAGCCATGACAGTAGCTATTTGTTAGTTACAGTTAGCAAAGTTAAAATAGGGAAGAAAATGGTAAGTGAGCCCCTGTCTACCCTAGACGAGTTCAAATCACCAGGCCCAGATGGGTTCTGAGGGAACTGGCAGATGCGATCTCAGAATCACTGAACTATATCTTTCAGAGATCCTGGAGCACCGGGAACTGCCAGAGGACTGGAAAAGAGCTGATGTGGTTCCCATCTTCAAAATAAATAAAAAAAAGGGGGGGGAGTAGATCCAGGAAACTACAGACCTATCAGCCTGACCTTAATACCAGGAAAGATTCTGGAAAAGATAATCAAGTAACAAATCAGCGAACACCTAGAAGTAAACAAAGTAATACAGTGTTTTCCAGAAAATACGACCTGTCCTGAAACTAAAGACTTGTCACATTTTTCGCATATTTCGCAAAAATATAAGCCCACCCCTGAAAATAAACCCCTGAACAACCCCCCCTCCCGGCCAGGCAGAGCACTGCTCACCGACATAGCAGTATCCTGAAGGCGCCAAGCCACAGGAGCCGGGGGGGGGGGAGAAAGGCACTCAAATTGCTTGCCGCCTTCGGGATACCGCTATGTCGGTGAGCGGTGCTCTGCCTGGCCGGGAGGGGGGGTTGTTCAGGGGTTTATTTTCAGGGGTGGGCTTATATTTTTGCAAATATTTTATATTTTTGTTCTCCTCGTCGGCGTCCTGCCAAGCAGCTGCTGGCTGCCGATGTCACCTTGTGGTAACTCCAGCCAGAATTTCCTCAGGGTCATACTTCTGTCCCACTCTCAATGACCACCTGGGCTGGATGGATCGTTCCTCCAAATTCAGATCCACCATCTGCTCCGTCTCCAAGGGACACGAGGATGCAGCCACCCCCATGTCATCCTCCTGGCCGCTGCCTGGGTAAGACATTCCCTTGAAGGTTTTGGTTTTATTTACATTCCCCTCGGAAGGTGTTAGCTCCGGGATGAGTGCGAAAGTGAGATCTTGCTTAATATCAAGCCGGCCTCCCTCAGCAACCAAGAAAGAAACTACTTAACTCCATTTTGCAGAATTAAGAGTACTTTTACTGGTTATGAAAAGATAGCAGCTAAGCAAAGCAAGATCTGAGGCAAAAGCGTGCGAAATCATACATACCAATATGTGACCAACCCCCTCCCCTAGTAACCCTCATCCCATTGTCCAATCTGTAAATCCCTTAGGTGTCATGTGAGTTCCATCTTCAAGGAGCATCATCAGGTTGGTATGCGGGACGGTTGGCCTTGACCGATACCAAGCGCCAATCTCCAGCATGCGCAGTAGACAGTGAGACCAAAACTCCCTTTTTACAGTCTCTCCTGTACTAAAACTTCCCCTCCCAAATACCAGCCCCCCCCTCCCCGTTTCAATGGCAGCCGAAAGCAAATAGTGAAATAGAGGCTGAATAAGCATCATGGACAGAAAAAAAAGGGGGTGGGGGAGAATCCATGTGTGCTTTTCTTATAATGCCACAGCAAATACCACGGTTTTCTTTCACCATACTTTATACCGCTTTTGTTTAAAAATCAGGTGTTATTGATTGTCTATTGGTGTCTGGGTTTAGCTTTTGTCCACCCTTCATTCTACCATCTCCCTTCAATTAAAAAAGGGAGAAAACAGTTAAGCATTTTTGGATGGCTAGTAGAAAAGCAGTGTGTAAAAACATAATACCATTTTCCTAGGAAAAAGGGAAAATGAATGCTGCCCTGAAGCATTTACACTCATGAGAATATTTAAAAACCATTGGATGTGTTTTTCTGTTTTGTTTCCAATGGGGGAGGAGGGGAAATGTTTGGACTGTTTGGAACAGGGGGCTGTTGTCGGGGTTTTTTTTTTTTTGACTAACAGAGCTTCGATGGTGTGTTGGATATGAACGAATTCATATGGATTTACATCAAGGAGAATGCAGCAAATATTTAGACTGCAATCCAATGTGACGGTTTTCTGTTATCTGGCCACTTGTACAAATGATTATGGTGATTAGCTGGTTGAGTCAGACAGAAGCAGAAGAAAGGCAGAAGATAAATAACAGAGTATAAAGCATGTCCGTTGTCTCCTTCACACCTGAATTGTTAAGATGGCACTCAGCAGCCAACCAACCTCTACAAAATAATTTCATCATACGATTCCCTTGCTGGCTCCACCATTTCAATATTACAGCTGCCTTCTCCCCCACCCTTTATTGTTTAGCCTTGAAAAGAGACAATTTAAAAGTGAAAGGAAACTGTATGGCCAACTTCCAATTTAATGAGAAGATCTGTTTTTTCTTGTTCCAAAAGGCAGGGAAGAAAAACCAAGGGGTTCAATTTCCTGGGGAAAAAGGGGGGGGGGGGTTAATGAAAGATTAGTCAGCATTTCCTGCAGCATTTTCCATTTGATCCCAGAAAGCAGGAAAAGCTGAGTTAGATTTTTGGTCTGACTGACCCATTATTGTCCACTCATTGATTGGAATTGATTTTCCAAGATTCTAGGGGAAATTTTTTTGAGTCATTCTTGAGGATGGAGCATATGATCCATTTCCATACAAATTATGGGTTTAGTGACTCAGCTATGGATTTTCCATGCTAAAACTGGTATTAATACCCAACTGGTATTGGGCAGATATGTATCAATCCTGGGTAATAAAGTAATAGCAATAGCACTTAGACTTATATACTGCTTTACAGTGCTTTAGGGCCCTCGCTAAGTGGTTTACAGTGTCAGCCCATTGTCCCCAACAATCTGGTCCTCATTTTATCGACCTCTGGAGGATGGAAGGCTGAGACAACCTTGAGCCGCTCAGAATCGAACTGCTGGCAATCGGCAGAATTAGCCTGCAAAACTGCATTCTAACCACTGCCCCACAACTCTTGTAATGAAGATGTTTTAAGGATATTTTATAAGGAGGATTATTATAATAAGGATGTTTTATATCAACAAGATATTGAATTAGATGCCCTGAGATCTATGACTTCATAGATGTACAACCTATGATTTCTCCTGTAACTGGATAGGCTTAAGCATGAGGTACTTCACTCAGCCTTTAGTTATATAGTTATAGCAAATGCAGGTAGAATGTGTGTTAAACATCATCAGAAGAATCAAAGAACTAAAGGAAAACATTTAGCTTCAGCAAATATATTCTTGTTATTGCTTGTTATTATGACCAGCTACTAAATATTAATTATCCTGCCTCAAATATATATTTCACAATCTATGATAAGAATGGGAGACTTCCATAAAGCAAGGCAGGGGAGATAAAACTGTTTAGCCATACTGGAAGGGAATAGGAGAAGCTCTAAGATACATAATACCTTTGAATGATCAGTTTTCCAAATGTAATGAACATGTGATGCCAATCAGAAAATGAACAAATGGTGTTCTTCCTTGAAATTGATTCATGCTGTGATTAACACTTTTTAAAGAGGCTCTCAGAAACAGAAAAAGAAACTTACCACGTATGAAGCAAATTAAGAATTTCAAGAACCCTGCTCCTTAGCTCCTGCATCCATAGTTCAGAAGTCCTTCTGCAACGGTTGTATCTGAAAGCAGCATAGATGTAAAGGATAAATAGGGAGAAAGAGTTAAAGAAGATACCAGGAAATCCCCATGTCCTACAAGGAAGGACTTTAATGTAAGTTTTAATTATTTCTTAGGGCTGGGGAGAGGGTCATTCTGAAGTCCTTACCAAAGGACAGCCAATCTTTAGGGCTGATTGAAGAAAAATCCGAAGATATTTTAGCGGGATGCATCAGTTGAAATTAGTTTTAATGTGGTTTTTTTGAGGTGGTCTTTTTTTTGTACACTATGCCTTTTAGATGATTTTTTTAAAAGGCTTGAGAACGCACAAAAATAGGCAGGGGAACAAAATCCTCTTCTGCATTAACAGATGTAACTAATCAAAGCTCATTTAGCACTTGAACATCTGGAAGACAGAGAAATAATTTTGGATGCTGTAAGAATATGTTTGCTCTACAACCTTAGGGTGATATTTTAAAACAGGGGGGTCAAACTGGATTTCTTCATGGGCCAGATCAGCATTACAGTTCTCCTCTGCGAGCCGGTGGGGGGAGTGAGGGGGGAGACGGGACAGACACCTCCTACAGCACTTTACCGACCAAAATTAGGGCACCAGGAGCCACACATGGGCTCCCTGTGCCTCATTTTTGGCCTCCCTGGCCTCTAGCAGCACTCTGCCAAGCAAAACGGGCTTCCCGAGGCCTCCAAGCAGCCCATTTTTGGCTAGCAGAGTGCTGCAGGAGGCCAGGGAGGACAAAAACAGGCCATGGGGGGGAGGGGGGCTCCACACGACCCATTTTGCCTGGCAGAGGCCCTGTGGGCCAGTCCTTTGATATTTCCAGGCCAGCCCCGCAGGCTGCATTTAAGCACTCCACAGGCCGTATGCGGCCTGCGGGCCTTGAAACTGACACCTGTTTTAAAAAGAGGAAACTTTGGGGGGGGAAAATCCCGGCCCAGGAACACAAGGACATATGAATGCCACCCCTTTGATGGGCAAAGTTTTAAAGATTTATATGAACTTTTCAATCATTAAAATGGCTGCACCCATGTGTGCAGGTGGTAAACAGCACAGTGAAGAGACAAGTAGCCCATTTTGGCTCAGCCACAATAGAAATATATAGAACATATTAGCAAATACATAACACCTTCTGTCATTTAACTTGCAACAGACTGGAGTTTGCTTTCCCGCAACTGCATTTGGCCTCTCTCTTTCCTTGTTTGTACTACATGTGCTTCCAAAGCTAACTTCAGTTGGCACAAAGTTTACATGAACCAGCTATTTGATGGTGTACAAACTGTACTTCAGAGCAAAGCCATCATAACAGAAGCAGAAATCTGGTCTACTCTCTATTTCTTCACTGTTTATGTATTTCTTGGGGGAGGGGGGCATTTGTTTTTTTTAATGTGAGTTGGTTTAATTAGGCTGAAATACCAGTCACCGCTTTCAGTAGAGAATAGCTTATCACCCTGTTTTTCCTACACTAAAAAGAAATATTTTTTAAAAATGCATTTATATACCACTGTTTCCAGTTAGACAAAATATCCAGAGATTACTGATCAGTTTTATGCAATCCTTCTCAACCGGATACCCTCCAAATGTACCATGAAAGCAAAATTCAGAGTTCCCAGCAAGCTCCAACTTTCCTTTTTGAGATTAATAGTAAGACTCATAAGATTTAGATGTATGGCAATGCTTTAATGCAGATAACCTTATTTCATGAGATCTTCAATATCACTGCAACTCAGTTTAAACAAGGAGTACAAACTGAGGTACAAGCATTTTGGATGTTAACTGTTTTGAATTTGCAAGATCCCATACCAAGCTCAAAACACATTTCAAACACAAAATAGTTGAAATGGCCCATTTCATGCTTGAAATAGCTGTTTCATGCTCAAGAAGGATATTTCCATCTTGAAATGGAGTGTTTAGCATTCCAAGTGGTTTGAATTGAATTTCATCACTTTTATGACTTGGCTACTTGTTTGTCTGTATGAGAAATTCAAAACAGGTGGCATCAAAGGAGAAAGTATTTCCTTGAGGTAGCGCAGCTTCCCCTAGAGTAATGTGCCCAGAAGGGCAGAAAGAAAGATCATAATTTGCAAAAAGCAAACTCCCAACATTCTTAGCCACTAGAATTGTGGATATTAAAATACTCAACATTTCTGGAGGGACCACATGACTTTTTTTTTTTTAAAAAGAAATAGTTCACCCCCTCCTTTTCTCCATCAATTACTCAGTCTGATCTTCAAAATTTCTATTAATCAATGCCAAAAATAGGCATTTTCTACTTTTTGCAACAGTTCCTATTGAGTTTGTAAAAAAGGAAGCGTTCAGAAATTCCTTCAAATTCTTATCCTCAATTAATTCTAAGTTTCCAACTGATGTGTTTTTGTGTGAATTGTACAATCTCTCCAATAGTCAGCATCCTTCCTGTTTTCTTAGACTTAATTAAATTGCAGGGAGACCTCATCAGGGAATTTCCCCATAGGTTTCTTTTTTAAAAAAAATGGTGCTACTATCTCAACATCATTGGGACTCCTCTAAGTGAGAAACACAAGTTGTAAAGGCATTATTGGAATGATCAGCACCTTGAATTGCACTCAGAAACAAACTTGTAACCAATGCAACTCCAGTAGTAGCAGTATGGCATTATGTCAGACCACAAGTTATTCAGCAGCTATATTTGCAACAGCTGGAGTTTCTTGGTGATGTTCAAGGGCACTTCTTTCTTGGGCAGATTATAATAATCCAAGTGGAGACAACAGCATGAATGGACTGCCTTTATTCCATTCTAAGAATGGCCACAACTGGCAACCCAGTTGAAGATGGGAAAAAAATCTTCTTGGCCAAGGCTTCCATCTGTTCCTCCAGTAGGAGACACAAGTCCAGGTAGATTCCCAGTTGATGGATCTTTGAGAGAGAGAGAGATCATAACTCCAAAACTGGTGTAACTACAGGCTCAAGAGGTTTCTGAATTACCATCTTTCCATCTTGTCTGGGTTGTACCTGAGCCTGTTTCTCCCCATCCAGACCCTGATAGCTTCTAGGCATTAGGTCAGAACATCTCCCGCATTTCCTATTTGGCCCAGATTGGAGACATACAACTATGTACAGAGGTGGGTTGCTGCCGGTTCGGCCCGGTTTGGCCAAATCAGTAGTGGAATTTGGGCACGAGCGCAGAACAATTTCCATTGAACAGCGCATGCACACGCAGACGTGTTGCGTGTAGATTGCAAACCGGTAGTAAAACTGGCAGCAACCCACCCCTGACTATGTACCATCAGTATAGGGTTACTATGCCATCTCAAACTGACAAATTAACTCATCTGGTGACACCAAGTTGATATTGAATAACATCGAGTTGAAGGCTAAGCCCTACAGAAACCCACACTGAGTGTCTGACCTCTGTGCCTCCATAGCCACTGACAGGCTCACTCACTTAGGAAGGAGTGCAGCCACCACAACTATGGTCTCCACCAGTCCTAGCCCATGTGGACAACCCAAAAGGAGACTATGGTTGACAATATCAAATGCTGCTGAGAGATCTGGTAACACAAGAAAGATTCACACTTTTCTCATCCAACTTCCTGTAAAACTTATCCAGGAGAGTGACTGAAGTACTTTCCGTCCAATGCCCAGAGTTAAGGTTGATGATTCAGTCAGGAGATTTATAGAGAAGAGAAAACAAATTTATTCTCTATTGCAGTGTTTTTCAACCTTGGCAACTTGAAGATGTCTGGACTTCAACTCCCAGAATTCCCCAGCCAGCATTCGCTGGCTGGGGAATTCTGGGAGTTGAAGTCCAGACATCTTCAAGTTGCCAAGGTTGAAAAACACTGCTCTATTGCTCCCCAGGTCAGAGCCAGAATCAATGGCTTAAAACTGCAAGGAAGGGGATTCTGGATAGACACCAGAAGGAACTTCCTCACTGATCTTTTAGCCACCAGAATAGTCTGCCACATGAAATGATACATTCTCCTTCACCATATATGTTCAAAGATGCTTGAGGGCCATTAATGAAACCTAAAATGAGCAGCTATTTGGACTAAATTATCTCAAAAGTCATTTCCAGTGCATATAGACTGGACTGGACTGGACTGGATGGACGGGACTAGGCTAGAATAAAATTCTTTCTTGGCCAAGTGTGATTGGACACACAAGGAATTTGTTTATGATATCTCATTATAAAGAGTCTAAAATGGGAAATTATAATCAGAACCAGTTATTGCCTTATTTAGGAAAGACTTCTGTCCTTATGCACCTTGTAGGCACGGGGAGGAATACTGTATCAGATACATATTCTGAACTCTCACTGGCTTGTGCATTTGATTTATTAGAGAGGCTTCCTGAACAATGAATGCTCCTGGAAGGCAACAGATGATGTGTAATTACTTCCTCTACTTCATGATATCCATTTGCAATGCCCTTACAAACCCAAGCCATCTGTTCAGTTGTCCAATAAAACTTCTGCAGCCTCCAGTGATTCTGACAAGAGGCAGGGATAACTTGATAGAGGAGGGAAGACCAAAAGATCAAATTCCCCTATTATCTATTAACGCCTTGGATTGAAAGACACGGCACCACTCAAAAGAGAGTTCTGAAACTGGAGGCATCTTGCTAAAAGATTGAAGAGGAACAAGAACATGTCAGCCATTCCTATCATTCTGACCATGAAGGAAGAGAAGTTAATTGTCACAGAGATGGAGGAAGGGAGGAAGTCACACTGAGTCAGAAAGAATGTTGGTCTTACCTGAACGTGTCTTTTCTGGGGGGGAGAGGGAGCGGTCACATGCGGGTATTCTCAAAGCCTGATTGGTCCAAAGACTGAGAGGAAACTGTTAAATACTCCTGCCTTCCCATTCTTGCCCAGTTTCCTCGAAGGCGAACTCCAGAACTGAAAAACAACAAACACAAAACACAACCCGGGAAACAAAACCTCCCGGCCCTCCCCTGGGCCCACCACCACGTAACAGGCCGGGTCGTGACCGCTCCCTCTCCCCCCCAGAAAAGACACGTTCAGGTAAGACCAATGTTCTTTTTCCAGTGGGGGAGAGGGAGCGGTCACATGCGGGACATACCCAAGCTCGGTCCCAGGGAGGGAAGAACGACAACTACGTCCGTGCCCTCCGCCGACCGGGTTTGAAACCGGGAGAAGAAGCGCGGCAGCTGTGAATTCGCCGAAGTGGCAAACAGATCTACTAGAGGAGTGCCGAACCTCTGGCAGATTCCCTGAAACAAGGACGGGTGGAGCTGCCACTCACCGTTGTCCAGAGTCGCTCGGCTCAACCAGTCCGCCTGGTGATTTGCCAGGCCGGAGATGTGTTCTGAGACCAGGGATGCCAGGTGTCTCTCCGCCCAGGCGCCGAGTCTGAGGGCTTCCAACCAGAGAGTCTGGGAATGGGTCCCCCCTGACGGTTTTTGTGGGCCTTGGCGGCCACATTGTCCATCTGGAGGAGCACATGACGGCCCTCCACCGAGGTTCGGAAATGCTGTAGGGCTAGCCGCGCCGCCTTCAACTCCAACCAATTTATATTGTGTCGGAGATCCGAAGCTGTCCATCTGCCCTGGGCCAGGCGGGAGCCCACCAGGGCCCCCCAATTGAAGAGACTCGCATCCGTGGTCACTGACACCCTCTCCAGCTCCCAGAAGGAACAACCCCTCTGTATAGCCGGGGATATCCACCACCTGAGAGAGGCCCAAACCCCCACAGAAGGGCGTAAGAGCCGGAGAGAGTTGCTCAGTCGTCCCCTCTGGAACAGGATGAGCTCCCACTGAAGAGGCCAAAGATGAAGCCTGGCCCACGGCACTATCCCTATACAAGACACCATCTTGCCGAGCAACTGTGACAATGTGAGGACAGAAACTAACCGACTTGCGTGAACCTTTCTTGCCAGTTGCCGCAGACTTGTCTGTCGATCCTGGGAGAGCCTGACCATCCCCGACTCGGAATCTATGAGTGTCCCCAGGTGAAGAATGCGCATGGACGGGGGAAGTGACTCTTTGGGAAGTTCACAGAGAACCCCAGAGATTGAAGACACCGAATGGTGAGTCGTAGGTCCGAGACCGCCTGAGGTAGCGAACCTGCCTGGACCACGACATTCTCAAGGTAGCATTGGAGTCTCACCGGAATGGACCGGAGGTGAGCTGCCAATGCCGCCAGAACCTTCGTAAATGTTCGGGGGGCTGAAGCCAACCCGAAGGGCAGTGCTCTGTACTGGTAGTGGCAGTTCCCGTGAGAGAATCTTAGGAATCTGCGGTGAGCCGGGTGAATGGGAATATGAAGGTAGGCCTCCGTCAGGTCTACTGACACTAAGAAGTCCCCCTTTCGGATACCCTGAAGGATAGACTTGAGGGAGGACATCTTGAAGCGTCTGTACACCAGATACCGGTTCAGACACTTGAGGTCCAGAATGGCTCTCCAGCCCCCCGAACTCTTCGGAACCACGAACAGGTTGGAGTAGTGGCCCCAACCTCGTTCCGACGGGGGAATGACCTCCACCGCCCGAATGTCGAGCAGGTGAAGAATAGCCTGATCCATCAGGCGACGGCGCTCCAGAATCTGGGACGGAGGGAACGACCTGAAGATATCTGGGGGGATGGAGAGAAACTCTAACCTGAGGCCTAGCCGAACCGTGGATCTGACCCAGGGGTCTGTCATGATGGCATCCCATTGGTCCACATAATGGGATAGGCGGCTGTCTATGGGACGACTCAGGTTCGAGTCATTTCCCTCTGCGGAAGGGACGACCGCCGCCGCCTCGAAAGGACCGCCGGGACTGATGCTGGTACCGGCTCCGGTCCTGGTAAGATGACCGAGAGAACTGCCTGTCTGACCTGAAAGAAGAGAAACACTGATGATGGTCAAAGTCAGAACCCCTATAAGATTGCCTACGATAGGGGTGAGCCCTAGTCTCTGCTTTCTTAGCATTGGACGGCAGGACCTTCTTTTTGTCCTTGTTCTCGACTAAAATGGGGTCGAGAGCCTCCCCAAACAAGTTTGGACCCTTAAAGGGGGCAGCTGCCAAATTCCACTTGGCCTTGTTATCCATCTGCCAGTTGCAAAGCCACAACAGATGGCGGGAAGTGACTGAGGTGGCCAGAGCACTGGACGCAAACTTAACCGTGTCCAGGGAAAACTGTGAGGCAGCAATGATCTTAGTGAAATCCTGGAGAATTCACTCATCCTGGATAGGGATGCGAACCTGGAGTTGGCGAAGCCACATGACCGTGGTGCGGTTGAAGTATGATGCCACTGCTGCAGACTTTATGGCCCAGGCTGTGGCATTGAAATTTTTCCTCAAGGTAAGCTCTGCGCGCTTATCCTCAGGTTTTAACTTATCAGCCGCATCCCCGGACACCACCGGGGAAGAAGAAACCAGAGTAGCTAACTGGGTGTCAATAACAGGCAAATGAATGGCCTGCGCTAAAGCCTGTTCCACATTATAAAATCAGCATTCATTGCTCCCCGGATTAGAGAAATTAGATGGCCGGGCCCACTGGTTGGTGAGGACCTCCATAAATAAGGGAGGAGCTGGAATTTCCTCCTTGTTAGTGGCCGTGTTGGAAAACATGGCCATATCGGGGTCCCTAGGAGGGGGCACAGTGGGATCCCCAGTTCCAATTTTGGTAGTCTTCCTTGCCTTGTTCAGAAGTGTCTTGAACATGGCTGGAGGAAAAAGGCCCAAGGAAGAAGGAGAATCAGGGGGCGCTGTATCCTCATCCTCCGAAAATCCCATATCCTGGAAGTTCTCCTCCCCCAAGACTGACCCCTCGCTGACCAGGGATGGGGGGGAAGCCCTATAATGGAGATGGCCTGAACCCCCTTTAGACCTGGAGGAGTGAGAGCCCTTATCCCGTTGGGCAATGCCCCGTGATATGGCTGTAGCAATGAGCTTCTGAATCCCTACAGGGAGATTCTCCAAATCATCCATGCCCTTATCATAAGTCCTAGGACCACGTGGTGCCAACCTACGGGCAGAACGATGGCCCCCAGAGGTACCCTCTAACGGACCCTCAGAACTACCCCTCCCTGATCCTGGGGAGACCGAAGGAGAGGGTGAATAACGCTCCCTTCGCCCAGAATGGCTGTGGGATCTGGTTGGGGAAGCTGAAGGGGAGGAAGGGCTGAACCCTCTGGGGGAGGAATGAGCCGAAGCAGGTCTGAGTGGAAAGCTGGATCTGCTGGAGGAAATAGGCCCAGCAGCCCTAGCCTGTTGTTCAGCCCTGGCAAAGGTCTTTTCCAAGGCCTTGTGCCTCCTGGCCTCCTCCCTTGAAGTGGTCCTTGAGGGACGATTAGAGGCCAAGGGCTGGCTGGGGGCTCCCTGGGCCCAGGCACCTGCCTCAGCTCCCCGCTCTCTGCCAAAGGGGCCTCCATCTGACCCTGGGGGATTTCCAACCCCTCCTCCATTGCCCCACTTACGTGTCCTGAAGCTCGGGGCGATGGGATTAGGCCTCTGTTGGTCCCGCTGGAACCTGGGCCCGAAAACTGCTTAGTAGATCAGGGCCTGCCGGTCTAGGCCTCTCCAAAATGGCCGCCCGGGCCAAGGCCTATCCCTGCGCAAGTGGCGACAGTCTCAAAATGACCACCAGATGAAGTTGCACGCTGGCGCCGATCTTTGAGCGCCCGGGAAGGCTTGCCGCCCCGCTGGAAGATCCGGGGCCAAGGCAGCCTTGTAAAAGCCCCTGGGGCCCCACGCACCAACGCGCATTCGCCCTCCAAAGCACTCGCGCCTCGCTGCCTCAATTAAAATGCGGCAGCTGCCCAGGATAGAAACGGCGGCTCCGCAGGCGTCCTGCGCGCACCACAAGCAATTTTCAAAAGGTCCGGCTCTCCCCCGACGTAGCTGGGAGGCCCGGACTCGCTCACCAGCCGCCCCTTGGCGTGTGGCACCCTCGCAGTCCCGGGGATCGGGCTAGAACTCCAGGCCCGCGGAGGGGAGGAAGACTGCCCCACAGCCCCCCCCAAAACCACCCGAGGCAGAAAGGACTGTCCCTTTGAGCCGCAGCTGTTTCAATTTGGAATTTAATTTAATTTTAGAGTTACCAATTAAACCAAATTAACAATCCAATTGCCAAGGGAAGAAAAATAAAACAGACACCTTTTCCTACCTAAACAACCAATCTCAAACAGTGCTTGGACCAATAGACTGAGAGGAAACTGGGCAAGAATGGGAAGGCAGGAGTATTTAAGAGTTTGCTCTCAGTCTTTGGACCAATCAGGCTTTGAGAATACCCGCATGTGACCGCTCCCTCTCCCCCACTGGAAAAGAGATAGGTCTTATTCCTTCCAGATGAAGAGAGAGAAATGGAGAGGAGGGTAGTATGAGAACTCGATGGAGAACTGGATATTTACAGCTTCTCGGAGAAGAGTTGTAAAAACAACCAAGAGTTATCCTGCTCCCAACTTGAAAAGTGTAAGGTCAATATCTGTTAAACCAGTGATTCCCAAAGTGTGCGCCGCGGCTCCCTGGGGAGCCGCGCTATCGTCATAAGGGCGCCGCGAAGCCGCGCGCCCGCTTCCCTCCCTCCTCTCGGGCTTTGGAGGGAAGCTTCTGCAAAAGCCCAGGCATGACAAGTCTCCCAGGCTGAAATTTGCCGAGCTGTACGCGCGCGCCTGTTTTCCACGATGTGGAGCAGTGGCGAGATTCTGGGCGGCGAGCGATGATTCTGGGGGGCATCAGTGGGGGGGGAAGGGTCCCCCTCGCGTTCCTCATCTTCCCGGATGGCCCCTGGAATCATCGCTCGCCGCGCAGAATCTCACCGCTGCTCCACGCCGTGGAAAACAGGCGCGTGCGCACAGCTCGGCAAATTAAAGCCTGGGAGACTTGTTGCCACTCGCCTTGGCAGAAGCTTCCCTCCGAAGCGTTCCGAGGGAGGGCTGTAAACTTCCCTCCGAAGTCTTGGGAAGTTCTGAGGAGCCCCCCAAGGCAAAACACCGCTGCCAGGTAGCTAAAAGTATGTCTCTGATTCGTCTCTGTCAGTCTCTCTCTGATTCCCTCTCTCACTCCCTCTCTCTGTTCCTCTCTCTGTCTGTCTGTCTCACTCACACACACACACACTGTGGTCACCACAGTGTGTGTGTGTGTGTGAGTGAGACAGACAGACAGAGAGAGGAACAGAGAGAGGGAGTGAGGGAGGGAATCAGAGAGAGACTGACAGACAGACAGACACACACACACACACACGGAGGGGGAGGGAGGGAGAGAAAGATAGACAGACAGAGAGAGAGACACACACAGAGTGAGTGATTAAGTGAATGAGTGAGAGACAGACACACCCACATACACAGAGTGACAGAGAGAGAGGAAGGGAGGGGAGAGAGACAGAGGGAGACACAGAGAGAGAGAGAGAGACAGAGACAGAGACAGAGACAGAGACAGAGACAGAGACAGAGAGGGGGAGGGAGGGAGAGAAAGATAGACAGAGAGACACACAGAGAGTGAGTGATTAAGTGAATGAGTGAGAGACAGACACACCCACACACATAGAGTGACAGAGATGGGGGAAGGAGGAGAGAGAGACAGAGATACAGAGAGAGAGAGAGACAGATAGACACCCAGAGAAAATGACAGAGGGAGACAGAGAGGGAGGGAGGGAGAGAGACAAAGAGCCAGAGAGAGAGAGAGAAAGAAAAAGAAAAAAAGAAAGAAAGTGGGAGAGAGAGATGAAAGAAAGAAAGAAAAACAACATATGACCACAATTGAGCCCAAAATTTTGGTTGCTAAGCAAGAGCGGCTCTCCAAATAAATTTCAATCGTGGTTTTGGCGAGATTTGGCTCAGTTGAAAAAAAAGGTTGCCCACCACTGGGCTAGTGTGGTGGTTAAGTTACTTTTCAAAAGCTATTTTTCTGATCCAAGATTTGAGAAGTTGTGCAGCGAACAACAAGCCCATCCATCCCATTAATAATTTTAAATCATTAAACGATGTTCAATAAATTGTGAATTTAAAGCTCGTGTTTAATTTATTTTTCAATTAACCTAACCTTAACGAACTAAAAAGTAGATTTCCAAATCCTTAAAAAGTCAAAAATTAAAAAAAATCGGATGTACCTATTAAGGGAGCCGCGGAAAAAATCTGAAGTGTTATGGGAGCCGCAAACCGAAAAAGATTGGGAACCTCTGTGTTAAACCATAGCAAAGGCAAGAAAAAGAAATGCCACAATTAACGGTCATGGGTATAAGAAAACTCCCAAGTTTATGTTGACAAAGGGCAATCAATTGCTGAAGAAAACAGCTACATCCTCACAGGCAAACTTCTTCTCTAACCATGACATGACAAGTATTTGGGAGGCTTCTCCTAAGTATGAAATTGATGGACTGATAATTTCTGATAGCAGTATCAAGTATAAATTACTATCGGGTGGATGTGAACATGCTATTATCCATTCCCAAGTCACCCTAATCAAGAAGCTCGATGGATCTTCCCACGGAAGGTCTCAGAATTCTGGCTGTTGAATTATGCCGCTATCTTCTTCTGGTTTTCATGGAATGGATGTATGAGTGAGATGACAAAATTGAGCTGGAAAATAACTGTTTAATGGTACATCTTATGCAACTGAACAAGTGGGGAGGGTGAGAGTGGAGGGAGACAAACTGGTGACATTTGCCAATCTGTCATGTTATCACTCAGAACAAAAATAGTCATGGGCTATGCCAGAAATATTTTTGTTACTCCAGGAGAAAGATGTTTATTTCGTGAAACAGTTCACTCGGACATGTGAGCCTTTTAGCAGTTTTTATTGCTACAAATCCTTTTAATTGGAGCATTAATAGACCCCAAAGCATTGTCCAAACCAATTTGTTACTGATGTGGTTGGTGCTATATGCCCTATTTTTCAAAAGTCAGAGTTCCCTTTGCAAGACAACCCAACCTCAAGCCTAGTTTAATAAAACTAAGGTTGTCAGTGTTTAGCCCATGACAGGAACACAGAAGATTGACAGCCTTCCTAAAGTCTAGTTCTATTTAATAAACTTTTTTCAAACCCACCCACCTATATCTATATTTATATAAAGCATATATGCAATTCTAATGCAAATAATTTTCTTTTTTTATAATGCCTCTCCTAATTTTGGCTGATGACTAAGTCTTCTCTTTTGGCTAAATCTGTGTCTTTTGTTTAGAATACATTGTCAGCTTCCATTTCCTACAAATGAAAATATCTATGCTTAATATGGAATACACAACTCTCACTCCATCTCAGTTACATGGGCTCTACCCAGAGAATATTTGGGCAACGATAGATCCTGGGGCACTGAAAACAATACCAGCATTTATTTTTTCTAATGGAAAAACCAAACCCTGATTTTAGAAATGGCAGTTCCATCCCACTTGCCTGTCATGAACTTGCTCTATTTATGAGGAGCCTGGGTTACTCCAAAAAGAAGGAAATAAATGAACAAAAAAGGCCACAATCATACATGCTGCTGAAATGTTTCCCTCTCCTGATGGCAATAGAACTCTTTTATTTACATGCAGCAAATGAGGCATAAAAAGGGTATGTAAAATAGCAAGTGAAGAGATGCTTTCCATGTGAATGGTAAATGCAAAATTAATGTCTAATTGTGGGAGCAAACTATCTTCTCCAAACATTTTGCAAATCTAATTGAGATGCACACCCAGGCATGCAAAATCCTTATTACATGTGGCACTGAATACTTAAATAGAGGCAAATTGCACTTTTCCATAAACTTGTAGTTAAGGCTTCGTCTTGCCAATTCTAACTGGTTAAGAACAACCAGAACAAGAGGCTGATGACCCTAAAATTGAAGTGTATAATGCATTTTGTTTTTCTAGATGTAGAAATTTCAGAATTTAACAAGGATCGAGATATAGATTGGATTCAAGGAAATAAGCCATTAGGATTGTTTCATAAATTCAATGTTCAATTTGAATTAACTGTAGAATATAAACTGATAAAATAAAATAAGCAAACACAAAAGCATTTGTGCTGTGGTGCAAATATGTATGTCAGTCCCTTCTCATGCCTTTCTTTGAACAAGGGATAACACAAAATTATAATTTTACTTTTTCAGGCACGGAATTATCATTCCACAAAGGAACCAATCCCAAGAATTTGAATTTCGTAAAATGTTACATTTGATCATTTAAATTCAAGTCTCAGTAATCTTGGACTCAAATGAAGAATATTTTTCCTCAATGCAATTCACTGTTTTCATGCTACAAATTTGACTAAGAAATTCAGAATGTAGCATTCCTGCAACACAGAGAATGACTTGGGGGCAGTATATACGTGTGAAAAATTATTGATCTACACATATTACAGATTAGCTAGCAAGTGTTTTATATATGACAGGCACACAAAAAGAGGAAAAAAATAAGATGGGTCAGTAAGAGATTGACAAATTATGAGGTATGGCTGTGATGCAGATATCCGTCTAGTTCAAGTTGCCATGTTCCATCTTTTCCCACAACATATATGTAGTTACAGTGCCACCATAACTTAGTTGAACAGTTAGTTATACAAACAATGGCAGTTTCATAAAATATGAAAATCAGTTCAGAGCCAGTAGAATATACATGCATATAATTAAGTTGCATTTCCCTAGATAAAGTCAGATAATCCCACCCTCCAATTTGCACTGACTTTTACAGTTGCCATGGTAGAAGAATACATTAAAACTGGGGCAGAAGCAGACTTTCTTCAGTGTGCAACAATTTCAAGTGATTTGAAGAGTTCAGGAGTGAAATACCTGCATATCAAAGAGGGGTTGTTGTTTTTTTGGCATCCACCTTTTCAATATTTTTTTTCTTCGGTGAGCATGGAGATACAAATTTAATAATGTGTGCGTTGTGCAACAAGCTAAGATTTTTTTTCTTGTAATCTCAGATATGCCCATATAGTAGAAATCACTAATGTGTCCAACTGAGTTTGTTCCTGAGTCATTGTAACATTCCACCCTAATGCCTAGAACTGTGATGGCGAACCTATTGGCACGTGTGCCCAAAGTGGAACACGAAGCCATGTTGCCCGGCACGCACGGCCTTGCCTGTTCATCTTCCGGGTTTCTAGTGAGTCTGCACGTGTGATGATTAGCTGCCCTTTGCACGCACAGCAGTGCCAAAAACCAGTGTGCACATGTATGCCAACCAGCTGATTGTCGGGTGCGCATGCACGCCAGAACCCGGAAGTTCAGCTTTTCTGGAGCACAATCCTTTCACACATGTGGCAGTGCCAAAAGCCAGCCTGTGCATGCATGCCAGCCAGCTGATTGTTGGGTGCACGCTAGAACCTGGAAGTTAGGCTTTTTGGAGCGCGGCCCTGATGAATTCACGTGCACATTTCCGCGCAATCTTTTTGGCACTCAGTGCCAAAAATGTTCGCCATCACTGTCCTAGAACAAATGATATTGCCATGAATATATTTCATATTTAAAGGTCTGAGTCTTAGTTAACAATTCCGTATTAATTCTAATTTTTCCTGGATCCATGCAAGAAACTGAAGTTAGATCAGTGTTTGTGACGGAAGGTAGTCCGGATTCCCAGGAAGGAGGGGGTGCATTCCAGAAGAGCAAAAGACAGTGACATTTAGATAGTTTGTATGGGAGAAAGAATTAATACAGCTTCTCCCTAGAACTATTCGTGAGGAACAAAAAAGGCAACACCTTACAAGAACCTCAATGTGTCTTGCTTGATTTCTGGGGCTTGACAGTTCTTCAAACTTGGCAACTTCAAGATATGTGGGCTTCAACTTTCAGAAGTCTACATATTAAGGTTGCCAAGTTTGAAGATATAATGATATATGGCAGGGGTCTCTAAACTTGGCAATTTTAAGACTTGTGCACTTCATAGCTGGTTGGGGAATTCTGGGAATTGAAGTCTACAAGTCTTAAAGTTGCCAAGTTTGGACCCCTAGTATACAGGAATGAACTTGGGGGTGGGGTGGGGGGGGGGAAATGTGGCATAGAGAAAGATAAGACTAGCCCACAGATGCAGTATGGGCAGAAAAACTCAGAAAGGAACCTCCTTATCTTATGGGGCAGTAAAAGAGACAGTGGAAGGTTAGTTCTATCATACTTTCAAGATGCTATTAATGTAGACTTATGATAAAGCAGAATTAGCTCATCTGTTTGTGTTTCCATTCTGATCTTCCTCGGAAAGCTGACAGAAAAAACACTGGATTAGATTATCAACTAATCCATACATACATATTTCTGCTTTTATAAATATTTGAAGTGCTAAACCTATTTCCCACTCTGAAGTATGAAGTATATCTTCTGTATACCAGAGTTTGAATTACTATGTAATATTATCATTTCTGTATTAGATAGCTTGACTGTCAGATAGTCAAAAGTATGGTAGTTTAAGGTGGTTATCTAGAATACAGAGAACTGGTTCAAGCTCTCCTTTTGATCATGGAAAACACTGAATGACTAATTATCAACCTAGCCTACCTCACCAGGTTCTTAGGAAGATAAAATAAGGGGAATTTCTATATACCCTACTTTGGATTCTTACAGATAATATTTTTAATTATGAAAAAAATAATTAGCAGAGTTTTGTAATAAAAATATTTTTTCAATTTTTTTTCTACCAATATACAAACTGAGCCTTGGACACCTGTAGAAATGTGTTGTCTTCGGAATTTTGCAATGCTGCTTAAGGCTTGGGGAAATGTCTATAAAAACAAATAATAATACACAAGATGGTTGTGTTAGATGGGGTAGTTTGCAAAATGGGGTATTTACGAGGCAGATCCCAACACACACAAAAAAAGTGTATATTTGAAGAACTATGGGTCAAAAATGCAAATGATCACAAAACAAGAGAAGCTGAGAAAAGCAGAAGTTAATAGACTGGCAGAAACTATAAACTGAGAAAAAAGCAAAATCAATAGATTTTCCTATCTTTAGTAGGAAATGATAAAAATCAGCACTACCACCCTTCTTCTTGTGGAAATGGAAGAATATGGAAAAAAAATAACTCCAGATTGGCTAGATAAAAGTACTAGATAGTGCCAGATGTAGAGATAAAGCAAAGTTCTTCTACAAGCCTACACAGTACTGATCAGAATTTCAGAATTCAGAATCAGATCAGGTTTCCAGAATTAATATTTCCGAGATCATGATTATAGATTCAAGCTACTGTCAAAACACAGAGATGTGGTAGGAACATATATGTTCCTGAGTCACCTTTTTCTTCTATCAGCTTCGCCAGCCCAACAAAGCCATAAGGTACCCATTTTACAACATACGTAGGTTGTTTCCCTGTATACAAATGGCACACATTCAGCCTCTCTAGTCATTACCAAGCTCTTGGAAGCAAGACTTCATTCTCCACCTCTCATTCTCTTTCATAGTTAGAGCACACAACATTTTCATGCCGGTGAATTTATCATGTTCTGGCTCACAAGAGCCAGCTTAAAACAGACCTTTCACCCAGAAGCTAAAGAACCAGATCTTATTATTAGCTCATCGATTTGGATAGAAAGATTTGAAATGAAAACATTGGTTGGGCATGCGGTCTTGATAGCACAGGAGATGAAAGAGAAGGAGCAGTGAAATGCTTGCCCACAGCTAACTACATGCTCATGTTATTCATTGTAAGGCTGACAGAGAAGACACTTCCTGTGGTACAAAGCGCTAGTTTTCAAGTCTGTTCTCCAAAGCTCTTTGGATACAGGATATTGGACGTGCTCAGGTGGGACGTCTTTGCGTATCCTGATGGCAGGAATGCATAGTTCAAAGGAGTCTTATATCGATACAGGTAATCCTCGACTTATGACCACAATTGAGCCCTGCAAGTGAGAAAGTTGTGTCCCATTTTACGACTTTTCTTGCACATTTGAATCTCGGCAGTTGTTAAATTAGTAACACGGTTGTTAAGTGAATCTGGCTTCCCCATGAACTTTGCTTGTCATGTCACAAAAGATGGTCACATGACGCTGAGACACAAATATGAACCAGTTGTCAAGCATCTGAATGTAAATCATGTGAGGTTGCAACTGTCATAAGTGTGAAAAATGCTTGTAAAACACTTCTGTCAGTGCAGTTGTAACTTTGAACGGTCACTAAATGAACTATTGTAAGTCAAGGACTATCTGTACATGCAGATCTTTTCCTTACTGGTGATAGGATTTTCCCAGCATATGCAAATAACCTGAAAGAGATTCACTCAGGTAATACTTAGACGATGGAATTTTCAATCCTAAAACTATACAGGTAACCTTCAACTTACGATCACAATTGGAGAGGAATTTCCATCACTAAGTGATGCAGTCGTTAAGTGAGTTTCTTACATGACCGTGGCTGATTTTACATCCTATTTTGCCAGAGTTATGTAACCAAAACCACAGGGTCATTAAGCAAATCCTAGTTGTTAAGCGAATCATGTGATTGTTAAAGGAACCTTGTGACAGAGCCGAGGTTGAGACAGCGGAGCATGTCCTTCTATTTTGCCCTATGTATAGCACGGACAGATCTAGGTTACTGTCTCTTCCTGAAATCGTCCCTTCTGGTCCTGATGGCTGTGATTTGTTTGTGGATTGCCTTGGGGATGTCTCCTCGTACATCACCTCTCAGGTTTCCAGGTTTTTCTTGAGAGCTGTGACCATTAGAGCTGTAACCTCCCTTAGTTGGGCTTTTGGTGACTGGCTGCTGTGTCTCTTTTGTAGTGGTCGTGTTTTGGTCTGTGACTGTAAATAAATAAAGTAGTTGTTTAAAGGAACCCAGCTTTCCCGCACTGATTTTTTCTTGTTGGAAGCCAGATGCAAAGACTCCAAGTGGTGACCACGTGGGCCCCAAGGACTCTGCAATGGTCATAAATACCTGATCGCACTACAGTGTCTGTATTGCAATCGCGTAATCCCCGGGGACACTGTGCCATTCGTTAAATGCGAGGACCAGTTGTGAGTAACTTTTTTCAATGTTGTCGTAACTTCATACAGTCCCTAAACAAATAAATCGAGAGCTACCTGTAGTAGTTTTTACTTAGCAGCAGTGAGTTTCAATGTGCGATCAATTGCTTTCTTTGATTCCATTTATTTATTAAATTTACATGTGGCCCCTCTCACCAGTAAAGCATCTGTTCTGGATTTCTGAATATTTTTTAATAGCACTAGCTGTCTTAAGTCTGCTCCGAGTGCGGGAAAAAACCCAGACGTGAGTATATAAACAAGTGAAGATGTTTTTGCGAAGGCTATGTAATACCTCTCAAGAAAAACTATCAAGGAAGAATATAGGTAGAAAATTTTAGGGCAAGTAGCCTGACAGATTTGGGTGTCTGATTGGTGGTAGTTGTGGCTCAAAGATTTCACAAAAACAAAAATAAAAAAACCCTTTCTCCTCTGCAGGAAACAGTCCAAAAGTGGTAGTCAGCAGGTTCTAACCAGTTCGGGGAACCGGTAGCAGAAATTTCGAGTAGTTCTGAGAACCGACAAATACCACCTCTGACTGGCCATCTATTCTCTGCCTCCCGAGTCCCAGCTGATTGGGAGGGAATGGAAATTTTACAGTATCCTTCCCCTGCCACACCCACCAAGCCACACCCACCAAGCCATAGAACCGGTAGTAAAAACTTTTGAATCCCACCACTGAAACAGTCGCAGAATTTAGTTCCACGGATAAAATCTCCTTTCTCCTTCTGTCAATCATGGACACAACTACTACTGATTGAGGAAGAGACAGACAATCCCCCTGTCTCTACAGCCCTCTTTCTCCTATCCTTAATCCTGTTCCGAAAGATTCCATACATTCTGGTCAAATTTTAGAGGAGGCACAGTAGAGTTGCAGATGAAAGGTACACATTTCAATCCATGGGCAGGTTAAAAAAATGTTAGCCATACTTTAACCTGCCATGAATCTCTGTGTCCAAATACGAGAAGAAGGTTCTTGAGAATTAGGACTCATTCCATACATTTAAATGAAGGTTCTTTGTTTTTGTTTTATTAAAAGATGTCCCTCAAGCTAATCTCTGGTCCAGTTTGATATTTGCTGGGAGATGCTGTATCTGTTTCATTTCAAATTCCACCAGGAGCATCATTCAGAGTAAAAAGTGCCATTGATTGAATATAGACCTAAATTAGGAGGAAGGAAGCCCAATAATAGGGGTTGTATATCCCACTATTACAGGCCAGAAGTCACATCAACATGAAAAGAAAAATGTTCCTTTCCCCTGGAGAGAAACCATATGATTATTTACATTATACTGTGGGATTAGACTACAATCTGCAGTCAGCACAATGCCACTACTATTGGATCTGCGCACAATAAAGAGTAAATGTGTTTGTGAGGGGAAGAGACACCCGAGCGAACTTCTAAAGCATGGGAAATAAGACTGGCTGAAAAAATTAACACAAGAACAGAGAATCCTGTAGATCTTTTTATTAAGGATTGTTTCATTCATCTTTGGTTTCTCTTTTTTTTAGTTACCTTAGCAATAGCACTTAGACTTATATACCGCTTCACAGTGCTTTTACAGCCCTCTCTAAGCGGTTTACAGAGTCACCCTATTGCCCCCAACAATCTGGGTCCTCATTTTACCCATCTCAGAAGGATGGAAGGCTGAGTCAACCTTGAGCCTGGTGAGATTTGAACTGCCAAATTGCAGGCAGCTGGCAGGCAGCAGAAGTAGCCTGCAGTACTGCATTCTAACCACTGCGCCACCATGGCTCTAACTACTTAACTAAGTAATTCCTCATGTATTATATTACTCTGTCCAAACACCTTTTCACACGGAAATATGGAATGTGGATGTTTCAAACGTCACCTTTCTTCTTCAGATTATAATGAATTTTTGCTAGGGTTAGGGTTGTTGAGCTCCATTTCAAGGAAGTATTCGACTTCAAAAAGATGGCTTGTTCTGCTGAGATACTTCATTGAACTAGAGTTGAACCAGGACTGAACTGTACAGTAGCTACAGCTGTGAGAAAAGATATACTGCTGCTCTAGGAAATAGAAAGGCATATTTTATGGGGGCATTCTAGAATAGAAATAGAAATTTAATTTGTTAGCCGCACCCTCTCCGCAAGGGACTCGGGGCGGAGTACAATAAAATATACATACATACATATAAACATAAAATACACACATATACATACATATACATACATGCATACATTCTGAAAGGATCCTTCACATACATTCATATACATTCTGAAAGGATCCTTCATTTAAGCTCTGAATGAAGCCTTCTGCGAAGATCTGTTCAGTCTGTATTAGTATATTAGATAGTATATTACCAAGCTTTCTGGTTTTTGTATTTGCTCCTGTTTGGTTTTGATGCTTTTGATTATGCTTTTGAACATATATATCAATATACATCAGTTATCAATTAACCATTTTAAGCACTTAGAGAAAATAATAGAAGTCACAATAGTCTTCAAAAGAAAAGCAAGGAAAAAAGGAAACCACTTGGCATAGAGGAAATCAGTCCACATTTGTATGCCACACTAAATTAAATTTAACCACCAGGCACAGATGGTTGCCTGCCAGGTGCCTGAACACCTCACTGTTTTTAATAGCTTTGTATAGTCAACAAAAGAACAGTGGCTTATGAAGTTCCTGGAGGAGCACCATGCATGGTTTGTTGGCCATGATCAGCTTAACAACACATAAGTTGCACCATCCTGCTTTAAACCTCATGCTGATTTTCACCTGACTCAGTCATTGGTCTCTCTGATGTTTAAGCTTAAGCTTCCATTTAATAAGACTTTCCAAAGAAAAGTATCCATTACAACAGAGAAGAGCCATGACCGGCAAATATATCTGTGGGAGAGAGAAATGGGAGAGCCAAAAGCAAGAGGCAACACTAAGAGGAAGAGACGGTGATCTCATGTCACTGAATTGGAAAACAAGGCAAGGCAGAGGTTGAGCATGAATTTCAACAACTCTGGGGGACAGGTGTAAAATTTCTGAAACACTTTGTGCTGAGCAACACACCCTCCAACATCTGACACAACTAAAATAGGAACAACTCATGAGTAGGCAAGTCACAAGGGACATCAGAAGATCCCCCGTTGTACATTTCTCTCTCTCCTAAATAAGCATCCCTCAGATTAATCAACACAGGAATCATGGCTGAAATATTCCTACACTTAAAAAAAGTCATTTGAAGCATTTCAAAGGGATATTGTGCCAACTCAAAATATACAGCTACCATATAAATTCCAAGATTAGGTTCAATCTCAATACCGGCAGTCCTTGATTTACGACCACAATTGAGCCCAAAATTTCTGTTGCTAAAGTGAGACATTTGCTAAGTGAATTTTGCCCCATTTTATAATCTTTCTTGCCAGTTATTAAATGAGTAACTATAGTTGTTAAGTTAGTACGGTGGTTATTAAATGAATCTGGCTTTCTCATTGCTTTTCAGAAGGTTACAAAAGGTGATCAATGACCCTGGTACTCTGCAATTGTCATAAATATGAACCAGTTGCCAAGCATCCAAGCGTGAAGGTGCTTTGCTTGTTTGAATTTTGATCACGTGACCATGGCGATGTTGCAATACTTATAAGTAAGTGTGAAAAACGTTCATAAGTACCTTTTAACAGTGCGGTTGTAACTTTGAATGATCACTAAATGAACTGTTGCAAGTTGAGGATTACCTATACATTATTAGGACATCTGTTTCTCAAAGCCAAAACAGAAATGGAGCATATGCAGGTTGTTGAACTTAAAACAAAGAATGGGGTGTTAATATATTTGTAAAGTTACACAGTTGTAGTTCAGGGATTAAATCAGAGACCAGTGTGGTATGTCTAAGGGTCAAGGGACCTCCACCAACATGTAAATAACTGAAACACTTTGAATTCAATTGTTCCCCAGGAGCTTTCAATAATCTTGGACAAGGATTTGAAGAGTCTGTAAGATTTTGCATTATTTCAAAGAGATTTCAGGTAGTTTGTGACATCTTAAAATCAGGGATGGTACCCCCCGTCAAGAAAATGTGTTGCATTATAATGTAAATTAAAATAGGTCTTAGAAAATGAACAAATTCAAACCACCAGCCTTGAAATTTTGGGCTTGGACAACCTTGAACTATGCCACCTACGGTCTGACCTAAACGTAGTAGACAAAATTATCTGCTACAACGTCCTACCTGTCAATGACTACTTCAGCTTTAACCACAATAATACACCAGCACACAACAGATACAAACTTAAGGTAAACCGCTCCAAACTTGATGGCAGAAAATAGGACCAGCAACAGAGTGGTCAATGTCTGAGATGCACTTCTTGACTCTGTTGTTACATCCTCAAACCCCCATAACTTTAACCTTAAAACGTCTACTGATGATCTCACCCCATTCCTAAGAGGTCAGTAGCGGCGTGCATAAGCGCACCAGTGTGCCTAATGTCCCTGTCCTACTGTCCACATTTATTTGTACCCATTTCCTGTATTGTTATTCATGTTTATTCTTATTCCTGTTATCTTGTACATGAGTGTCAAACTAAATAAATAAAATGAATAAAAAATAAAGTTCTGGAGGAATATAGAACACAGTATCTCCATTTAGGAACAGAATGAAGTTGCAAGTAAGGCAAGCATGAAATCTGAATATACTACCTAGCTGAAGCCAAGCACCACAATTCCATTGTGAAGAAAAGTAAAAGAAAATTGACTGGCATTCAGTGCCTATAACAAAGAGGAAAACTGATTGTATCTGAAAAGGTGAAGATGTCAAAGGAAGTACATAATCAGGTTCAATCCCAGAATAGTAAGAGAAATTATATTATACAGGATAAAGGTTCAACTGACAAAAAAGGTAATTTGTGCTGTTTAGGAACAAAAGAAAGCTTGAAGAATATGTGTCATTCCATTCCATTAACAAGGACATATATCAACCAAGGTTGGTGTCTGAACTGTTGGGGTCAGCTCTGAAGAAAAGCAGCTAAGAGGCTTCACATTTGGTATTACGATTTACTAATATTTGCTGCAGCATACTGTGTCTATTCCTCAGCATACTGATGAGAAATATCTTTTCCATTTTCTACACCTCTAGGAATATCAGCTTGCTAGCAGGAATCTGAGTCCTGCTACAAAAGGGGATTGGATTTCTTAAGTTCCAAGTTGCTCTAAATTCAGAAGAGAAATACGAACATTAACGTTGTTCTTTGTTCTAAAAAGGCTTTTAAGAAGAGACTGGAAAGCCACCTGTCTGAAATGGTATAGAGTATCCTGCTTAAGCAGAGTTTGGACTAGAAGACCTCCAAGTCCCTTCCAACTCTGATGTTCTGTTCTGTTCTGTTCTGTTCTATTCTAAATTCTACACTCTACTCTACTCTATTCTACTCTACTCTACTCTCCATCCACTGAGTTTGAATGATACTAGGAGAGAGGCATTATGGGAAATTTTAAAAGGATTTCAATCTAGCTGCCGGAAGAAGCCAAAGCCAGGAATCTTTAGACATAAGGATGCCTAGAGTTGATGTCAGCCCAATGGGTAATTCTCCTTTTCTCAGTTTGCATGTTCTGGAAATCACTGTATCATTCCTTTGAGCACCATGACTTTCTTGTCCTTGGTGTTAGTTACGGTAGGAGAAAGTTGAAGTCCATCACTTCTGGAAGATATGAGTGTGGGGAACCTGATCTGACATCTTACACACGTTCTGTGTATTATGCAAACTTGCTGTGGTTGTTCCCATACCATGCCAGAAACAAATTATACAGAAATAATAAAGGCATTATAGAACTACTGTTATAATTCCCATAGCACCCAGTGAAATGAATGTAATATATAAAAAGTACAAAGGAATTAGCAAATTCCTAAAATAACTTTACTGTACATATAGCAAAAATAGGCAGGATCTTAAGTTTCATGTTTTGAACTCACTACTGTATAATTAAAAGAGATTTGTATATTCTACTGATTTCAAAAGTGGGCTTTAAGATTTCCTGCCCACTCTCTTCATTATGGTATATTTTTCAGCATGGCAGTCTAATTCTTATAATGAGTTTGCATACCATCTTCGATTTCTAATGAAAAGTTAATTATTTAGCTATAAAGATAACCTATTTGGAGAGTTTAATTAATCCCTCACTTTCTATTATTTAAAAATGTTGAAGAGTGAAGGGATCTATATAGCCAATTTGTTGGAAAAAGCAATCTTAGATTAAGATTGCAACCACCCATATGCCCACTTTTAAATTAGTGTTACTTGGGGTTGACTTCTGCTTAATTTTCAAAATAATGTGCTCTAAAGGTGTGCTTGCAAAGTGGTTAGCTGGATATTATCTGCCGTCTCCTTTAAATTCCTAGAAATACACACCACAGAATATTTACAACATTTATGGTGGGCTTCAAGAGATTGGCAAAAGACCCTATTTACATATTTTAGGTCCACTTGGTTTTATAAATGGAGGCATGTCTTATCCGTGGAACTGTTAAACCAACAAAAAGTGTGAAATCTAATCCGAGGAAGTACTTTTGCAAATCAAAAGTTCCTGCTTATAAAAAGCTGGTATTGTTTAATTAGAGTCGGGGCTCCTTCCCTCCCCCGCCACCCCTTTGCTACCTCCGCGACATCTAAAATGGCAAGGTCACAGAGTTTGCTGGCACAATCCACCGGCACCCGTTTTGGATCCCCCCCCCTTTTTTTGCATCCTTTCTTTAAAATCCTGAGCGCGCAGAATCACCGAGCTCCCCCATTCGGTTCGGATCACCGCTCCGCTTCCTTTAAAAACCCTTTCGCCATACATCCTCTCCCCGAGATGAGGTGCGCCCGCGTACCCACGTCCATCCATGTGTATCTCTCCCCCACCCTCCACTCATGGGGGTGCGCCTGTAAGCTGCTGGCCACGTTATCAGAAGCGATCCTTCCTTACCCGAATGGGTTTTGCCAAGCGAGGCTTCCCGGCCACCCAGCCGTAGGCTTATTTCCAAGCGGCGCGGCGCCCGATGCCGACTTCGATCAAGGTTTCGCGCACAGCCAAAGAGCCGCGCGGACCCGCCCTCCTCGGGAGCAGGAGTTGGGGCCGGGGGGTCGGCGCCTGGATAGCGGTGCGCGGTTCCGCCGACCCGGCCCTGCTAAAGCCGGGGGGGGGGTGTTGGACGCCATCCCCAAATGCCGCCCGGGATCCTCGCCTTCCCGGTCGCCCCCTCGGCGGCTCCAGCGATGGCACACGCCGCTCCACACCCACCCACCCACCGGCTCCTTCTGGTTTCTGCGCGCCGGAGTTGCCGGCCTCGCAAGCCACAAATCCGCGCTACCCTCCGGAGACGGGGGGGGGGGAGCCGACAAAGGCGCTGACAAGCAAGGAGGTGGTGGTAGTGAGGGGCTTCTCCTTCTTTGCCTCCTTCCCTCCAGGCTAGGCGCGCGGATGCTCCCCGTCCGCCCTCTCCTTCTTTTCCCCATTCTAGGATGCGGCTCCAAAGTCCTGAGCCGCGCCATTCATTCCCCAGCCCTTGCCCGCTCCTACCGAATGGCTGGCTGGCCGGCCGGCCGGCTGCGTGTCAGGGGAGCGCCCGCGGCATCTCCGGCTCCTTTCCCCGTCACATCGCTTTGAGCGCCATGTTCCTGCTTCTCCGCGGTGCCACACTTGGCGAGGGAGGCCAGTAGGCACCGCTCGGCGGCTCGGGCTGGCTGCTGCGCCGCTACATCCGGGCTGCCGATGGCCAGAGCTCGAGTTCGCCTCGCAGCGGCCGTGAGACGAGTTGCTCCGCGTAAGAAACGCTTTCCTTGGAGGAGGAGGAGGGAGGAGGAGGAGGAGGAATGGGGCTTACCCAGCTGGAAGGTTCTCCTAAATCTCCCTTCACTTTTTTTGCAGTGCGCCCTCCCAACTACCCCCTCCCCTTGTAATAACAGCTCCCCTCCCTCTCTCACGGGGCTTAAAGAGCAAAAAGGGGAGGGGGAGTTCGTTCTGCACATCAAAATTTCCTCCTCCTTCTCCCACCAGCCCTATTCATTGCTTGGTTATGGCTAAAGGTAACCGGGAGAAGAAACCATTGATTCAAACCGCATAGCAGTACAAGCAATTCCAGTCTTTTTTTTAAAATGGCCTTTTGCTATCAGCCCTCACTGTGGGTTCTAACTTCACAAGCTTGAGCCAGGAATGTTTATTATTATCATTATTATCATTATCATCACTATCATCACTATCACTATTGTTGTTGTTGTTGTTGTTGTTGTTGTTGTTGTTGTTGTTATTATTATTATTATTATTATTATTATTATTATTATTATTATTATTATTATTATTATTATTATTATTATACGATTGTATCACAGCGGACAGTTGTTTTGCCGGATTTGGCATTGATTACTAGTCGGGCCCCACCCAGGGGCCTAGGACGTCGTAACATATTTTCGTAATATACGTGCGGATCCAAGCAGTGCAGCTTTTTGCATTTGACTGATGGTGATTTTGTCAAGTTTTAACTGTTTTAAATGTAATTCCAGTGCTTTTGGAATAGCACCCAGTGTGCCGATTACCACTGGAATTACCACTGCTGGTTTGTGCCATAATCGTTGAATTTCAATTTTTAGGTCCTGGTATTTCGCGATTTTTTCATGTTCCTTCTCGTCGACCCTGCTATCGCCTGGTATTGCGATGTCTATGATTGTAACCTTATTTTTCTCAACCAGTGTGATGTCTGGTGTGTTATGCGCCAGTATTTTGTCCGTTTGTATACGATAATAATAATAATAATAATAATAATAATAATAATAATAATAATAATAATAATAATAATAATAATAATAATAATAATATCCACTGGAATTTGTCCAAAAATTATAATATTAAAACAACAACAAACTGGTGGGAACATAAGCCTGAAAAAGTTACCGAAAATCAGATGGTCAAGATCCCATGGGATTTTCGTATACAAACAGACAAAATACTGGCGCATAACACACCAGACATCACACTGGTTGAGAAAAATAAGGTTACAATCATAGACATCGCAATACCAGGGGATAGCAGGGTCGAGGAGAAGGAACATGAAAAAGTCGTGAAATACCAGGACTTAAAAATTGAAATTCAACGATTATGGCACAAACCAGCAGTGGGAATTCCAGTGGTAATCAGCACACTGGGTGCTATTCCAAAAGCACTGGAATTACATTTAAAACAGTTAAAACTTGACAAAATCACCATCAGTCAAATGCAAAAAGCTGCACTGCTTGGATCTGCACGGATATTACGAAAATACATTGCGATGTCCTAGGCCCCTGAGTGGGGCCCGACTAGTAATCAATGCCAAATCCGGCGAAACAACTGGCTACTGTGATACAATCGTATAATAATAATAATAATAATGATAATGATAATGATAATGATAATAATAATAATTTACCTCCCTAATTTACCTAATTATTATTATTTAGATAATCTTTGGTGAGATTCACAGCCTTTGGGGTTGGTTGGTAGCCCAACAGCTCGAGTCCTAACCAAGGACCTAGGAACTGTTAAGGTAACGTCGGAGGATGTAAGTTGTTCCAAGTAGGGTGGTTTTCTGTAGAGTCAGAATATTCAAGTCAGGTAAATTTAGAATTTCCAAATAGCAAGGTAGCCCTTTAGGTATTGCTCCAAGGGCTCCAATTAAAATTGGGACAACACGCAATTTCTTTTTCCACAGTCACTCATTATTATTATTATCATCATCATCATCATCATCATCATCATCATCAGGGAAAAGCTCTTTAAGCTGGTTTGGGTATTGGCGGCTATACCTGTACATCTGGGTAATTATTTTTATTTAATAATTTGGGAATGGTTTGCCTTTCCTTGCACTGGAATATTTCTCTCAGCTTCCCAATCTAACCTACAGTCTAGGGATTTCCTCGTGGTCTCCTGTTCAAGTATTATCCAAGTTTAGCAACATTGCTAAGCCAAAATTAGCTGAGTATCATCACTTGCTATGTTATTTTCAAGAAAAGCAAACAGTGTTTATGTATAGGATCACCCTGTTCCTATTTTAGGTTCCTCTTTGGACAGTCCTGCAAAGATCACTCGGGTTGAAAGCCAATACGTTAATATTTGGGCTAAGCAATTATTTTGAAATTATACCGATGTAAGGAAGGTGAAATGTAATTGTGTTAATGTAGCAGATAGTCCTCGACTTATGAGTACAATTGAGCCCAGAATTTATGTTTGTTAAATGAACCACTGCAGGTCAGTGGTGAAATTCAATTTTTTAAACTACTGGTTCTGTGGGCGTGGCTTGGTGGGCGTGGCAGGGGAAGGATACTGCAAAATCCCCATCCCCTCCCCACTCCAGGGGGAAGGATATTGCAAAATCCCCATTCCCACGGCACTCTGGGGCCAGTCAGAGATGGTAGGTTTCTCCAGAACCTTTCACAACCTGCTGAATTTCACCTCTGCTGCAGGTGTTAAACTAGTAATACAGTTGTTAAAGGAATCTGGCTTCCTCATGGACTTTGCTTGTCAGAAGGTTGCAAAAGATGATTGCATGACCCCAGGACACTGCAACCATCATAAATATGAACCAGTTGTCAAGCATCCAAATGTAAATCATGTGACCATCGGGATGCTGCAATGTCATAAATATGAAAAATGGTCCTAAGTCATTTTTCTCAGTGCCATTGTAACTTTGAACAGTTACTAAATGGACTGTTGTAAGTTGACGACTACCTGTAGTTTCAAATTAGAAACTCTGTGTCAACATTTCGATGGGATATATTTCAATCAAAGCCTCATTTGATACCTGTACACCTGTAGAGCTTCAATTAATGAACACTTGCATTAAACAAGTGTAGTTAAAATGCACAGTCCTGACTGTTACTATGGTATGACCATCTCCGAGAGTGATCCAAGGGGATGAAGAAGAGCAAGTTTCCATTGCCCCATATTTCAACCTATGGATGACTGTTTGCTCAGGGCTATCATGTAGCTCTCTGAAAAATTTTGTCCACGTTTTGGCCACACGTCTGCAAAATTTAAATGCATTTTTAAAATAGGCCTCTTGAGAAATTCAAAAGAGGGGCTCAGACTCATTTCTAGTTGGTGTGTGTGTAGCTTAATATTAACATATTCTATTTTGATTTTTAAATCAGGTGTGGCATTATATGCATACTACATTTCACCTTTATGGCGAACATGGAAGTAATTTAGCTATTAGCAATTAAGCTCTCTCCCCATTGCGGATTAGAAAAAATCCTTCAGCTTTTCCTCTTTTGGACTCATTGCAAGTAGTGGCAGTTTGGCACAATGTGCTTATTACTTCCAGTTGATTTAGATTTTTTTTTTCTTAAATCCACTTTTTCACATTTTTATGATAAATGATACTGGTTAAAGCATCGATCTTATAAAAACATACGAGTAGTTTTCAAATTACAATGGTAATTGGGATCGGAATTTCCATTGCTAAGTGATGTGATTGTAAACCAGCCCTTACCATTGTTGCCATTAATTGAATTCCACCAGTCATTGGATGAGTAGCCACTGCAATCCAAGCCATTCCAGACTGGGTTTTTCCGATGCCTGAACTTTGATTAGGTAAGGAACGGCCTCCTCTTCAACTCCCTCCCCCTATGTATTTGTCCTGCCCAGTCTCTGCCCTTTTGACTGCCATACTCCCTGCCTTACAGGGTGATAAGCAGCCCCCAAACGGTGGTCTGTGTGGATTCTTGCCACCCTGCAGTTCAGCCGCTTCTTGGTACACAGTGGCTCTGGCATTGCAAGAAGTCCCTGAACTGCAGTACAGTGAAAGCCTCAGCTGCCCCTGGAAGCTTCACATATACCCCACATCAGCCTGCTGTGGTATTAAGTGCCAGCAGCCCCAGAAGCGTAGCACAAAACTGCAGCTGCATCGAAACACCTCACCTACCTAACCCCAACCCTAACCCCAGGCCAGTTCTATCTGCAGTCGCCTTCATCACCCTGCACTCTGAGGCAACCTGCCTTCCTTAAATTGGTGAAATGGGAATGATTGGACTAGAACTCTGTAACTGCTATGAGGGATATCGCATTCCCTTCTTTATATATATTCATTCCCCTCCCCTCATGCTTTTGTCTTTTTATTTCCTTCTTTTTTTCACTAGCACTGCTGATATTACCTACTTAGGGTAATGAAACACTGCAAGAAAGATCAGAGAGCACCAAGGATCTCTTGTTTCAATCATGAGCTACAAATATTCTTTACTGGTATCTTCTTTTCTCTCTGCTTTTTTCCCCCTTTTTCTCATCCAGAGTCAAAGATGACAGATCACCAGACAAGGATGCGTGTCAGAGGTGGTATTCAGCAGGTTCTGACCAGTTCTGGAGAACCTGTAGCAGAAATTTTGAGTAGTTCGGAGAACCGGTAAATACCACCTCTGACTGGCCCCCGCCCCCATCTGTTCTCTGCCTCCCGAGTCCCAGCTGATCAGGAGGGAATGGGGATTTTGCAGTATCCTTCCCCTGGAGTGGGGAGGAAGTGTGGATTTTGCAGTAACCTTCCCCTGGGGTGGGAAGGGAATGGAGATTTTACAGTATCCTTCCCCTGCTACGCCCGACAAGCCACACCATGCCCACCAAGCCATGCCCACAGAACCGGTAGTAAAAAAAATTGAATCTCGCCACTGGTGTGTGTGTGCGTGTGTGCCAAAAACAGAAGCCACTCCACCTTATCAGAGTTGAGTCAAAATTGGTTTCTCTCCACTCAGAGCCACATGACCTCCAGACTTTCCACCCGCCCATAACTGTATCTCCTGCCTAGTTAGGGGTGAAGATGTATAAATGGATATCAACAGCATGCTGGTGATAACATACTCTGTGTTGTCAGATGACCTCACACAGCAATTTCATGTAAATGTCACAAAAGGAAAGAGCCTGAACCCTGAGGCCACACACCCAGACACACGCTGCAGGGGCCTAGGGCTCAACCTCTCCCCTCCTCCCAACCTCAACTGAACTAGCCATGGGGAAGAAGCAGACTTATTACAAAGTCCCTCCCATTCCCAACCCCCCAAAGACAATCCAGAAGGATACTATATTTGGTGGTATTGGAGCCCACTGAGATTCAGGAGAAAGTCATGACAGTTGTACCACCCTCATCCCAAGCCCTCCAAAGGTCATCATCAAGGGCCATCTCCATGCTGTACCCTGGCCTGAACTCAAACTGAAAAGAGTCCAGATAATCTGCTTTATACCTTTCATGCTTTATCCTATGAAGGTGGACCCCAATCACTTTCTCAACAACCTTCTCACTCTTATCACCACATGGTAAGTCCTATTATAGGTTCTTACCTGTGCTCGATTGACTTCACTTGATTTTTTTTCCAGAAGCACCATAGCTGTTTCTTGTGTTGCTTCATCTCTTGAAGCTGCTCAGATGGGCACAATTCGATTCAGTACCTCATTCCAAACAGTAATAAGGATATTGGTCAAAAAACCCAAAGCTTCCTCTGAAATTTCAGTGATTCTATCACATGTCAGGAGTAGATTGATCTAATAGACCCTTCTTCCCTGCAGAGAGGGGCAGCTGCAGAGAACTCTAGCCCAACAGGTAACACCAGAGGTAACACCAGATCCAATAAGTTGGATTCCTCTATTACTTCAGATCCTATGTCAAAGATGGCAGGTTGGAATCCCCCAGAGTCATAAGCCTGAGAAATTCCATTTTTGCGCTGATAGAAATTCCATTTTTGCCCTGAGTCCAAGAACACATAGGGATTTACTTTTTACTTTACTTTTATTTAGATTTTTATACCGCCCCCTCTCCCCAAAGGGACTCGGGGCGGTGTACAGTCAAATAAAAACACATCAATAAATAGAAAATACAAACACAAAGAGGAGGCAATAAGAAACTGTACATATCTGAAGTAAAGTAATTAAAAGCAATATTTAAATACCCTAAAAATACCCAATTAAAATATCTGCCAGGAGGTAGAATAAAACTATAAATGGGCCAGGCCGGCTAAACGGAACAGGTGAGTCTTCAGTTTTTGTCGAAAGGAGCGGAAGTCGGTGGTGGTTCTGATATCGGGGGGGAGGTCATTCCAGAGGGTTGGGCCCATCACAGAGAAGGCTCTACTCCTAGGCGCCGCCTGTTGGCATTGCTTAGTGGACGGCACCCGGAGGAGTCCTTCCCTGTGAGAGCGAATCGGTCGCAGGGAAGTGTGTGGTAGGATGCGATCCCGCAAGTACCTAGGTCCTGAGCCATGGAGCGCTTTAAAGATAGTAATTAACACCTTGAAACGCACTCGAAAGACAAGGATGCTGCTTGTCAGGCCCTGTCCAAGAATGACATAGGACCATCCAGCCAAAATTCAGCTCTTTATTTGCTCATACCATAGAGACAGAATCTTGCCAAACTAAACCTATCCTACTTTAACCCCGAATGATATACGCTGGGAGATTCTAGGAGTGTCTGTCCTAAATAATTTCTTTGTCTCTAATCCAGCTCTGGGTTGTATTGTCTCTTGTATCACCCCGCCTTGTAATGGGGTTCTTCCTTCCCAGGAAACTGCTATTTCACTATAGTCTCTCACACCACTGTATTGCATGGAAAAAGGTAAGTGAGCAGCAATCCCCGCTGACCCCTTGGTCCAGCCTCACAAAGAGAATTTCAATCTGGTGATTTCTGGAGCAGGGCCCCTGGGAGCCACCAGAGATTCATGAAGAACAACAGCCATGTCCCTATCCATACACTGGAGTTGTGGCTGATGTCACATCCAAAACGCAGGAGAGCACATTTCATAGAGTGGGACTCTCGCCAGTGCCCAACCATGTCTCAGTGATGCAAGCAAAGTCAGTCCTCTCATTCACAATTTGATTGCAGAGAAGTTTAACTTTATTGCAGGTTGACCTAGCATTAAGAAGCAGCAGTTGGAATCCAGAGCCAACAAAGCTCTGAAAACTGGGTCCCAGGACTGAACAGAGGAGCTGGAATATGGTATTTGTATTAAAACACTGGAGCCACTCTTCTATGGAAGTGGTTTGCCCCCATCTCCCACCATACCTCCCCATGCCAATCACCTCCATGTTACCGTCTCCACCTAACTTCTCTCTCCCAAGCCTCCAATCCCCAAAGCACTGCAAAACATCCAGTCCCACACATCAATCTAGAGTCTAGATTCTAGACTCAATCTAGAGTCTAGATTCTAGACTCAATCTAGAGTCTAGATTCTAGACCAACCTAGAAAGACAGGCATTGATCAGACTTTGGCACACCTGCTGCACACTCAGTGCCTCCACCTGAGTAGGCCCTGTGTCCCAACCTAAATCTTCCTTCTTGCATAAGACCACTCCCAACACCTACAACCAAAATGTCTTCTTTCATCTTCTGCCTCTGTGAACCGCTGTTCTCACCAAGGCAGCAAAGAAGCCACATACCCACATATTATCAGGAATCTTCATTATCATGCCAACCAAGATGGGCAACAGCTGAAATGTCTATCAGGAAAGAGAAAGCACATAGAAATCCAAAGTGTCTCAACCTGGTTTAGCAAACTATGAAACAAATGTAAAGTATTTTTGACGGTATAGAGTCAATATTCTCCAGATACTGTGTCCCTATCATCACCTGCTTCAGAACTCATTGCATTGCTTGGGGACCATGTTCTGCTGTAAAGTGGGAACTAGACTGGGTAAGACGGTTCCTTCCCGTGGTTTTAGACTTCATGCCCACCATCCCACATTAAGATCTGCAACTGGAGAAAGCAAATGAGAGTTAAAATCCAAAAGGCCTAAATGAAGGAAGACCTTTATATAATACAGATCTTATTAGGCAGAGACTAGCCATGAGCAGGTGGGGAGGTTAGAGGACCACAGAAACATTCAGGGGCACAGGGACAAAATTTGTGTGGCTGTAACAATGATATACAAATGGACAAGGCTGGAATTTTTCACCCAAAGGCTTTTTATCCCTTTTGCATTCTGCCCCCCTCCCCCCCTTTTTAAAAAGTGTTATCTGTATCTAGCCTGCCTGAAATAGGCCCCATGTTCCTACCTGAAAATGTCAAGAAAGTTCAATTTGATATTTCTTTCGAAAGCTACAAATCTGCATGTTAGTTTGGCTTCCAGGTTGCTGACCTCAAATTATGACAGTGTTGATAAACCTTTTTGGCACTGAGTTCCTAGATGGGAGCACACATGTGCATGCGGGGAAGCACCAGAAACCGGAAGAGCAGTTCCCCAGTGTACATTCGTAGAAGTACCGGAAACCGGAAGAGCAGCTCCCCAGTGTACATTCGTAGAAGTACCGGAAACCGGAAGAGCAGCTCCCCAGTGTACATTCGTAGAAGTACCGGAAACCGGAAGAGCAGCTCCCCAGTGTACATTCGTAGAAGTACCGGAAACCGGAAGAGCAGCTCCCCAGTGTACATTCGTAGAAGTACCGGAAACCGGAAGAGCAGCTCCCCAGTGTACATTCGTAGAAGTACCGGAAACCGGAAGAGCAGCTCCCCAGTGTACATTCGTAGAAGTACCGGAAACCGGAAGAGCAGTTCCCCAGCATGCACATGCATGCCAGAAAGCTGAGCTTCCAGTTTCCAGCATGCCTGGTCTCCCGGTTTCTTCCGCGTGCGCGAAGACCAGCTGGCCAGTGTGCATGTGTGCGTCAGAACCCAGAAGAGCAACAGGCAATGGCTGGCTTGCCCAGAAAGATGCCACTTCCGGTACATGTGCCATAGGTTAGCCATCATGTATATACTGTATGAGGTCATTTGCAAATGAGAAAAGATATTCCACTTCTCTGATTTAGCAACTATTTCCAGCTGTTCCAGGGCTTGACAAATACGCAACGGGGAATCCTTCCCGATTCTTCTATCTATATGGTGTGAGCAAATAAAGATCTTAACTTTGGCTGGATTGATCTCCATTCTCAGGCTGGGCTTGACACGATGTGTTATTAATTAAAAGGGATATACTGTACAAAAAAACAAACCAAAAGAATGACATGGATAGCTTTCCTATATTGGATTTACAAAAGAGACTTCTTAAAGTTTTGGAAACAATGTGAGAAGGGATAAAGAAAATGTTAAAAGAAATCAAGTTCTAAGGCATTATTGGAAGGAATTCAAGATCAAGATTGTTATGTAAAAAGAAGGAATATAAAATTGATTTGTTTGAACCAGGTTAAAATAGATATGTTATCATCTCTGTTAAGCCTTCATGAACTTTTGCTGATCACAATTGAACAATGAGGCTTCAAGGATCTGTTAATAGACAAGAGATGAGATATAGGAAGAAGAAATCATCGGTTGTATTTTAAGAGGCAATAAATTACTAAAATGGTCATACTCGTGGTGAAGGGGCAAGTCAATTCCTTATATGTTTATTTTCTTTTTCTTTATTGTTCTCTTTTTTTTCTTTTTATGCCTCTGTTTTTAGTTTGCATTTTTATCATTTCAACTGTAATTTTTATTTTTTTTTTAATTTTTTTTTACAAAAAACATTTTTCAGAGGTGGAACAACTGGCATAGTCTTCGTGCTCTGCACGTCACACATTCTGTGGCTCAGTTTTGCTTGCTGCTGCTTCTGATAATGCAGATGCCTTGCCCGTTTATTTTTGCTCAGTGATGCCAAATATGTGGTGGGAAAACTGCCAAGAAGATAAATAATGCACAGCATTGGATTCATCGAAAGCAGGTTTCATCTTACACTGGAATGGCGGTTGTATCATGCAATCCAGAGGAAGTTTATTGCGAGGCTTGCATTCTGTCTCTGGCCTGTTCCCTAATCCTCTGAATCCTGCTGATGCAGCAGAAAGCACAATTGGATATTGTGGCTGAATTTTGTCGAAATCTGCAGCTTTAGGGTGCAACAATATTTGATCTGCCACATGTACCCCCCTGGATGTAGGCTAGCAGTGATTAACAGCCTTCTCCAATTTAGTAGTAGTCTAATGGGTTGGATTTAAATCCCATCAATGGTTGAATTATGCCTGCTGCCATAAGCATAACAGAATACAGAAATGTCTGTAAGCTTCAGGCTCAAGATTGTTCATTTTAAGAGTTGTTCAATTACCATATGTCTGTTGTGATCGTCCAGAATCATGGTTCTTTCACTTTCAGAGCTGTGGTGGCACAATGGTCAGAATGCATTGTTGCAGGCTAACTCTGCCCACAGCCAGAAGTTCGATCCTGATGGGGGCTCAAGGTTGACTCAGCCTTCCATCCTTCCGAGGTTGGTAAAATGAGGACCCAGATTTTGGGGGCAATATACTGACTCTGTAAGCTGCTTAGAGAGAGCTACAAAGCACTGTGAGGCAGTAGATAAGTGCTATAGTGCTAAGTGCTATTCAGATGCCTAGAAAAGAGTACATGTTTGTCAGGAGAAAAATTTCACCCTGAGCTAATGAGGTCTTAGAGCGACGGCTTTCCAAACAGCATATCTTCAAGAAGCGAAAAGTAAGATCCAATAACAAGTTCTAATTAAAACAAACTTTTAATATGAAAATAAGAAAATAAACAAATCTATCTAATTGTTACATTTTGTCAAGAGCAAATTATCATCCACCTTCTTGGCAGACGAACAGAAGATAAAAAAAAAGAAGTCTCTGGAATGTGTGATGTATATGAAACGTGTTAAGAAGCATGTGCAGTAAATCATTGCTGATAAGGGCCTATGACCTGCGCAGTAACTTTTTCAGTTCAGCTAGCAAACAATTAATGCAGTGACAATGTTGCCCAATTCTGCAGAGCCATCACTCACTTCTAACTTAAATGAATAAGGTAGAGTAAATGAAACCAGTTTGAATTAGAATATATCTAGTACAGAGGTGGTATTCTCCCAGTTCGCCCCGGTTCAGACAAACCGGTAGTGGCGGCAGGAGGCTCCGCCCACCTGCCCAGAGGTCATCAAAGATGTGCCGTGCATGCGCAGAAGCAGCGTGCGCTCCTGGTTCTGAACCGGTAGCGAAGATCACAACATTTCATGCCTGATCTAGCAGTATGTTTAAAGTTTAAAGATATGAATTGAACCAAAACATTTTAAAGAAAAAAGATGTCAGTACAGATTAAGAGGGTTTAATTATATAAAGAAAAAGCTTCATGAAACACTAGATTGCATTCACTGAAATCTAGCTAAGGCTGTAACCATATGAGTTGACCAGGCCTTGCATGTTACATGTCTCCATGTTCCAAAAAGCACTAGGTGAGATTCATGATATTGATGCAGATTTTAGCTTCCAAAGTGTTTTGAGAACCAAAGGTGCTAGCTTCTATAGCTTGGAGTAATTGCATTTTTTAAAACAAATTGCAGGACTAATCATAGACAGCCCGGAGCAGCTTCCACTCCTCAAGCAGCAGCAGCAGACCTAAATCTAAAATAATCTAAACCAGGGGTGTCAAACTCAATTTCATTGAGGGCCGCATCAGGGTTGTGTTTGTGTGTGGCCAGGGTGGTCGTGGCCAGGGTGGTCGTGGCCAGTTTCACCACTTGTGTCAGGGGCACCTGTGGTGGCCTGAGCACTCTGCCAGCAAAAATGGGCTCCTGAGCTCCGCTTTTGGCTGCGATGGTCTCCTGCAACCCTTTGCCAGTAAAAATGGAGCTCGTGGGGACTACCTGCTACTCTCGCCAACTCTATTTTTGTTGGCAGAGGTACCGCGGGCTGGTCCTTCACTGTTTCCAGGGCAGCCGCATGGGCCAGATCTAAACATCCTGCAGACCAAATCTGTCCCATGGGCCTTAGGTTTGACACCCCTGATCAGATGTGGGTTGCCAATTTTTTTACCACCTGTCTGGGTGAGCTCCTGCGCTCACATGTGCACACATGCGATGCTTCTGCGCATGCACAAAGGGAAGGTGGACGGAGCTTCCTGCCGCCGCTACTACCGGTTTGCTCAATTTGGGCCGAACCAGGAGCAACCCATCTCTGCCCCTAAACTATGAGATGCCTAGCTCTGCTTTCTCCTCCCTTCTTCCTCTTTCCATTGTTTGCTTTTCATGAACTGTGAAAAAGCCAATGGTGGGGAGATATGAGTGCTGCTGCCATGAAATGGGCAAGCAATCTCTTTGCTGGGGATTGTAATTTCTAAAATTATCATTCATGTGGAGCATTTTAGGGCAAGGGCTGGGACACTATAGGGAAGGTTGCAGGGGTGTGTTTTCTGCTGGGACAGATTGCCCACCTCCTACATTTTAAAAAGGAATTCAGTCTATTGAACACATACAGTAATACCTTTTATTTCTTACTCCAAGAAGCCCCCTTCCCAAAACTGAGTCATAGATTGTAGGCAGATTGTAACTCAGGGAATAAAAGGTGTACAGGTGACAGTGGCTTCCAGGTGTGGCATTCATCTCATCTCTTGGGTAATTTCCTGAACTGATGTTAATCCCTTCCTTATGTCAGACAGTATCCCCCCCCCCCCCACCCTAAGAATTGGAATTCTGGAAAAAGACAACCATTTAAGTGAAGTTTGCTACAGCGACATCCTTCTTGTTTTCTTGTACTTTTGTTCTCCTGTGTTAACGAATTGCGGTGTATTAATTTTCTGTCACTTCTTGTAGATCAGTGGTTCTCATTCTTCAGTGTAGATGTTATATTTATGATTTCATTCACATGTTCAGGCAGAAGGCAATCTCTTTCAGACTATACAATTTTGTTCACAGATGAGAGCGAACAGAGGACTGTAATACTTCTGTTTAGTGACCTGCATATTAATATGAGGGGCCTAAAATCTTATAAGTCCTCAGCTATTTTGAACCAATGGGAACATTTGGAATTATGAGAACACGTCCTGTGGATGCTGTATCAAAATGGCTGCCACACCAAACATAGCAAGTCACAGGTGATAATAATGCTTTCCACTATCCCATTTAACTCCATTATCCTGTAACATCCAAACATGTTCCTCTCCATATATGCCAATTTCCTGAGCAGTGTGGGCAGACTGCCAGCTAATAATGGGTGCCCCAAACTAAATTAATAGAGCAAATGAAAACACAAAACAATAGAAATGAAATTGTAATGCTTTTTAGGGTTGTATGTTGAATCATCCTGAGAAAAAACTTGGATATCTGAGCCACACAGAAAGCACTTAGTCACACTGGGTATTTGGTAACACCAGCTGTCTTAGCCCAGCCCCACAATTTACTTTCTGCCTCTTTTTTTTTTTTTGGTCCAAACCAAAAACCATCATTTCTATCTTCTAATATTGCCCATGAGGCACTAGAGACATTTTAGAATAATAGAATAGAATAGAATAGAATAGAATAGAATGATTATCCTCTGAAGTCTGTGACTGTCTTGTTGGGTTGCAGAACCAAACCAGACAGTTATAGAGTGCAGATTTTTGTCAATAAATATATTGGAAGCTAAAGTTTCCTTTCACATGATGGCTTCCTACAAGGAAGCGTGTGGATTTGGTGCCATGTTGGTGACCAAGATCATAAACTATCAGCTGCTAAATATTAATTGCTATCATTGTGTGTTATTAATTAAACAGAGCCAGGTAATATCTCATCTTATCTATAACATTATGATACAAAATTAACATTCTGTTACAAACACTGGACGTTAAATAATCCGACATACCAATGATAACTATCAAACACAACTGAAAGCTTAATCTAAGATGAAGAATAGATGCCCCTAATTTCTGCAGCAGGCAAAGGACAAGATCTACCAAAATAAAGTGTGCTAGAGAATGGGCTGTTATTTTTTTTAAAAAAGAACAATACATTTACAACCTCCCAGCCCCTATGCCAGACATCATTCAGAGACTACAAACTGCAAAGCTCAGTCAATTAACATGAACTCTGACTGAGGGACGGTTTTGTGTTACGTACAAAGTGGTTATTCTAGCTTCCTCCTTTGCTTAATGTAGGAGATATGTAGGAGGTTTGAGTCCTTTGGAGGTTAAAGCATAATGAAAGGGATCTTAGGGAGAAGTTGCTGAGCTGAGATGGAGATGAGTGGGGTTCCACAGCTTCCCATAGACTCCAGGAAAAAGGAAAATCCAGGTAAAGTAAAGGGAATAAAAACACAGAAAAGGTATAAAGCAGAACCAGAAATCTGCATTAGATTTTTGCTTTGATTTGTTTGATATTGATTTGTTTGATTTGATTTCTATGTGCTTAAGTCTAAACTGGTAATTTTATCACAATGTGCAAACTCAGTTATTCTATCTCAACTTCGTGCATTTGGATGCTGCTTTTCAAACCTCTTGCAATGTAATAATTTCAGTCTGGATGTTGTTGTTTTCAGAAAAGAAAAGGGGGCTCACTGGTGAAAAAATGGTCCCATTGAAAAGATAAGTACTGCAGTTTTTAAAAGCTTTCTTCCCAATATTGAATCTTTGTTCTCGTAAAGAAGAGTTTACAGTGTATACCACATATCTTCTTTTTTAAAAAGTGAAGTTTAATTTTGTTTGTCTCTTGTGAGATTGGTAAATTTCTTAAGGAGGACTTAAAATGTTTCCCTATAGAACTTTTATCCCCCCCCCCCCATTTTTGTACTCTTTTTATCTCTTTTATCTGTCAGAAGGGCAATGCAGTTTGTAGGAATTCTCTCTCACACAGACCAAGCTTAGAGGATGGACACTGAATGAGGAAAAAGAGAGGTGATAGCAAAAGTTATTACTGGGCTACTAACCTTAGGCAAAACCTAGAGATTTTCTGGGAGAGGAATTTGAAACCTTTCATCCTTTCATCCTATGGATTCAATCCTGCTATTATGGTAGCATGTATAAAAATGGCTGTTAATGAGTTTTTGGTATATGTATATAGTGTACTGTACAGATATAATTCTGTATAAAGAAAATCTCCAAATATAACAGATGCATATTTTCCAACCATTTGAAAAATAATAATATCTGGAAAAAAAGAAAGTGGAACACTAACAAAAGCCAGATTTAGGCTTATTTTAATATACCTCCTAGGATATTGGTAATTGTCAGAATTTTTTCTGAGTCAGAGGAATTGGTGAAAAGCAAGTTGCCCACCATGTACAGCCCCATGGTAATGTGAGCTCTGTTGTGGGAATCCAACACTTCTTCCTGGAGCCACTGCATGCATATCCAGTACATGATATATTGCATTTTAAGTCACTTTTGGGGATGACCTTGAGATGTACTTTCAACTTCATGTTTGCAATTTCTCAGAATGAATGACGACACTGATCATTTTGGCCACTTTGAAAGATATGTGAATAATTAATTTTACAATAATCCCACAATCCTTCAATGTGTGTGCTAGATGCTAAGATGAGGAAGCAACTCCATATAAGAATGGGTTTTTTTTTTATAGTTTTGCTGTTAAACTCTGAATAGGTTGCCTTCAGTTCCATATGAGTGGGAACAACAATGTGGGGAAACACAAAATCACTTTAAATTAGTGCACTTTAATTAATTAGCACTTTTAATTAGTGCAAATTCACATTTGCACTAATTAAAGAAATGACTGCCTTGAGTTGATTTGACTCCTGTTGACTGTGGACATATTCATGCCATTTGAGTATAAACTTGAAAGAGATTGCGATCATCTTCCAGGATGTTCTATTTTTGGACTTCCCAAGCTAGTTTATAGTTCTGAGGGGGAAGGGGGGGTTGTGGTCTCCCATTCAAGTCCTGGTGATATCCAGCCCATGTAGCTTTCAAGATCAATACAATAATACAATACAATAGTAGAGTTGGAAGGGACCTTGGAGGTCTTCTAGTCCAACCCCCTGCCTAGCAGGAAACCCTATACCATTTCAGACAGATGGCTATCCAACATCTTCTTAAAGACTTCCAGTGTTGGGGCATTCACAACTTCTGGAGGCAAGCTGTTCCACTGATTAATTGTTCTAACTGTCAGGAAATTTCTCCTCAGTTCTAAGTTGCTTCTCCACTTGATTAGTTTCCACCCATTGCTTCTTGTTCTACCCTCAGGTGCCTTGGAGAATAGTTTGACTCTCTCTTCTTTGTGGCAACCCCTGAGATATTGGAACAATGCTATCATGTCTCCCCTAGTCCTTCTTTCTCTTAAGCTAAACATACCCAGGTCCTGCAACCGTTCTTCATATGTTTTAGTCTCCAGTCCTCTAATCATCTTTGTTGCTCTTCTCTGCACTCTTTCTAGAGTCTCCACATCTTTTTTACATCGTGGCGACCAGAACTGAATGCAGTATTCCAAGTGTGGCCTTACCAAGGCATTATAAAGTGGTATTAACACTTCACGTGATCTTGATTCTATGGCTCTGTTTATGCAGCCTAGAACTGTGTTGGCCTTTTTGGCAGCTGCTGCACACTGCTGGCTCATATTTAAATGGTTGTCCACTAGGACTCCAAGACCTCTTTCACAGTTACTACTACTGAGCAAGGTATCATCTATACTGTACCTGTGCATTCCGTTTTTGTTGCCTAAATGTAGAACCTTACTCTTTTCACCATTGAACTTCATTTTATTAGATAGTGCCCAATGTTCAAGTTTGTCAAGATCCTTCTGTATCTTAAGCCTATCTTCTGGAGTGTTGGCTATTCAACTAGGCTCAGCTGGCAACTGCCACTATTGTACAGACAAAGTTACTATCATTTATGTAGAAATGCAATCTTTTTTATTTAATATAATACAATCCAAAAAAAATAACCAGTGGTAAGTAGCAGGCCTGCTCTTCTGTTCGGGTCAGTGTTCAGTGTTGATGGACAGCTTCCTGGCCATCTCTGTTCTTAAAAATGGTTTTAAACATTATTTGGACTGGGCAGTTTCAAATAAGGATTGTCCTCTGGCAGTCCTTCAACAGATGATGAACTTCACTAAAAAAGGATACCTGGGCCTAGGCCATAGGCATCTCTGGCCACATTTAATCCAATGAAATAGCATTACACACACCTTCTTCTGCATTTAGTTGCTCATACCAGGGCTCCTAGCACTGTCCATGCCCCAGAAAGTAGATTAATCTTGAAAATTTGAATTTTAGTTAAATGCGAGAAATTTGGCAAACAGTAGTTTAACTGCTGCATTTTATCTTTGTTATCTCCACCCCCCCCCCCCCCCAGTTAGCTGTTAGGCATCAAATCAGGTTCCAACTTATACATGACAGCCTTTAATTGCTGGTTAAATATTGAGAAGATTAATATAACCAAGTATCCATCCATCATATCCCAGAGGATAGATATCTGAGGAGTTGTCAAAACCCAATAAATATTCATATTTGACTGACAGACAAGAGAAGATATTATAGGTGGATTGTACTCTCCTTTCCCCTCTCTCTTCTTGTTTGTCCCAAATGCATGTACAAAACTCTTTGTTCTTTTCCGTTCTATTAGCTTTCCAGTTTTGACCTCAGCTTTATATTATAGCCCTGTGTAATTTAACACTCATTACTTTACAATGTACAGAATTAACTTGTGTTATTGTCTTTCTGCCAGCCTGACTGCATCTTGACTGACACATTTCACTGGGGCTATACCGAATTTCCAATTTGTTAAACCAGTCTCTCTCCCTCCCTCTTCTCTCTCCCTCTCTCTCTCTCTCTCTCTCTCTCTCTCTCTCTCTCTCTCTCTCTCTCTCTCTCTCTCTGTCACACACACACATGCAGAATTGGTTTGTTGCTCTCTTCTTCTGAAATTTTGTTTTACCTTTTGTGATTGTGGTCTAACCTACAATCTTGGTATTTTGATGAGGTCTCTTATCCAAATAATAACCATGCTTGAGCCTGCTCAGCTTCCACACCTAGACAGAGCCAGCCATTTACTGAAATACATAATGTGTACATAAAGCTAACAGCAAATTTATGAGAAAAGTGTCTCCTGTTATGATGTGTACTTTGATTATTCACCTTAAACCAATGCAACAGTATTAAAAAGAAAAGAGAAAAAGTGAAGATAAAAATTCAGGTGCTGCTTCCAGTGTAACAAAACAGCTTTAACAATAGAAAGTACTACACTACACTATCATACATGATTGTAGTGAAGGCAGAAGGGGATGCTTATTTCAAATTAATAGCAAGTAATTTTAATTAGGGTCTCTGCAGGATTGCAAGGCAGTAGAGTTCTAACTAAATAATAATAAAGCAAGCAAACAAAGAGAGATTTGATTGAATCCTCCAAGAAACTTCTTCTCTCTATATATAGAAAGAACAAAGCCCAATAAAACTATCAGGAAGCAGCTACAGCAGTGGTGGGATTCAGCTGGTTCGGGCCAATTGTTAAATTGCTGGCTGGCCCCACCCTTTCCTGCCCCGGCTCTTCCAAGAGTCTCCCGGCAGCCTATTTTTGCTCCCCGGAGGCTGCAGAGAGGTCTAGTAGGCCCAAAATGGGGTGCGAGGGGGGCATGGCCAGTTTTTGCTCCCAGGAGGCTGCAGGAGGCCAAATGCTGCCTGTCACCCCCTGGATACGCTCACTATGGTTACACCCATCCAGTTGTTCATTAGGGCAGAGAACCGGTTGTTAAATTATTTGAATCCCACCACTGAGTTATAAACTGGAAGAGGACTTTTGAAGTTGTGGATCTTTGGGGTAGAAAATTAGAAAAAAGAATAAGGAACGTGCAGGAAGTCAACTTTTAATTGCCTCTTAGGACAAAATTGTATTGCATCCTTAAAATGTCTCTGTCCTGTGCTTATGTTGGTTTGACTCTAAAATGGCATCAGAAAATCCTGATTCAAATTTGGAAAGGCTTGCAAAGTCTAGTGCCTGTTATTACAATAGATAATTCCCTTCCTGTTGGGCCTTCCTACACAATTGCTTTCCATCCTGACTGTGTTTTGTGTTTATGTGTATACATACACACTTAAACAGGATACACATGCATACACACACTTATTTCTCTCTCTTTCTCTCTCTCTCTCCTCCCCCTCTCCCTCCTTCCTACAACCTGGAGATTCTTGGGGCTAATAGATTATAAAAAAAATATCCATGGTATAAAATCCATAAAAACAGGAGAACACTACTTATACATGTATATGTATGTAGGTGTCTGTATGCACACACACAAAGTTAATCTGAACATATATTTTCAAAGTTAAAGCATGAAATATGTGTATGTCAGGAAAATTTTTATAACAGCCTTAAAAATCTTTCGCCTCCCCAGTTTCAAATCAGCAACCTTCCACTTACATGACCAGTGCTATAGCCATTGTGCCAACATATAATTCCTGGTAGAAACAGCTTAGTTATTACTACTATAGGAAAAATTGTCTCAGTTTTGAGGATGTATTTGCCTCTGATCAATGAATTGCAAGGGTTCATTACAAACTCTGTAATAAAACAGAGTTTGCCAGCCAAAATGGATGGGGACGGTCAACATGACTTAAGGGGAGGGAATGATACTTTAAATCCACTGTAGGAAAATGTGACAAGGAATCATATTTGCAATAGGTGGAGAGTGTGTAAAGAGGAACATAATCTTTTCATATCCTCCAAAAATGGCTGGCTTATTCCGATGCTCTATACATCTCAGCAGTATAGAGAAGCCCTAAGATAGTATTTTAAAAAACTTATATCAATTTTATTTGTAACTAAAGACCCCCAAAATAAAAAGCTCCTATTATGCTTATGAAGTGGGAACAATGGTGATGTTAAGAATCCAAAGTTCCTGATTCAAGTAACTATGATAAAGATAGCAAGAAAAAAAATGACACAAGGCAAATCTTATTATGGGGATATGACACTCTGAAATCATTAGATTGATGAAGTCATCACCAAGCCTTTCTCTCCCCCCTCCCCCCAGTTCTTGGAAGATTCTCTGACTAGAATTCCTGAAAACTGGTGACAAAACCTCTCTGTTTTGAGGTGGTCATCCATCAAAAGAGATTATAATGTATATCTGCCTATAATGCATAGTCTGATTGTAAGAAAACAAAGAAAAGCTCATTCATCCATCAATTATCTCAGCTTTCTTAAGTAGCTGCATTTTGCTTAACAGTTTTTCTCAGTGTAGCTCTCAGCCACTCAAACCCAGTTTCCTCTTGGTTGCCAGAATATGCCTTACCCTGATGGTAGTATTTCTCCACCTAGGGCAGGGGTCAGCAAACTGCAGCTCTGGAGCCACATATGGCTCTTTCCTCCCTCTGCTGCAGCTCCGTCACCGGTCAGTGCCACAATTTTGAGAGGAGCGTCCAGTGGGAGGGAGGGAGAGAAGCACAGTCCACCAGGAGAAGACTCTATGGCAAGGGAAGAGTTTTCCAGTTGTCTCCACAATTGATAGGGCTTTCGGTTATGACAGGTAGAGGAAAAACTATGCCGCGCTAGGAGGAGACTCTATGGTGGGGGAACTGAACTTCAGGTCAGCTCCAGAATTGAAGAGGGGGCTTCTGGTTAGGACCTTTGTGGCTCCCAGTGTTTTCTTTTCTGTGGGAAATTGGTCCAAATGGCTCTTTGAGTGTTTAAGTTTGCCGACCCCTAACCTAGGGGAATTCAGGCTGGGGAATTTTGGGAGTTGGAAGTCCACTATCTTGCCATGAATGAGACATGCTGTCCTGCGGTATAACGTAATACACCTTCGGTGGTTGAAGACAGAGTGTTGCACATGTAACAGAAAAACAGCATTGGAAGAGGCCTTAGAGGTCTTCTAATCCAACCCTCTGCTCAGGCAGGAAAGCCTTTATCATTTCAGGCAAATTGTTGTCCAATCTCTTCTTAAAGATCTCTCATGGAGCACCCACAACTGGAGGCAAGTTGTTCCACTGATTAATGCCTTCGCCTTAATTTCATGCAGAGTTAGCCTGATTTCACATCTCTGGCAAGGATGATGTTTGAATTCTCCAAGGAAAGGATGGAGGCAGGGAGGGACAAAGATAAAAAGGAGATATTAGAAGGAGGGGGAAGGAGTGGCTCTATCCATTGTTTAGGCTGCACCCACCAGTTGGCATGCATCCCCCCCACAATAGATTACCCTTAATGAAATGTGACCCAGGTCAGAAATAAAAGTGGTACACTGCATAATATACATGTAGTACAGAACGGCTGATTGCTCTGGTGCTGATACGAGAAATACAAGTTAGTAATAACTTTGTATGATAACAAATACCAGAGAGTAATCATCTGACTATATCTAATTTCATTTTTATCTATATGGAATCAAATCAAATTTAATGTTTTGTCCTGACCTGGCCTACTCTGGGGTACCTTCCATAGGATGCTATTTAGGTCAAATGAAGTCTTCCCTCGTATGCCAGCTAAGTACCTTGCCATAATCCAATCTTTTTCATCAGGAAGGAAAAGTTCTGAGAATTTGAAGATGCATGAGTAGAAGCCAACATCTCTGTGCAATAGCAAATTAAATGAGTTGTATCAAATGACCCATTGCTGATGTGAACGTAGAATGATGATGCTACACCTTGTAGGCTGCTTTTCCAGAAAGATGCTCAGGGCAGAACAGATGTGGGTGACACTCTTATTCTGAAGGCCATAAGAGTAGATAAGGAACTGAATGTTTTTGCCCATTCACTCCTTCAGAAACTGCACCCGGAAAGTCAATTCTCATGTTGAACTAATGACTTATTTAATCTTGATGCTCAATTCTTAGTTCAGTGTCTAGTCTAGTAGATCAGAAGAATCCTTCCTGCAGGCGTGCCATGAGGCATAGACTAAAGCAGAATGCTTCCACAAAAAGAATGAAAGAATTAGGAAAACTATGACTCAGAAGCTTTGTGCAGCTCTCAAGGGTAATGCAGTTCATTAAACACAATAGATAAAGAGGAGCAAGGAAAGGAGGTAGAAGAAAGTACAGAAGAGTGTGCATCCAAGATTAAATTTGTGTGTGGGGGCTGCAGGATGAGAAAACTCATACATAAAGACGTTCACCATTGTGAAAGAATCCGACACAGTCCTTCAAAAGGATCTCAAGTCTACTGACTCAAAAAGAACTCCCATCCAGCTCAATAAAGCTCATATTCTCCTAGAGCCGTGATGGTGAACCTATGGCACGCGTGCCACAAGTGGCACGTGGAGCCATTTGTCAGGGCACGCGAGGCGCTGCCCTGTCAGCTGGCCAGCGTGCATGCGCGCGCTGGCCAGCTGAGTTCACCTTTTTAAAAGCTATTTTTCGCCTTCCCCAGGCTCCAGAGGCTTTATAGGAGCCTGGGGAGGGCGAAAAGAGCCTCCCCCGCCCCCCCGAGGCTTCAGGGACTTCCGGGTTGCTCGGAGGGTGGTTTTAAGCGTTCCGAAGGCTTCAGGGACCGTCCGAGGCTTCCCTGATGCCTTCGGAGCGCTTAAAACGACCCTCCAAGCAACCCGGAAGTCACTTCCGGTTTGCTCGGAGGGTGGTTTTAAGTGCTCCGAAGGCTTCAGGGAAGCCTCCGGACGGTCCCTGAAGCCTCTAGAGGGCCTCCGGGGGGTCAGGGGAGGCTCTTTTCGCCCTCCCCAGGCTCCTATAAAGCCCCTGGAGCCTGGGGAGGGCAAAAAAACCATGTAAAAATGGGGGGGTGTCGTGCGTTGTGCACGCATGCGCACTGGGGGGGTTGCGCGTTGCATTATGGGTGCGGCACGCCCGCACTTGACCCCCCCCGCGCTCCCCCCACTTGTGGCACGCGAGCCAAAAAAGATTCGCCATCACTGTCCTAGAGCAACCTCCGTATTATAGCCTTGGAAAACAAAGTCAGCTAGAACCTGCCTAAGGCTAGTTATTTTATTCAGCAGTGTAGCTCTTAGCCATTCAAACCCTAGGTTCCTCCTTGTTGCCAGAATTTGCCTTACCTTGATAGCAGCATTTCTCAACCTTGGCAACTTGAAGATAGTATTATAGCCTTAGTATTACAGGTTTCATATTTCATATACAGCACAAAGTGTGTGTTTCACTGACTTCAGCATCTGTGGTATAGTTGGTTTGTGTTGGATTGGGTAATGGATAGGCACACACAGGCTTAACGGCAACAACAGCTCTTTATTAAGTACAACAAGTGAGAACAATCCAGCGAAGGTTGAGTCTGACAGCAGCCCTTTTATAGGGAGCTGTCAGACCCTTCGACCAATAGGATTAAACCTCTGTTCCTGCCGGAACAGAGGACCTTGGTGGAAACCACTGTAGTTAGATCAAGTATCTAACAGTTTGCCTATAGAATAGAATGAGCCTGCAAGATTTGACATGGAATGTAAACTAAGGCAGAAACTTTGTACTATGTAATGTCCTTATCTTTTTGCCATAGAATAGAATTTGAAACCCGCACCCTTATATTAATTTGGTGTTTTTTTCAACATAACTTTGACTTTCTGCAATTTCTAAAAAAAAGAGACAGTACAGGAGAATGTGCGTCCAAGACAGAGTTTTATTAAGGTGGTGTGCAGGAGCTGGATGGTCAGGAACTCATACATAAAGCCATTGAGTATTATGAAAGAATCAGCTATAGTCCTCCAAAAAGATCTCAAGTCAACTGTTTAAAAAAAAAAGCTCTCATCCCATTGGCCAAGAAAATGAATTAGGATTGTCAGCATCAAACATGGGGTAATCAATACTAGGGCCCATGAGTGGCAGGCAAGATACATGTTGGATAGATGAATGAATGAATGAATGAATGAATGAATGAATGAATGAATGAATACATACATACATACATACATACATACATACATACATACATACATACATACATATGACCATACATTGAAAGGCCTCAAATCCAAATGGAAGAGATGCAGGCTCAGTCAATATCTCAGGGCTCCATTGCAACATAGTGATGCTATATTTGAGTTTAAGATATTTCAAGGTAAGAAGTTCCCATAGTTTCTCACAGACTTTGCTGAATCTCTTACAAGGCTCTTACAAGGAAAATAAAGTGTGGTGCCTTTTCAAAGCATAAGTTGGCCCCAAGATTTGTGATACGCAGGCCCAAAGCCTCTTTTTGCTCCCTGCCTGCTTGCTGATCAGTTTGCTGATTGAGGGGACACCAGAAGGACAGTGGGGAAACCCCAATCCAGGAATGTGCTGTGCTTGTCACTGTGGATTTGTAATATCATTTGAAATAACCTTGTGCTGTTGAAATTGTTTTACATATATTGCTGCAATAATCTTTACATTAATCATGCATAGTGTGGCTCTGCAGTTCTGTTATTACATTCACTCTTTTTTTTTTGAAATCTTTTAACTTCACAGTTTGCTTAGTTGTTACAGAAGCACATTAAACAAGCAGTACCACTCTGGAAGCCTGAATTAAACTTGCCTAGAATGCAAATCAGTGAAGGAGCTCCTGTGATAAACATGGAGACAAGTTTTTTTTTCTATGAATGGTACAAAAACAGCAAATGACGCCCTGAAATCAGGGAAAATAGGACCAGCATACTAGTTCTGCTCCCTGGTGCCATTTCATGTTAGAGGGCGTCCACCTGTAGTAGACGATCTGTCCTCTCCATGAGGGTCTCCATGTCATTCACAACCTAGAAAGTTGAGTAAACAAACAGAGAGAAACAGGTGGAGGCAGAAGCATGTGAAACTATAATCCCAAAAGCTTTCTCAGCATAAATTCATACTCTGATGCAGATCAACACTTGCCTAATCTTGCATAGAGTTGCCGAAATCTAGCATGTCTGAGAAATTGCAGCATAGAGTAGTGGCCCCCAACCTTTTGGGCATAGTACTGGTTCCATGGAGAGAGATTTGTCCAGGGACCATGGGCCAGTGCTGGTTCACGGACCAGGGGTTGGGCACCCCTGTCAGAAAGAGATATGGGTTATCTGCATTTTTACAGCTCCGATCTGGTAGTTCTAGTCCAGCATCCTATCTTAAATTATAGATTTTGATATGCAATGAATGCAGTCAAAGCTGACCCAATCTCCTGATATTCAGAATTATATGCCAAGGATAGATAAGTGTCCAGAGTTGTTAAAAGCTGCGAGACACATAAATTCAGAATAATGATATCTCTTGTTACCATGACTAATTTTCTGTCTTCCCTGAATTTGCTTTTCTTGTTCATAAAAGCTATCTAATCGTTTAGGATCCCCAGTGAAGGTCTTAGCGTCAATGCTACCTGGGGTGAGAAGTTATCAGAAAAAGGCCATCTCACTTTGGAAGACTTTCCTCAAGATCAGAGGTGGGTAATTTATTTTGCCAAGGGGCCTCACAAGAAATTAGGACTGTTATGGTCAGCCGAATCAAGAGGCTGGACTTAATTCTGCTCCATATTAATTTTATTGCTTTATATAAAGCAGTAAATTAATACGGTTTTGATCAGCTGCATGTAAGAATACATATTATGATATGGCTTTGAGAATGTGTAGATCAAGTATGTCAGTAAAAAAAATAGTAAAAACATATCACTATTTCATGTTCTTTTTGATATAACACACTTTTAACTTTCACAAAAAGTACTGAAACATTTATACATGCAATATGTTAAAGGCGAGCAATTAATTAACTTTGTACAAAAAGCAATAGCTTTCCGTCTGTATATTTCTTTCTGTAGTTCATCAATATACTGAGCCCTGGTGGTGCTGTGGTTGGAACACAGTATTGTGGGCTAACTCTGCCCACAGCCAACTGGTTTGATTATAACCGGTTCAAGGTTGACTCAGCCTTCCATCCTTCTGAGGTCGGTAAAATGAGGACCCAGATTGTTGGGGGCAATAGGCTGACTTTCTGTAAACCACTTAGAGAAGGCTGTAAAGCACTACAAAGTGGTACATAAATATAAGTGCTATTGCTATTGTTATGTTCAATTGCTTTCTGTTGCTCTATGTCAGAGATCTCCTCAGCTCCATCGTGGTTGGAGTTGAGCTCCTTCATGGTGAAGGAAAGAGCAACCTGACCTGGCTGCTGCCTCCTCAGGCTGGTCCATGAGAGAATACTGTGCTGGTGCAGAAAACCACTTTCTCTCTTTGCCCTCCGGCAGCCATCAGTGTAGAGTGGGGGCTGATGCAGCTTCCTCTCCCACCCCTGTACTGCATTTATTTGTACTTGATTTTTAATTTCTGATTGACCTCATGTGGGCTGGACAGGGACAGCCAAAGGACCAGATGTAGTCCGGGAACCATTAAATGCCCAGGTGTGCTCAAGAGACAAGCCTATTTTTATTATTAAACCATTCTCAGAATATAAATTCACAGTTTCTTGTAGTATTGCCATCTCCAACTATGGAATGAGGTGCTGGCTATCCATTCTGTAAGCTGACAAAAAACTCACACTATCTAATATGCCCTCCTCCATTTTGCTTCGATGGCCTCTGTTCCTGGTCACCACAGCAGAATGTCTGTCTGTCCGTCTGTCTGTCCGTCCATCCATTCATCCACCCACCCACCCACCCACCCACCCACACAAACATCATCTCTCTATGTCAGGTACAAGTATCTGGTCTACACGTGTAAAGATCAGGTACGTTTATTACATTCTACCAATTACACAAGAATCTCCACAGACTACCATGCTTAGCTCGGGAACAGATAAATAAGATTCTATGGGGTTTAAGGAGGGGGGATCAATTCAGGACCTCTTGTGACTACACACAGACTCGAGGCTAATTCCCCACTAGAGGCCTCTCCCACCTGGCTAGGTATTTCACAACATTCATTCTTTCTCTCTTCCCCCTCCGTTCTTTCTCCTTCCCTTTCCCTCTCCCTCCCTCCCTCTCCTAAATTGTGCTGTGGAGATAGAGCTTTAGAGAACTCTGTGTCTTGATGTATGAATCGGCAATATTTTCTTTTGTCTATTGTGGTAACCCTACTGTTTTTCTCTGAAACTTCTGATATACCGTATTTTTCGGAGTATAAGACGCACCTTTTTTCCTCAAAAAAGAGGCTAAAATCTGGGTTCATCTTATACACCGAATACATAATTTTTTGCCTCCCGAAGCCCCCGCCCCCTTCACCAAAATCGCCATGCATACCCTTATGGAGGCTTTCAGAGAGTTCCTGGGGGCTAGGGAGGGCAGAAATGAGCAAAAAACATATCGTTTTTTGCCCCCCAACCCCCAGCAGCACTCTATAAGCCTCCATAAGGCTATGCATGCAATTTTTTGACAAAAAAGGGCCATTTTGTGCTTGTTTTTGGCTCCCCAACCTCCCCAGGAGCATTCTGTAAACCCCCCAAGGCTATTCATGCCTTTTTTTGGGGGGGAAACGGGCCCGTTTTTGTGAAAAATGGGCTGTTTTGGGGAGGTTTGCAGAGTGCAAAAAAATTTTTTGCCCCCTTTCGGAAAGCTCTTTAACTGATTGATGAGAATTACATTGATCAAGTGCTGTACCAGCAGAAACAAAGTCTTAGGTGCTGCAGATTGTCAGCAATTTCCTTCTCCAACACATGGCTAAATACACCTGGAAACATCTAAATACCTACCAACCTACTCTCTCTCTCTCTCCCTATCTACCTACTGTATTTCTCTCTCTCTCTCTCCCTACCTACTCTCTCCCTCCCTCCCTATCTACTGTATTTCTCTCCCCCTCTATCTACCTATGTACCTACCTACTCTCTCTCTCCCTACCTATCTACTGTATCTCTCTCTCTCTATTTCTTTCTATCCCTCTACCTACCAACCTACCTACCCTCTCTCTCTCCCTACCTATCTACTGTATCTCTCTCTCTCTCTATTTCTTTCTATCCCTCTACCTACCAACCTACCTACCCTCTCTCTCTCCCTATCTACCTACTGTATTTTTCTATATATATATATGTCTCTCTCTCTCTCTATCCCTTTATCTACCTACCAACCTACCTACCCTCTCTCTCTCTCTCCCTACCTACCTACTGTATTTTTCTCTATATATATTTCTCTCTCTCTCTATCCCTTTATCTACCTACCTACCTACCTACTCTCTCTCTCTCTCCCTACCTACTCTCTCTCTCCCTACCTATCTACTGTATATCTCTCTCTATTTCTTTCTATCCCTCTACCTACCGACCTACCTACCCTCTCTCCCTCTCCCTACTTACCTACTGTATTTCTCTCTCTATATATTTCTCTCTCTCTCTCCCTCTCTCTCTCTCTCTCTCCCTCTCTCTCTCTCTCCCCCTTTACCTACCTACCTACCTACCTAACTTGTTCTGTAGGGAGAACGAGGCAGACAGGGACTGAGGCAAGGCAGGTTGAAGCTAATACAACCTTTATTAAAAGTGACAAACAGCTCATAAGTACGGCAAATCACAGACCGGCAAACAGCAGCAAAAGACAGCTGACAGCTCTTTTATAGTCGAGCTGTCAGGTGTGTAACCAATCAAGTGGTTGGATTCTCCCGCCGGCAGGCTGCTGCGTCTTAGCCAATCAGGAGTCAGCAATGCAAGTCTATGGCAGGGAAAGTTCAGTACATAACACCCCTCTCCTGCCAGTTGGCACATGCGTAGTCCACCAAGTACGCTGGCCAACATCAGATCCGCCCTGATCATCTTAGTTCAGGGGCGGCGGCCATAGGAGGAGTCTCTGCTGGCTGAGCCTGCGGAACTTCTGGAGACTGAGCGGCCGAGACGGTAGGACGAGTGACCATTGCTGGACCAACTGGACTACCAGGCAGGGTTGGCGATGAGAAGTCGTTGGAGATGGGCGTGGAAGCGGCTTCAGGCGGCATTAGTTTGCCAGGGCAGGATTGGGCCTGCCTTGGTTGGAAGTCTGAAACACCGGTCGATCTTCGTCGAAGTTGATTAATGTGTCGGCGCCACTCCCTTGCATCGTCGAGCTGGACCCTATAAGAGTAGGGTCCGGTTAGCTGTGTTATTTGTCCAGGGAGCCACCCTGGTTTAGCCCCAAAGTTCTGAGCGTAGACCAGGTCTCCCAAGTTAAAGGCTCGAGCAGTGCTGTCTATGATGGGGCTTTTTTCTAAAACATAGCTGGGGAGCAGCCGGTCTAGGGTTGTCCGGAGCCGGCGTCCCACTAGCTGTTCTGCTGGGCTTTGATTAGTGACCGGGCATGGTGTTGTATGTTGCGCCAGGAGGTATTGGGACAATTTATTTTGCCAATTGCCTGGCCCCAGGTGGCCCAATGCCTCCTTGGCAGACTGGACGGTCTGTTCAGCCAGGCCATTGCCTGCCGGGTGAAACGGAGCCGTGGTCGCATGTCGGATGCCTAGCTGGCCTAGGAACATTTGGAATGGTGCCGACGTGAACTGCGGCCAGTTGTCGGACACCACCACATCAGGTAACCCATGGGTTGCAAAAAGTCTTTCCAGTACTTTAATGATGGCCTCTGAAGTGGTGGATGGCATGAGTGCCAGCTCCACCCACTTCGAGTAGGCGTCCATTACAATTAGAAAATTCTGCCCCAGAAATGGGCCAGTGAAATCCAAATGGATTCGTGCCCATGGAGCCCGGGCACTAACAGGGGAGCTGGCTTTGACTGCTGGCACTGTTGGCAGGCAGCCACCCAGTCTTCAATCTGCTGGTCAATTTTGGGCCACCACACGTAGCTCCTGCCCAGCGCCTTCATGTGCACGATTCCTGGGTGGGTAGTGTGCAGGCAGCTCAAAATTGGCACCCTGAGCATGGGGGGAGGTACTGCCCGGTTTCCCCACAGCAAGCATCCATTGAGAACGGATAGCCACCGTTCTCCCTCTCTCTCTCCCTCCCTACCTACTGTATTTCTCTCTCTTTCTCTCCTTCTCTCTCCCTCTACCTACCTACTTTTTTAAAAAAATTGCCTCTTCAAAACCTTGGTGCATCTTATACTCCCATGTGTCTTATACTCCAAAAAATACGGTTATAGCTGGCAATGGAAACTGTTAAGAACTTGGTGCCCAATCTGACTGTGGGCTTGGTAGATTGTATGTTACCTCTATTGCACTGTAGGAGATAAACAGGAATCTGAGGGAAGCAAATGGTAGTATGTTTCCCAAGCTGGGATAGAAAAAAAATAGATAAAACATAAATATTGAAAAACATTGAAAATGTCTAGAAAAAATCATGGAAACAGCAGCTTCTCTACAACATCTTTTTTTAACAAACATGTAAAATACACATACACAAAACTTAGACGTACAACACATTTACACAATGCAATACAAACAGGAGCTTCCTGTTCTTTCTAATAGCAATTATCAATCGATACCGCTCACCTTATATTATTTCCCCTTCTATTGTATTTCATTTTAATTTCACCATTCATAACTCTCTTATTTTACTCATAATTATTATTTTTGAGTTTTGTTATATTCCTTCATTGATTCTTGTTTCTTTCCTCCATCCACCTATACCAGTGATGGCGAACCTTTTTTGGCTCACGTGCCACAAGTGGGGGGAGCGCAGGGGGGTCGAGTGCGGGCGTGCCGCACCCATAATGCAATGCGCAACCCCCCCATTTTTACATGTTTTTTTTGCCCTCCCCAGGTTCCAGGGGCTTTATAGGAGCCTGGGGAGGGCAAAAAGAGCCTCCCCCGACCCCCCGGAGGCCCTCCGGAGGCTCAGGGACTGTCCGGAGGCTTCCCTGAAGCCTTTGGAGCGCTTAAAACCACCCTCCGAGCAAACTGGAAGTGACTTCCGGTTTGCTCGGAGGGTGGTTTTAAGCGTTCCGAAGGCTTCAGGGACGGTCCTGAAGCTTCCGGGGGGGGGGAGGCTCTTTTCACCCTCCCCAGGCTCCTATAAAGCTTCTGGAGCCTGGGGAAGGCGAAAAATAGCTTTTAAAAAGGTGAACTCAGCTGGCCAGCGCGCGCATGCGCGCTGGCCAGCTGACAGGGCAGCGCCTCACGTGCCCTGACAAATGGCTCCACGTGCCACAAGTGGCACGCGTGCCATAGGTTCGCCATCACGGACCTATACCATTTATTCCATATCTGGTAGAATTCTAATTCTTCTTTTCCCTGAATTTCTTTAGTTAGTTTGTCCATTTCAGCACAGTCCATAACCTTTCGTATTATTTCATCTTCACTTGGAGTTAGTTTGTTTTTCCATTTTTGGGCAAAGGCAATCCTTGCCGCCGTAATTATGTATAATATTAAATACTGGATTTTTTTTTTTTTTTTGTATTTCGCAGACATTATTCCCAATAAAAAAATTTCAGGTTTCCATTCTATTTTAACCCCCGTTATTGCCTCCAGCCAATTTTTGATCTTTTTCCAAATTTTTTTAGCCTCCTCACAGGTCCACCATAAATGGTAATAATAATAATAATAATAATAATAATAATAATAATAATAATAATAATAATAATAATAATAATAATAATAATAATATTTAATGCTTCTAGACCGCCCCCTCTCCCGAAAGGGACTCGGGGCGGTGTACAGTTCATACAAAATATAACAAGATACAATAAAATTAAATATGTACAGTTGACAATTGACATGGAGGAGGTTAAAATGCTGTTAAAAGAACTGTACAAAGCAGATATAAAATAAATTCAAACCCCTAAAAACAAATACAGTGAATTAAAAAACCCCTAAAATAACCAGATATAATACATTTGCCAGGAGGGACAGTTGAATTATGCCAGGCCTGCTAATCGGAACAGGTGGGTCTTCAGTTTTTGCCGGAAGGAGCGGAGGTCAGAAGTGGTTCTAATGTCGGGGGGGAGGTCATTCCAGAGGGTTGGGCCCATCACAGAGAAGGCCCTACTCCTCGGTGTCGCCCGCTGGCATTGCCTAGTGGACGGCACCAGGAGAAGTCCCTCCCTGTGTGAGCGTATTGGCCGCAGGGATGTATGTGGGAGGATGCGATCCCGCAAGTAACTAGGTCCCGTGCCATGGAGCGCTTTAAAGATGGTAATCAGCACCTTGAAACACACCCGGAAAACCACAGGCAGACAGTGCAGCTCGCGCAGGAGAGATGTTACGTGGGAGTACCTTGTACTCCCCATCACAGCCCGTGCGGCTGCGTTCTGAACTAACTGCAGTCTCCGGGCGCGTCCCAAGGGCAGCCCCATGTAGTATGTTCCATGTATTGATTCGCATTTCAAACATTTTGGGGAGGTATTTGTTGAGATTTTAGCTAACCTTGTTGGTGCCAAGTGCCATCTATAAAACATTTTGTACTGGTTTTCCTTGTATGCAACTGATAATGTCATTTTTAGTTTGTTCCCCAAAATTTTTCCCATTTGTCTAATTCAATATTATAGCCAAAGTTCTGCGCTCATTTTATCATTTGTTCTTTCACAATTTCCTCTTCCATTTTATACTTCAGGAGAAATTTATATATTCTCCCTATTATCTTTCTATCTGAGCTTTGAATAATTTTATCCAATTCATGTGGTTTTGTTTGAATGTCATATAATTTAGTATCTTTATTGTATTTAGTTTTGATTTGAAGGTAAGTTAGCCAGTCAACTTTCATGTTCTGTTCTGCCAATTCTTCAATTGTTTTTACATTTCCCTGTCTATCAATTAAGTCTCTATATCTTAGCATTTTGTTCAAATCTATAAAATTTGGATGGGTCGTCCTTTCTGTCGGTGATAGCCAATTCGGAATTTTCACATAATGGTTTTTTTTTTTTGAGCCATTTTTGCAATAACGCTCTTCTAATTAAATGATTTTGAAAGTATTTGTGCATTTTATTTTTATCATCCCATAGGAATGTATGCCAGCCTGCTTGCAAATCATGGCCTTCTAAGGTCAAAATTATTTTATTCTTTAGCTCTATCCAATCCTTCACCCATGTTATTGTTACTGCTGATGCGTATAGATCCCAATTTGGTAATGCTAAACCTCCCCTCTCCTTGCTGTCTTGCATTGACTTTAGTTTAATCCTCGCTTTTCGTCCCTGCCAAATAAACCTAGCGGTTATTTTGTTTAATTCTTAAAAGAATTTTTTACCCGGATTAATAGGTGCGGCTTGCAACAGGAATAAGATTCTTGGTAAAATATTCATTTTAATTGTCGCTATACGTCCCATGAGTGATAGCTGAATATTTTTCCAATTTTCTAAATCTTTCTTTATTTGTATCACTAATTTATTATAATTATCGTCTTTAATTGTGGAACATTTTGCTGACACCCAAGTATTTCACTTAGTTATTTGCATTCTGGTTGCTACTTCCAGTTCCTCTTCTTGTTTTTTTGTCATGTTCTTAGTTATCATTTTTGCTTTGTCTTTATTGATCTTTAGTCCTGCCACTTCGCCATATTCTTCTAATTTTTGAATTAATTTCAGGCTGGATTTTAATGGGTCCTCTAGAACAAATACTAAGTTATCAGCATAGCTTGGGCCTTATATTCTTCATTTTTGAGTCTTAAACCTTTTATTCCCTGGTCCTTCCGAATTTCATTTAATAAAATTTCCAAAGTTAATATAAACAGCAAAGGAGAGAGGGGGCATCCCTGTCTGACTCCTTTTTTATTTCAATCTTCTCTGTTAATTCTCCATTCATCAGAACTTTGGCTGTCTGATTGTTATAAAATCCTTCTATCATTTTTATAAATTTTTCTCCGAATTTCATCTCATCCAATAGTGTTATTATAAATTTCCAGATTACGTTGTCAAATGCTTTTTGTGCATCAAGGAAAACCAGTACCATTTGTTTTTCTGGATACGTCTCGTAATACTCTGTTATATCTAGGATGATTCTCGTATTATTTTTAATGTGTCTGTGAGGTAAAAATCCGTTTTGGTCCAGGTGTATTCGTTCATTTAAAACCTATTTAATTCTTCCTGCCATAATTGCTGCAAATATTTTATAATCGGAGTTTAGTAATGAAATTGGCCTGTATTTTTGAATTTCTTGTAGGCTGGTTTCTTCTTTTGGGATTAGCGATATTATTGCTTCTGTCCATGATTCAGGTATCTTGGCTTTCCTAAAACTTCATTAAACATTTCCACTCCTAGCTCTTCCAATATTATTTTATTATATTTGTATAGCTCCACTGGTATTCCATCTGGTCCTGCAGTTTTATTATTTTTCTGGTGTTTCAGGACTAATTCCACTTTGGCTAACGTTATTGGCCTGTTTATCGCCTCCCTTTGCTCTTTTGAGATTGGTGTTATCTTTTCTGTGTTTAAATAATGTTTTATTTTGTTTTCCTCCTACTATCTTGTGCGTATAGTTTTGTGAAGTATTTATGAATAATATGCTTCTTTTTTTCCACTTTGTATTGAATTCTTATCATCATCTTTTAATTGATATATCATCCTTTTTTCTCTTTCATTCTTCAGTCTGTATGCCAGCCATTGTCCAGGTTTGTTGGCTTGTTCAAAGTAATTTTGTCTGGCCGCTTTAATTTTCTGTGCTAATTCCTTTTGAGTTATTAAGTTAATCTTATGTTTTATCATCTCTTTTTTCTTTTTTAATTTTATTCTTTGGGTCTTTCTGTAGTTCATCTTCGGCTTCCATAAGTTCCTTTTGCATACATTCTTGTTGCTCTTTTTGTTTTCTAATTTTTCTCGCCATGTAGGCAATTGTAAGGCCTCTTGTGTATGCTTTCATAGTGTCCCAGAGATTTTGAATTGAGGTGTCTTCTTTTTTATTTGTTCTAAAAAATAGCTTTAATTCTTTCTCCAGCATTTGAGTGTATTCTATTTCATCTACAATATTTGAATTCATCATCCATCTTTTTCTTCTTCTTTGACCTTTCCATCTTAATTTTATTTGATTATGATCTGCCCACTCATTTGCTTCTATTTCAATTTTGTCTACTTGATTGCATAGACCAGATGAAATCCAAGCCATGTCAATTCTTGATAGGGACTGGTGGGGGTTCGAATAAAAGGTATATTGCTTTCTTGTTTTGTGCCTTTCTCTCCAAATATCATGTTATTTATATTCCATTGCCATCTCAAAAAAGGATTTGGGTAGCATATTTTTTTTGTTTTATTTTTCTTTTTGCTTTCATAGTCCATTTTTTAATCCACTATTGCATTATAATCCCCGATTAAGCAAATATTTTCATATTCTAATTCGTTTATTTTGTTGTGTAATTTCCTATAGAATTCCTCTTGTTTCTGATTTGGTGCATATATGACTATTAATAACATAGTTTTTTCTGTTGTCTCTAATTCAATCATTAGCATCCTGCCTTCTTCATCAGAGTAGACTTCTTTCTAATTCAGAAAAGGAATGGGAAGGGGGAGACAAGATGAAAAGGATGTCCTAGTCACAAGATATACGTAACTTCATTTTTAAACTGAATCTTCATTCCCCATATTTATAGTGCTCAGGTGCTCGCAGGTGGAGAAAAACTAAGAGACATTCCTTGGGACGTTAGTCTTGCATATTGAATTTTATCTGCTGACCATCTAGGTACTTCTTGAGCTGACTATAAAAGTCCTCCTGTACAAATGGTCCTCATTTAGTGACCATAATTAGGAACGGCAAGTTGTTATTAGCAAAGCAGTTGTTAACTGAAACTGCATCTGTGCTTATGATTTTACTTACCTTGCTTTATAGACCTGTTAAGGTTATAAATGTGACTATTCATAGTAAAGTTACATTTTCAACAATTCCTGGTGGCGCAGTACTGCAATATTGCAGGCTAATTCAACTCATTACCAGGAGTTTGATCCTGACCGGCACAAGGTTGACTCAGCCTTTCATCCTTCCGAAGTGGGTAAAATGAGGACCCAGATTGTTGGGGGCAATAGGCTGACTCTGTAAACCGCTTAGAGAGGACTATAAAGCACTGTGAAGTGGTATATAAGTCTAAGTTCTATTGCTATCCTAGTCATCACTGTAAACAGCCACTAAATGGGGTAGGTGCTAAATTAAGACTATCTATAATGAAATTTAACTATTGGATTTCTGTTCTTTCTTCCTATATTGTAGGTGAGAAGACATTATATCTATAACATCCTCACAGAATTATAATCACTGCGCCTCTTGAAGGAAAGCCAGCCTCCAATTTAAGCCCGCGGTGTAGATAAAGTTAAGCTGAGAGTATCTTCAAAGGATTTCATGGTTGAATGTGTTGAGCTCGTACATTACCAATATACGGTACAAAATATGGGTACTTTCTCTCTGGTTATTCAGTTTTAAGCAAAAGAACTGAGGAAACAAGCAATGTTACATTAAGGAAATATCAGTCATTTCATTATGCAAGCTCTAGCCAAATAGCTGGTTTGCATATGGGTAAAAATTAGAATTCTGAACCATCGTCTTCATTTTAATCATATTCTTAGTGTAGCAACTGCAACTTCTTGGAAGAAGCATTTCTCCTTCCCTGGTAAAAGAGGATAAAAGAGCCCACTTGAAGGACTTCTTCTCTTCTTGAATTAAAATGAAGACTACTTTTAAATCTTTTTTTTTTAAATTCCCAGGTGATGGATTCCTTCAACATTTTAACATCAGACTAAACTTAAATCTAGATTATGAAGTAAGCATGACCACCTCAGTTTTTATTTAGATGATCTCTTTTATAACAGATTCGGAAAATTTATAACCCTGTTGTGAAAATGTTAATTAAAAATAAAATAAAATTCATTTATATGGCTGCTGATCTCACAAAGGTATCTTTGGGCAGCTGAAGAATGTTTGCGACATAAGGGAAACAAACAAACAAATAAACACAGTTGGATTGCACCCCAGAGCCCTGAATCCTGCTTTTCTCCTTCTGCTCTTCAAATTCAGCACCATTACTGGATCAGAATTCCTTTTAGCAGATTTCCCCATCATTGGATCCAATTCCCCTTTGGTCTCTCAATATTCTGTCCTTGCCTTGCAAGATGCAAGCAAAGCAGCTGCTCCAATATTTTCTAACAAAATCCCCATACCATCTCATCAGGGTTTTATTTAACCAAAACCAGGGATCTATATTTCCATTGTGGAAGAGTTGATATACCCCACTCACACACATCCTGACATTTGCTAAAGCTCCCTACTGGTAATTTTGCTTTTCTCCGCATGATCTTCCTTGTTATTTTACTTCAGAGAGAAAGAAAGAAAAAGAAAGAAAGAAAGAAAAGAGACAAATGACACACAAATACAAAATGGAAAACAATGCATGTCTTCTGTAATACATCTGCATTTCAAAAAATAGAAATATTGTTCATTTTTTTTTGTTCTAGAAACTCTAAGCCCACTATTTATTATTAACTTGGGTTGGGCTCTCCCTAATAACGTCAAAGGTAAGATACATTTTGTAGATACATTGGTTCCCAAAATGGTTATCTCTTAGACTTTCTGGTGTCAAGTGCATTTAATAGGTAGACAGTAGTTCTAACAATTCTTTAAGTTAAGTCTATTATATTTGAAATGCTAATACAAATATGTGCATAATCTTAATACATTCAAGAAACTGGATCCAGAGAAATCTTTTACCATCACTCTTGTATTCATTGTTGTATTATTTCTGTGACTTACTTATTCTTAAGACCATCAAAATCTGTCAATTTTGCATTCTTCCAGGTCTCTCTCTCTGTCTCTCTCTCTGTCTGTGCCTCCCCCCTCTCCCTCTCCTCCTGCCCCTCTCAAAAATAAATTTCTTTATTGTTTCTGAAGTACCTTGCACATTTTCCTTACCAGAAACAACTCAAATGAACCTATCACCAATATGCACCACCCAAATCTAAAAGGTTTTGCTCCTATGTAATCAGAAGATCAGGATAGAGTCTGACTGCTACATCAGAAAATTCAGGCTCACACCTGTACAGAAAATACAAGGGTCAAAATAGAAGAGCTCTTTCTTTCTTTCTATAGATGAGTCTTTCAAGATTTTTTATTTTAAAACAAAACAGAAAATAAAAACTTCACCCAAACTGAAATTGTCACCTATCGTTAGTTAAGGCTGAATTTTCACATTAATTTATAAAGAAATAGAAGTGTAAACTGGATCCAACCCACATGATATTTATCAATTCCATATGTGATGGAATACATTCTATATTCCATATCTTAAAATAATAAGAATATCCATAAATGGATTTGAAAACACCAGTCAATAGAAGTAGACCTTGACTACCACAATACGTTTAGTGACTGCTTGAAGTTACAATGGTACTGAAAGAAGTGACCTATGACAATTTTTCACTTACGACTGTTGCAGCCACCCATGGACACATGATCAAAATTCAGATGCTTGGCAACTGGTTCATATTTCTGATGATTGCGGTGTCCCGGGGTCATGTGATCCCCTTTTGCGACTTTCTAACAAGCAAAGCCAATGGGGAAGCCAGATTCACTTAATAACCATGTTACTAACTTAACTATAGTGACTCGCTTAACAACAATAGCAAGAAAGGTTATAAAAAAGGGCAAAACTCACTTAACAACTGTCTTTCCTTAACCATGGAAATTGTGGGCTTCAATTGTGGTTGTAAGTCAAGGACTATCTGTATGCTGTGATAACGCATGATGGTTATTTAATAAAATGTTCCAATTTAAACACTGAAAATATTCCTGAACTGAGAAGTTGTTTTTTCCAACTCAGAAGAAAGGTTACAACAGTACGACAAATCTATAACATTTGTCTTCAGGCCCTTTATTTTCTACTCAGTACCTTTCCATTCAGCCTCCTCTACAAGTTTACATTAATAATTATTTTAGGATTTAGTGGAACAGACTCAGAGTGCATCAAAAAACCCCAACTTTTTTAGATTTTATTCTTTGTCCATCTCTATAATACAAATGTACAAATCCCAAGTGGTTTATTACCTACGTTAGTGCCCCAGCACAGGCTCTGATGATACTGTTTCTACATTTTAAAAATTAATAGCACAATCTGTAACCCTTTAAGTTCACAAAATCTTGCAACATATGTCTTTGTTTTCCAGGCAATCATGTCACCATTAGCATAATTGCCTAAGAATATTTTTAATGCAAATCATTCTTTTATTCATTTGTTTTTACATTAACCTTCCCTGACACATGGTTTTAAAATTCAAACCCCCCAATGTACTGCTCTGAACAACATGACTATTGTTTGCACACAATCATTTGTTCCACCCACATTCATTTTGTGAGGATTGGGGAAAGACAAAATTAGCAGTCTGGTTTCGTGCTCCCTTATGTACCACTGCAAACACTGGTGGGAAGCTTAGTCCCCTCTTGTAAAATTTGAAATGGAATGTTGCAAAAGTTGAGGCATGAATAAGAGGACTTGTCCTGCCTCCTACGAACCATCTCTTCCCCACAATTAATATTTTGCATTCAAGTGTTTGTCCCCTGCACACCTTCTGCTAGATACGAGGTGTTCCCAGGGAGATTGGGAAACTTCCTTTCATCAGTGGGCTAAAGAATCATCAAGTTCAGTCAGTATGTCGAAGGCGCAGAATAATACAGAATCCATGATGAATGAGCAAAAGGACGGGAAACCCCAAGAAAGCAACACAAAGTCAATGTTTCCGGATAAAAGACACAAAAAGGGCTGCCACATATGTTGTTTCCCTGCAACCTGACTTGCCTGCTGAGTGAAGGCTTATGCTCCTAGCAGCTGAGCCTTTCTCAGGCTCATCTGCTGCTTGTTAGCACTTCCCCCTGGGGCAACGCTTAAGGAGGGTGCTACTCCCAAGGAGTCTAGCCTCATCATCTAGCACCCCTGCGCTATGCAGCTGGTTTCTTCTCCAGGTGACAGTTCAGAGGCAGAGTTGTTAATATAGCACTGCAAAAGGGAAAAACTTTGGAGGACTGGACAGAAGTGGGATGAAGTTGAGATCTGTGTTTCTTGGGTAAGAGCTGTTCTCAGCATAAGTTCCCCACCCTTCTCAGAGTTTAAGATAATTGTGGTATCTGTTTCAGCATAGTGCCTGAGTCAGTGGGGGGTTCCTACTGGTTCGGACCAGTTCGGCCGAACCAGTAGTGGTATGGCGGCCTGGGTAGCTGGAACCGACAGCGACCCAGGCCTGCCATGCCCCCAAACTGGTTCCCGAGTCTCTTCTGTCATCACAGGCATGTTTCTGCACATGTGCAGAACAGTTTCCAGTCAACTGCGCATGCGCAGCAATGTGTGGCGGGCACACGCACAAGCGAAGCAAGCAGCACGCGAGCAAAATGCCCTCTCAGGGAACCAGTAGTAAACCAGTTAGGAACCCACCACTGGCCTGAGTATACTTTAGCATAGCAGAAAATCAGAAACCACCGTGAGAGTTTAGAAAGAGCAGACTTAATTTTAATGGAGAATAGATGGATCTCAGGATTGGGATCTTGAGGTTTGCTGAGCTGGGTTAGCAAACACTGTCAATGTGCAGAGGAAAAGGAGTGGGGTTGTTGATCGATCAGAATAGAGCTGGAAAGGACTTTGAAGGTCTTCTGGTCCAACCCCCTGATCAAACAGGGGATCCTATACCAGTGGGGGGAGCGCAGGGGGGTCATGCGTGGGCATGCCACACTCATAATGCTATGCACACGACCCCAGCACGCATGCACGCACAATCAGCACTCCCCCCCATTTTTGGCATGCTTTTTTCGCCCTCTCCAGGCTCCAAAGGCTTTATAGGAGCCTGGGGAGGGCGAAAACAGCCTCCCCCTACCCCCCCTTCAGAGGACCTCAGGAGCTTCCCTGAAGCCTCTGGAGCGCAAAAAAACGGCCCTACAAGCAAACCAGAAGTTCAGGAATGGACTTCCGGTTTGCTCTTAGGACTGTTTTTTGCCCTCCGAAGCCTTCAGGGAAGCCTCCTGAAGGTTCCGGAGGCTAAAACCGGCCCTATGAGCAAACCGGAAGTACGTTCCCGAACTTCTGGTTTGCTTGTAGGGCCGGTTTTTCGCACTCTGAAGCCTCCGGAGGGTGAAAAATGGCCTCAAAAGAAGGCCGAAGTCAGCTGGCCAGTGCGCGCATGTGCGCTGGCCAGCTAACAGGGCAATGCCTCACATGCCCTGACAAATGGCTCCGCATGCCACGTGTGCCATAGGTTCACCATCACAGTCCTATACAATGTGAGAGAAGTGGCTGTCCAGTCTCTTCTTAGATCAGGGTTGTTGTCATTTTAAGACAAGTAGAACAAGCTGCCATACATTTTAAAAACTTTTTTTTAAAAAAAATCCCAAATCCTTTAATAGGTTCAAGTTCAATAATATCAGGATTCCACCAATCATAATTCTGCCCATGATTTAGACCCGAGGACAGATATGCAGGTGAATTAACAAACAGCATCACAAACAAAGAAGGAATTCCCCTGAGAGTCATTGACCTTTGTACCAAATTGGCTTTCCACATTACTTGATTTTACAGGTATGGAGAATGCAAAGTTGCTGGGTAGGTTTCTTGGCTAGAAATGTCTCTGCTTAGAAAATTAGTTTGCCTAGCAAAAACCAATAATAAGTACAAGACCCAAAAGAGTACTAAATGTAAGTCAGTGTCTAGAACCACCAGAGCAGAATACCAATTTAACCCAGCAACTGTTACTAAATTCTCTATTCTCTCACAAAATAATAGAGAGCTAAAACACAAGCATAATAACCAGATTTCAACAAGCTAGCTAATCTTTGCCACAAAGCCAGTGCTTTGCTCCAGAGGTGGGTAAATCCTATTTTGGCCCGGATCGGGTGAACTGGTAGTGGTGGCGGTGGGTGGCTCCCCCACGCCCAGATGCTTTTGCGCATGCGCAGAAGCATCACTCGAGCATGCGAGTGTGCACAAGCACGAGCAAACAGGATTTGCAACACACCTCTGCTTTGCTCCAAGACTGACAAATGGATTATGACTCAGGTATTCCTAGATATGAAACCATGTCGCTAGAACCCATCAGATGTCATCTTTAAGCAACCGATGATTCCATTTGTTTTATTTGAAGCTATCCACAATAACAAATTCCAGAAGTCTTCATAGGCATGCAGCAGAGTCGTTGGGTTTTGGGACAGTTGTTCAGGTCCAGGATTAAAAGGAGGGCCACCATTTAATGGAATAGATTTAGGACTTTTAAAAAAATAAGTAAGGTAAAATTCTGGGAACAATTTTTATGCTACCAGGCGCTTATACCAGATTCTGATGGTTAAGTAGCTACTAAGATATAATGGTTAGTTGCACTATAAACTTGTCAGATAAGCTGATGTGGACAGTAGCAATACCACTGAGGATTAGTAATGTTATAAATGTGACACAAGTGCTACAGGTATTGAAGGAAAATGTTTTTGACCTGGCACCAAGGATATCCCAGGCTGAGAACAGTTGCTCTACCAAGTTGAAGAGTAGTCCGGAACAGTTGTAGAAGAACAGCTGTAGTAGCATGGACACCGGTGGGAATGAATTATATGGCCATGTAACATCAATGGAAAATCATTGATCTACCTTTTCCCAAGAAAATAAGCGAATAATGAAATTATAAGTAGAAAGTTGGCATGCTGCAAAGACGCCCATCCCCACATCAGCTTTATTCCCAAGAATACTTCTATTTTCTCATTTCTCAGAAAATAAAAACTATCAATGGCTCTTGTTGGGGTTCTGTTTAGAAATATTCCTACACACACATGCACACGCACACGCGCACACACATGTGTAAGCAGGGGCAACATCCTTTGATCCTAGAATGAGAGGTGGAAGTTACTCTGTTCCCAACATTTATCCTTCAAATAGATAAGACCTTTAGGACTCTGATGGAACGTCCAACAGAACATAGAAGAGGGAGAACTTAAACCATTATGGAGGAGATTTCTTAATCCAGGGAGAGGGAACTCATGAGAAAGACGTTCAGAGTAACTCTGCCTTAATTATTAGATCTAAATGGCACTTCTTTCTTGATTTTGCCGGTATTGCAGGATCTCACATTAATCTATTTGCAATAGAGGCGAATATCTGTAGCTTGGGTGTAGGATGAGGTGAAGGTTAGTTCTCTGAGCTTGTGGCTAGATGTGTCATGCACTGGCCACGCCCACCCCCCAGTTTAGTGAAGGGAGAAAAAGTTGCGATACATTACGTGATGACGTGATGACACAGGTTTGACACCCATGGTTTAGGAGATGTCAGTGTCAGTCATGAATCAGGTGTGAGTCATCAATAAGTCTTGTGATGGGTCTTGTGATGGAGAAGTTACCTCAGGTGAGGGTCATTGGGAGGTGAAGTGCTGGTTGACCCTCACCTGAGATAACTTCCCCAACACAAGACGCATCACAAGACTCACTGATGACTCTTGCCTGACCCATCGCAAGACCCTCAGACACACCCACACCTGATCCATCACAAGACCTACTGACCACACAAAGCAGAAGTGAATGACATCCCCTAAACTCCACTGAAGATGTTACATATCCTGGTAATGAAACATTTGGAAACCAACGCACAAGCTTGGAGAATGAATCTTTGCCCTCATTAACCTCTTTCTCGGGTTCTTCCCCTTCCATGGGCTACAGAATCTCCTCTATAACCTCCAGTGGTGGGTTTCAAAATTTTTTAGAACCTCTTCTGTAGGTGTGGCCTGCTTTGTGGGAGTGACTTGCTGGCCATGTGACTGGGTGGGAGTGGCTTGCCAGCCATGTGACTGGGTGGGCGTGGCCAACTTGTAAAATGTGGTGAGACTCACTTAACAATGCTCTTGCTTAGCAACCAAAATGTTGGCTCAGAAACTCTGGCATTTGAAGCACGCAAGTCTTAAGCTGTCAAATTACAAGACCCTTCCACCCCTAACCCTTTAGGAAAAAAACCTCCAGGGGTGTTCAAACTTGATAGCTTTAAGACTAGTGGACTTCAATTCCCAGAATTCCTCCTCTCGCTCTTCATCTTGATGATGTGCGGACAGGCGGGGGGAGGGAGCTGGAACCGGTTCTAAATGGCACTGTAGATTTGTGGAAACTCTTCTATAGAAGAGGTTAGAACTGGCAGGAACCCACCCCTGCTCACCTCCCTCTTGTAATGATGTTATTCATTCCTTTATGTTTCCTGGGTTTGTTAGACATTTTATCACAGGGACTGACCACACCTCTAAGGCAGCTATTTTATGAGAGTAGCCATCACATCCTATCAAATTAGTTTTTTAATCCAAAAGCTTTTCTGCTTTGGCCTAGAGTAATCTTGGAGAGAAATTATACTGCCCAAAGGTTGAGACTGTCAGATTTTTGTTTGCAAAGCATAGTCTAATTTACAGAGATATTTGTACAATGCCAGTAAGAAAAAAAGGGGGAAAGGACATTCTAGTGAATTGGATATACTGTATGTTTAAATCGTGAGTGGTTTTTTAAAAAAAATTCTCCACCAAACAGGAACACATCCAGTGTATCTAGCATTTACCTTACATATTTTGATATGGATCCTATTCAATATCTCTAATCAATTTTTAAAAATCTCTCTTTGGTGCCATCTTTTATATCATTCTTTCCATTAGATACAGCTGATAATACTTTCTTCCTACTGTGATTTTGCAATACACAGTTAAGCACATTATAACCATATATTACAAACAAAGTAATTTAATTGCTTAACTATTTTAGAATCCTGGACTTTAATTTGATAAAAACACCCACCTTTAATTGGCTAACTTAATTGTCATATTGGCACCATAATGTGACTCAGCTCAAATAAAAATGCTACAACTGTTTCACATCTCTGACTTCTTTCCAATTAGTTTATTATCCGACAACATAGGAAATATTGGCTGTATTTCCATGGTAAAAAATAATGTTTTGGAAGGATTGCAAACACTGATGACCATGTTTTTTTTTTTAAAAAAATCTTACTCTTCACAAACAAATGCATCACAAAATAAAAGCACAAGATCATAAACTTCTCACCTCCAAACACTTCTCACATATTGGTTGTTCATCGTGGTAAGGAGAACACTTAGGAAAGTGTATTTTTTGAGCCAAAAAGCTCCGTGGAGATATTGAATTTATACATCTTCCCAACAGAAATAACCTCTATGGGCTTCTCAAGTATTCTGTATGAATTGAAGTAGTAAATGCTTATCTGCCAGCAATGGGCTAGGGCGATAATACTAAAATCAAGTAATATTTTGCCTCAATATAATGTTCTCCAATGAATTAGGAGTTTTAATGGATGGGGCCTGACAACAAACTAACTGAAAAACTTTTAGGCTTGTAACATGTCATAAAAAAAAAAATCACTTGACTTTATCAAATATTTCATTGTCTATAAAATCTGAAAAGAGGAACAATCCTGGTCAGGGGTGGGATTGAAAATTTTTAGCAACTGGTTCTCTGCCCAGTTGCTGGGTGGATGTGGCCATAGTGGATATGGCCTACTCGGCCTTCTGCACCACGTCGTCGGGGGGAGGGGAATGTTTTCTCCCTCCCCAGACTACGGAGGTTTTGTTCAAGCCTCCGGGAGGGTGAAAACGGCCTCCCCCAGGCTCTGGAGGCTCTCCGGTGGCCAAAACGGCCTATTTTTCACCCTCCTAGAGCCTCCATGCGAGCCCTGCACTTACCTAGCTGGCATCCAAAATGGGCCATGTGGAAACTCCTGGGAGGGGAGGGGGGCAGGGAGGGGTGGGCGGGGCCAGCCAGTCCTTGCAACTACCAGTTCGGCAAACCAGATGTAATATTAGCATCCTGTTCATCCAAACCAGTTGGAACCGGCTGAATCCCACCCCTGGTCCTGGTTCAGGGCAAGATTAGTGCAAAGGCATTCTCTGCAAATATTAAATTTGCAGACTCCAAAGGCTTCTGTGCTTGCCCTGAAGCTTAAGAAACCTATTATGGTACATTGCTGCTAGAAGATTTATTACAGCTTGCTGACAAAGATTAAGAACAAATGAACATCAGCTTAATCCAGCAAACCATTCTTAAAACAACAATGGCCTATGAGTCTTTATCTAAAACCAGGATCCATTTTGATGGTTAATCACTGAAATAATATGCTAGACTGGGTTTTCCATTGCTAAAAATCTCAGAGCAAGTATAATTTCATAGCCCTGTCAGCACTTTTCTTCCAACGTCTGCTGTGTTTAATCAATAAATGTCTTCCCTTCTCATGATTTTTCTTCAGTAGCTACTCAGTTGATTGGTGGGAAACAGCTAAGTATGAAAAAAAAACCAGCTATAGCATCCAAGATTTAGCTAAACGGTGAGCTTCCACCCAGCCTGGCTTTCGTACACATCCACTGTTTTCCAGCAATTATTGTGGAAAAAAATACTGGAAAAAACGAAGACTCACTCATTTTGGGCTATAACTCTAGCTACCATCATAATGGTCAAAACTAACATGAGCTTAATGGGGGTGGGGATTAAATTGTGCCTTTAAAAAAAACCACATTGGGATGCTTGTGTGGAGATTCAAAATCTACTTCCAAGACTGGTCCCCATTGTTGACGTTACAATTGGCCCCAAAATTTGGATGACCTTCAATAGCATCTGTGGAAGTTTGGGTACTTGTGACTGCACAGTCAAAGCTCTCCCTTCCCTTTGTACAGTGTATGATATCATGTAAGGGACACAGTGGCTCAGTGGCTAAGATACTGAGCTTGTTGATCAGAAAGGTCAGCAGTTCGGCGGTTCAAATCCCTAGCACAGCATAATGGAGTGAGCTCCCATTGCTTGTCCTGGCTTCTGCCAATCTAGCAGTTCGAAAGCATGTAAAAATAGAAGTAGAAAAAAAAAGGAACCACCTTTGGTGGGAAGGTAACAGCGTTCTGTGCACCTTCGGCATTTAGTCATGTCTTTGGACAGCATGGGCTCTTTGGCTTTGAAACAGAGATGAGCATCGTCTCCTAGAATCAGGAACGACTAGCACATTTGTGCAAGGGGAACCTTTACATTTGTGATATCATGTACAGGTACTGTATATATATATATGAAGTGACAAGACCTTACATGTCACAATTGCCCTCTGGATGGGGTTTTTTTTATACCTGCCCTGTGCAGACCTCAACAGACTCAGCTGAAATAGAGAACGCTTCTTGTTAAAACAATACATAAGTACTTTTCTAAAAAGGGAAGTATAGGCATAGATACAAACCACAATTGAAACTGAAAGGATGAGATGTTGGAGAAAGATTTTGGAATGTTGTTGTCATGTACAATAGGTGTCTGTGAAATCACCAGAAGTCAAGTTCAACTTTATCTTATACTCAATTTGGGATGAAAAAATAATATTATGCTTTCAACTCTGGCAAATAGCAAATAATGATAATAATAATAATAATAATAATAATAATAATAATAATAATAATAATAATAATAATAATAATAAATTTGGATTTATTAGCCGCTCCCTTTCCGGGCAGGACTCGGGGCGGCGTACACCAAGACATATATAAACATACATATATACAAAGACATACATGCACGGAGGAGGTAATAGATTAAAACATTAAGACAAATTAAAACCATTAACAAATAAAAAATCCAATATACAATAAAAATTTAAAATTTAAAAAAGACAGTCAGGAGGAATATGAAAAGATTACGGTTGAGCCAGGCCGGATGATTGAAAGAGGTGGGTCTTCAACTGTACACGGAAGGAGCGGAGATCGGAAATAATCCTGATGTCACGGGGGAGGTCATTCCACAGGGCTGGGCCCATCACAGAGAAGGCTCTGCTCCTGGATGTCGCCCCCCGACACTGTTTGGCGGACGGCACCCGGAGAAGTCCCTCTCTGTGTGAGCGAATTGGTCGTAGGGATGTGTGGGGCAGGATGCGATCCTGCATGTAACTAGGTCCTCTGCCATGAAGCGCTTTAAAGATCATAATCAAAACCTTGAAACGCACTCGGTAGACCACAGGAAGCCAGTGCAGCTCGCGCAGGAGAGGTGTTACAGGGGAGTATCTAGACCTCCCCATAATCACCCGCGCGGCCGCGTTCTGGACCAACTGTAGTCTCCGAGTGCATCTCAAGGGAAGCCCCATGTAGAGAGCATTGCAGTAGTCCAGGCGAGACGTCACTAGCGCATGGGTGACTGTGCGTAGGGCATCCCGGTCCAATAAGGGGCGCAATTGGCGCATCAGGCGGACCTGATGGAACGCCCCCCTAGCCACGGCTGTTACATGGTCATCCATGGACAGCCGGGCATCTAGGAGGACGCCCAAATTGCGCACCTGTTCCATGGGGGCTAGTTGCACGCCCCCAATGGCCAGAGATGGAAGTACCTGGTTGAACCGGGGGGCCGGAAGCCACAGCCACTCCGTCTTGGAAGGGTTGAGTTTTAGTCGGTTGCCATCCATCCAGACCCGTACGGCCTCCAAACACCGGGACATCATTTCGACGGCCTCATTGGGGTGGTTCGGGGTGGAAATGTATAGCTGAGTATCATCAGCATACAGATGATATCCCACCCCAAAGCCACGGATGATCTCGCCCAGCGGTTTCATGTATGTGTTGAACAGGAGAGGCGAGAGCACCGATCCCTGTGGCACTCCACATGTGAGTGACCTCCGGGTCGAACTCTGCTCCCCTGCCAACACACGTTGCGTCCGGTCAGAGAGGTAGGAGCCAAACCACCGTAAAACGGTGCCCCTGACTCCCAGCCCCTCTAGCCGGTGCAACAGGATACCATGGTCGATGGTATCGAACGCCGCCGAGAGATCTAATAGGACCAGGATAGAGGAACAACCCCTATCTCTGGCCCTCCAGAGATCATCAACCAATGCGACCAAGGCCGTCTCCGTGCTGTGCCCGGGTCGGAAGCCGGACTGGCGCGGGTCTAGATAATCATTTTCCTCCAGGTGACGTGGGAACTGCTGTACCACCACATTCTCTACAACCTTCGCTAAGAAAGGAAGGTTGGAGACAGGACGATAATTGGCTAGGTCCGTTGGGTCCAGGGAAGGCTTCTTGAGCAGGGGCCTCACCACCGCCTCTTTCAAGGCGGCCGGTAGAGATCCCTCACCCAACGAGGCGTTCACTAGGCCCAGGAGCCAGTCGCGCGTAACCTCCCAGGATGCCAGTACAAGCCAGGAGGGACACGGGTCCAATAAACATGTGGTGGGTCGCAGACGTCCACGCAACCTGTCCAAATCCTCGATGGCAACCGAGTCAAACTCCTCCCAAAGCGGTCCCTCAAGATAGCATTTGTACTTTTATTTTCAATATTTTAAAACAATAGAAAATAATTTAATTATATAAACAATTACTGCATTGAAATGTGTATTGAAATAATATATTATCATGTGTTACAACATTGCAATTAAAAATCAACTTTAATTTGAATCTTTTTAAAATTAAAGTTGATCAATCTACCCTCAGACTTTCCTTTTAAGTCAATATCCCTGTATTTTGCAAGCTAAGTTATATAACATTGTGTAACATTTGTCAGCTTTAGTGCAAGTCAAATTCCATATTTTTTTAAATATATACTATCTGATGAAATTAGTACATGGCATAATGCAAATTAGAATCTAAAGTTTTCATCTCCATTTTCACCAAACTGAGTCAAATGTACCTGAATTCTCAACTTTCTTCTTCCTTGCATTGATCACTTGGAATGAGTTCGTAGACCTTCAATGGTTCAGAGACAAAATTTGAAAACATCTACTTTAAAGTTTTAAAATCCAGCATAATTCTGATCATGTATCAGTGGTGGGTTTCTGCCGGATCGCACCGGATCGCGCGATCCGGTTGGAGAATGAACCCGGAAGTAATTTCCTGCCCCACCCCCTTGCCGTTTTTTGCATCGGGGCTGACTCCCCGCTGCCACTGCTGCGCTACCTCATGTTCCTTGTCTTCTGGCCGCGGCCCCACTCCGTGGAAAACATAGGTGCAATTACAGCCCGGAGCAGGAGCAAAGTCCCTTTCCCAACTGGCCCTTCCTCCCTCGGAAGGCTTCGGAGGGAAGCTTCTGCAGAAGCCTGGCCGAGTGACAACAAGTTCCCACCGTTAAAAGCATATATTTTGGTCCTATGACTGCAGAACAGTGATGTGCGGTCAGTAGAGGCAAGGGAGGCAGGGCCTCACCTCTCTTCATGGAATAATAGTATATAATATTATATACTATATATATATAATATTATATACATCCGTCCGGCCGCGCCTGGGAGGTGCGGAGGCAGAAATGTTGTCGGCGCCTCCGGATGACGAACCAGTCGCTTGCTTTCGTCATCGGGAGGCCGACAACATTTCTGCCTCCGCGTCTCCCGGGCGCGGATTGACGAAGGTAGCCAGAATGGCGCCGAAGCAGTCCGGCGAGCGAGCGAGCGAGCGAGCGAGGCAGCGAGATCTTCAGTCACTCGTCCACCGGACTGTCTCGGCGCCATTCTGGCTACCTTCATCCATCCGCGCCCGGGAGATGTGGAAGCAGTCCAGTGGACGAGTGACCGAAGATCTCGCTGCCTCGCTCGCTGCCTCGCTCGCTCGCTCGCCGGACTGCTTCGGCGCCATTCTGGCTACCTTCGTCCATCCGCGCCCAGGAGACGCGGAGGCAGAAATGTTATCGGCCTCCCGATGACGAAAGCAAGTGACTGGTTCGTCATCTGGAGGCGCCGACAACATTTCTGCCTCCGGATCTCCCGGGCGCGGATGGACGAAGGTAGCCAGAATGGCGCCGAAGTAGTCCGGCGAGCGAGCGAGCGAGCGAGGCAGCGAGATCTTCGGTCACTCGTCCACCGGACTGCCTCGGCGCCATTCTGGCTACCTTTGTCCATCCGCGCCCGGGAGATGCGGAAGCAGTCTGGTGGACGAGTGACCGAAGATCTCGCTGCCTCGCTCGCTGCCTCGCTCGCTGCCTCGCTCGCTCGCTCGCCGGACTGCTTCGGCGCCATTCTGGCTACCTTCGTCCATCCACGCCCAGGAGACGCGGAGGCAGAAATGTTATCGGCCTCCCGATGACGAAAGCAAGCGACTGGTTCGTCATCTGGAGGCGCCGACAACATTTCTGCCTCCGCGTCTCCCGGGCGCGGATGGACGAAGGTAGCCAGAATGGCGCCGAAGCAGTCCGGCGAGCGAGCGAGCGAGGCAGCGAGCAAGGCAGCGAGATCTTCGGTCACTCGTCCACCAGACTGCTTCCGCATCTCCCGGGCGCGGATGGACGAAGGTAGCCAGAATGGCGCCGAAGCAGTCCGGCGAGTGAGCGAGCGACGCAGCCTGATCTTCGGTCGCTTCCAGAGCCGGAGCGGGATGGAGCAGCCACCGCCTTGGAAGTGAGTCGCGCGGACGGAGCTTTGGGGCTGAGGAGAGAGGCAGGGACGGAGGGAGTGGGGGGAGAGGAGCCGCTCCCCTCACCCCCCAGGCAATGGGGAAAGCTTTCCCGAAATAGGGGGGGGTGTCGCAGGAAATAAAAAGGGCGCGCGCTGGGGGGGGGACGAAGGAGGCTTTGGCGTGCCTTAGAGGCGGGTGGGCAAGCAACGAAAGGAGCAGTGAGGGCGGGCGGTGGCTGCAGGCGGCAAGGCTTGAGCGGGGTGAAAGGGACTGGTGCCGGTGGAGGAAGTAATGCTACGCCGCGGTCCCCTTAATGTTCACTCAGGAAGGCGGAGAACGAGACCACGTGGTCTGCACACGTGGTCTGCACACGTGGTCCCATTCCCCGCCTTCCTGATGACGTCACCAGCCTCCCCAGCCATAACCCTCACCGCACGTCACTGCTGCAGAATGCTGCAAAATACCATAAATGCAGGCCAGTTGTTGAGTGTTTCAAATGTGATTGGAACACTCAACAAGGTGACCACAGTGTGTGTGTGTGTATGAGTGAGACAGACAGACAGAGAGAGAGAGGAACAGAGAGAGGGAGTGAGGGAGGGAATCAGAGAGAGTCTGACAGACACACACACACACAGAGACAGAGAGAGACAGAGAGGGGGAGGGAGGGAGAGAAAGATAGACAGACAGAGAGACACACACAGAGTGAGTGATTAAGTGAATGAGTGAGAGACAGACACACCCACATACACAGAGTGACAGAGAGAGAGGAAGGGAGGGGAGAGAGACAGAGGGAGAGACAGAGACAGACACACACACACACAGAGTGAGTGAGAGACAGACAGACACACACACACAGAGTGACAGAGATGGGGGAAGGAGGAGAGAGAGACAGAGATATATATAGAGAGACAGACAGATAGACACCCAGAGAAAATGACAGAGGGAGACAGGGAGGGAGGGAGGGAGAGAGAGACAAAGAGCCAGAGAGAGAGAGAGAAAGAAAAAGAAAAAAAAGAAAGAAAGTGGGAGAGAGAGATGAAAGAAAGAAAGAAAAAGAACTTATGACCACAATTGAGCCCAAAATTTTGGTTGCTAAGCAAGAGCATCGTTAAGTGAGTTTCACCACATTTTCCAAGTTAGCCATGCCCACCTGGTCACATGACTGCCAAGCCATTCCACCAGGTCACATGGCCGGCAAGCCACTCCCACAAAGGAGGCCACACCCACAGAGTAGGTTCCAAAAAAATTTGAAACCCACCACTGATGTACATGTTATGGATTGAAAACCCCACAAACTGCAACCTTAGGAATTAGCACACATGCTGGTTAAAAAGTATATGGTAGCTACCTACTTTCTTGGATAATTTAAACCAGTGGTGGAATTCAAAATTTTTCAGAACCTGCTAAATACCACCTCTGGTTTAAACAAATTCCTAACAGAAAGAATTTGTCTGAATCTCTCAAGTTTAGGCAAAGTTTTCCATTGCTCTTAAGCTTCAAAATGTACAGCATGTAAAAGCTACTGATTGGACCTAAATGGATTTTCAGTGAACGTCCCTAAATAGCCAAATGTCTATTTTAATTCCCTAATTATAAAAGATAATGCGTTTTTGGAGCAAAACCTTTTCCCTGGAAAGAACATCCATATCTAATCCAGATAAAAAGTGTGAAAGTTTTTACAATAGGCTTAAGTTACTGGCTAGATTTAAAAGATATTATTATGAAGAGTTGTCATGGTCAACTATTCATCAGCCACTCTATGGATCCACACGTTCCATACTCCTCTGTCTCGCAGTGCCTGCTTCAGCTCCACCATGGTCATCCTAGTGTCATTCTTTTTAGTGTCAAGCCAGTGGGTACTAGGGCAGCCATTTCTCCTTTTTCCATTGATCACTCAAAGCTTCAGAGGTGGTATACAGCAGGTTCTGACCAGTTCTGGAGAACCGGTAGCGGAAATTTTGAGTAGTTCGGAGAACTGGTAAATACCACCTCTGACTGGCCCCGCCGCCATCTATGCTCTGTCTCCCGAGTCCCAGCTGATTGGGAGGAAATTGAGATTTTACAGTATCCTTCCTCCTGCTACGCCCACCAAGCCATGCCATGCCCATCAAGCCACACCTACAGAACCAGTAGTTAAATTTTTTGAATCTCACCACTGCAAAGTATGCTTGACTTTTTGAGTGAGTCCACTCACATCACATGGCCAAAATATGGTTGTCTTTCTTATAAATCCAACCTGAGTACGTCAAGAATGCTAATCTCATACAGTTTGAGTAATCTCAGTTTTATTTAGTTAAACTGCTATTGACAGGAGAACCTCTTAAACTAGGAATGAGGAACTTTTTTGTGACGGTTAATTTTTAAAATGACTTTTCTAGGGCAAGGTAATGGTGTCACGAGTGAGCTGAGCTTCTCCACTGGCTTTTTAAAATTAGCTATTTTAAAATTAAAAAAATATTGCTGGGGAACATTTTTAAAAAATCAAAAAAACCATTCCTTTTGTTTCTTGTACTTCCAAAATCTAATGGGCTGACACTGAATTATTTTGGCAGCAGGATCTGTTGAAGTTTCATAACATCGCTCTTCCCAGAGGCTAGAATCCTTCCGGTTATAACTTTGATTTAGTTACATAATCTTTAGTGAGCTCTTTGATTTAAATGTAAAGATGTACACCCCCACTTAAAAAAAAAATCTCCATTTTTTTCCTTCTCTGGCTGGTGTGATGATTCAGTATGGCTCATTAAAAATGGATTTAAAGGATGGACTTTAGAATTGTTCTTGATGAATTGTTCTTGATGAATGTTTCAGTACTGCCAGCATGCCTGTAATCAATATATTCTGATTCTAGGCAATCAATTTATGAGTTGCCTGTTGTTAAATGAATTCTCTGTAGTATGTATTTGAATAAAACACACAAATGTGCAGTTATTTTCTCAAAGAAGTATTATCCTTCTTTTGTCCTTCCTTTAAAAAAAGCAGTTTAACAGAGGGTTTTAAAATTTATTTATCATAGAATAGCTTCTATACCGTTGCAAACACTAAGAAAAATTACTGAAAGAAGAAAGAAATATACTAAAATGTCAACTTAGGGAGTAACTCATATTTTAATATTCTGGGATCTAATCAAGTCTCCTAACCACCATTGCCTGAAATGCTCTAATATGGCTCATGAGTAAGAAATGATGGGAAAACTCTGTGGCCTGGAAAAGCAAAACAAACAGAGTAGAGGGTGTTGTCGTGCTCCCATCGGAGCCTGAATCTGGGCAGGAAGATGAGCCAGAGCTGGAACAAATGGAGATCGAGGGGGCTTTGGAGGAATGTGGGCAGGAGCAGGCTGAGGCAGCCCAGGGTCTTTCAGGATTGGGACCTCTTGTAGGCAGGGAGGAATGGGGGCAGGATGACCAAGAAAGGGTAAGCAGTGAACATGAGGTGTAACAGAACTCAGGCGATGAGCAAGAATCACTCCCTCCTGATCTCTGAGCACAGAGAGTGGAGAGAAGGCGGGAACAGTGCAGGCTGATCCAATGACTCTGGAGGACAGCATTCCGCTCCTCTTCACAAGGCACACCTGGGGACTGAGCTTTAAGGAGACACTGTGAGGAGGGGCATTTGTCAGGAACAAATGCTGATTTCATGGAGTGTTGTGTGCCATTGCCAACGTTTGGAGTTTCCTGGACTTCTTGCTTTATTTCTTGCTTCCTGGATTAATTGTCTTGTTCCTTTCTTTCCTGAAACCTATTGCTGTGTTCTTTTACTTCCTGGATTCATTGATTTACTCCCTTGCCCTGCTGGATTTCTTACTTTGCAGCCGTTGTGCTCACAGCATTGTGCTGGACTACTTGCAGCCAGAGACTGCTGGAGGTGTGTGTGTGTGTGTGTGTGTGTGTGTGTGTGTGTGCATGCGAGAGAAAGAGAGAGAGAGAGAGAGAGAGAGAGAGAGAGAGAGAGAGAGAGAGAGAGAGAGAGAGAGAGAGAGAGAGAGAGAGAGAGAGAGAGACTTTGCTCTGGGACTTGGTATCAACAGGAGAGCATTTGGGGGAAGTTGGAGCAATAAATGGACAATTTCAACTATCGGTTGACTGTGTTGCCTCTGTGCCTTGCCCTGGATTATCACAGGTGCTAGTTATTCAACAGGTGCAGCCTCCTACAGCCAAAATGGAAATGAAATTATTCCTGGGAATTGTAGAGCACTGGAGGTGGCTTGTCCTTCATTTTTCCACCAAAACCCTCAACTTAATTAAGAAAAGCGAATCTAACAAAGTTTGGTGGGTTTGTGAATATATTTGATTGCACATTCTACATGGTGACATGTTCATTTCCAAACTTGGAATATAAATATCTGAGATCCATCAGCAAACACAGCTTTCTCTGTGCACAGTCTCCTTGGATCTGTTTGATGCATAGATCTTTTTGGAAACATTTAACCTAAGAGAGGCAAGGAGGTGTACAGTATATGAGGTGGATGAGAGTGCCATCTTCTGGCAGCAGACAGAAGCTCAAAAGAGTTTAGCCACAGTAGCTTATGTAATCAAATGAGTTTTTCTTTGCTGGAAATACTTCTCAAGTAAAGAGCTTCCAATAAATAACCTGAAAAGCAGATTCAATTTTTAACCCATAGCTCAAAATCTGAATATTTCAACAGGTTGCCTCCTTCGATCCAAATTAGTTTTGTATTTTATACAGTGGGGTTTGATCAAAAGCCTTTCTGTTTAAGCATTCTTCTGTGTCTCCAGAGAGGATGGAATGAAAATAGTTTAGAAATTAAATGAGTCGACCTTCATGACAGATAGAATCACACCACGGAGATTAATCTAAGGGAGATTGTAATCAATAACAAACTGCAGGGGGTGTAAGGCTGATCTGTTTTGCTCAGGGGATTTGCAACCCAGCTGTATCGGTGCCTGATATTAAGAGGCAACTGGAGGAACAGTTGCTGTAAGTTCCGAACTGTGAAACCCCTGAAGGATCATTCAGCCTGACCATCTTGTTGTCATGGTGACAAAGGACCATGACTTATTTTAGGTTAGTGTATGCCACTAATCAGGACTGAACGGACAGCTCAATCTAAGAGTTTAGCAGCACAGAAGGCTTGAAGATTGGATTAGGACCCAGTGACAAAGTTTTGTGCCTTGCCATATTTTGTAAACATAGGCCCTGGCTGCATGCTATGTATCCCAGACAGGCTGCCCAAGTGCTTTCTCCGAAGGCCAGGAGTAACTCCCTAAAGCCAGGATCCCCAACTCCCGGGCTATGTCTGTGGCCTGTTAGGAACCGGGCTGCACAGTGGAGGAGAGTGGTGGGTGAGCCGGTAAAGCTTCCATTGTACTTGTAGCCGCTCCCCAGCACTAACATCACCTGCTAAGCTCCACCTCAGATCATCAGGCATTAGATTCTTATAGCAGTGGTGGGTTCCTCTCCCCGTTGCTACCGGTACGGTGCTCATGGGTCCGCGCATCTTTTCATGCACACGTGCTGCGCTTGCATGCGCACTCCACCACCCCTGTGACACCCAGCTGCTTGTCGGAGCATGCGCAATTGGCCAGTTGCTTTAAAAACTGGTATAGAATGCAGGTGGGTGAGTGTTTGCTGGCCAAATGAGCCACCGTACCAGTACGCTGTCAGCTGCTCCTGGCTACTACCGGTATGGCTGTACCGGTCGGAACCCACCACTGTCTTATAAGTGTGTGAACCCTATTGTAAACTACCCATGCAAGGGATCTAAGTTTCACATTCCTTTCACACACACACACACACACACACACACACACACACACACGCGGTTCCAAGTAACACCCCCAACACAGGGGTGGGTTGCTGCTGGTTTTACTACTGGTTACTACCTGTATATGGTTAATTTCCCATTATCATATGTATTAACTGACTGACTGGTGCGGTGGCCTAGAGGTGGAGCTCTCGCCCCACAGTCAGGAGACTGGGAGTTCAATCCTAGGTAGAGGCAGATATTTCTCTCTCTGGGCACAATGAGAATATATCTGCTGAATATAACTCTGCACTGGCGATAGGAAGGGCATCCGGCCAGCAAACACTCAGCTCCATTTAATTGGCCAGACCCCGCCCCGCAAGGGATTATGGGGTCATTAAAAGAAGATGATATGTATTAACTGATTGAAATTTTAATCATTTGATTGTATAATATGCCATTAATACTTCTATAGGTTCCAATGAAAAGCATTGTTCAGGTAACCAAGGCCAACATCTGCTGGATGTATGTGTCCAAATACAAGCAACAGGTGGCTGTTTAACCACAATTGAATCTTGTTAAGAGGAGCCCATCACTTATCTGGGTAATTAGAGTAATTACTATTATTTAGGATAGAAAAGGTATCGATTTCTGTGGGTCCCATTTTCTCCTTAAGATTTATTTTACCAGCCCAAACTGATTTTATTTTATTGCTATAACTTTCAAACTGAATTTTAAAAATAGTACAGTTATATTTCCTTGTAGACAGTACAGTTACCACCAAATGCTTATGTGGAATATAACATTATATAATATACAGTGGTGGGTTCCAGATTCCTTTCCAACCGGTACGGTTGGAACGGCCCCGGAGTTACCCACATGCAAGTGCGCGGCGCGCACATGCGTTCTAGCATCAAATGACACTTCCACAAGCCTTGACGACGCTCCAGCTGCTCCACGGAGCTTCACGCAGGCGCCATATGTGCCATGCGTGTGCGCGGAAGCGCCAATAGCGTAAGGCACCGGTAAGGAGCGCGGGCGGGCAGATGGGCCCTCCAGAGCACCGTACTAGAATGGTATCCAGTGGTTTGGCCAGGATCCGGTACACTCGTACCGGGGCCTACCACCTGCAACCCACCACTGATAATATACTATATGGTGAAAATGAAAAAATCTAAAGAAAAGATTTATTACAACTTATAACTGAAAACAAACAAAGAAAAACCTGGAAAGACAGACAAAACAGAAAGATAAAAGATTTATCTGTTCAGGTCAATTCTATTCAATTTCAAAAAAAAAATCCCTTCAAATTTGAAAATTTTTAATACTGTTCTACGTTTTCATTGAAAAGTCATTCCAGAAAAGTTGCCACTGTGTGGGTCACCTGGTATTATTACGTTTAAACTTTTAAGCTAAACAGGCTATAAGGTTAAACTCTAACAATATTTTCATTTTTTTCCCCATGGACTAATTTTAATGGACTAAAATGGACTAATTTTATATTTTTCTTTGGAATCTTGTTAATTCCACATCTACCTGGCAAGAAATCCCATAATTCCTTCTACTAGCAGCACGTGGCAAATTTTATGTTGCTTTCTTTTTATATCCTTGAGGTTAAGTTATACCATTTTTATCTAAGTTTATACATTTAATGGCTAAAATGCATTTTATATATTTTGGGGTGTTTGGGGAGCGATTTTGTCAAAAATTGAAAGTCAGATACACATTTTCTGGATCAGATCTGTCTGAGATACTTCTTTTACTTCAATAAAGTCTGGCTTACTATTACAGGAATAAACTTGAATTTTTCCCAGGGAAATAAAAGCCTTTTGCCTTGACAGATTTATTTTTAATGATGCTTTTTTATGTAGAAAAGAAGTCAAGCAAACCACAGATTTTGATATCAAAACAACCCTGTTATCCAAGAGGCGTCAAATCTAAAGTTGAGATTGGGGTGGGGGGGAGTTTGGAGAGTGGAAGGTAATGGGGACAGGTCTTATAAACAAGTAGTTGTTGGAAGATTACTAAAACTAGTTTCCAGTTTAGTTTGCACTAAGCGGTTTGCCTTTTTCTGGGGCATTTTTATTCATAATCAAATCACTAGCTCTGAGATTTCTTGCTGGTCTCCCATCTTAGTACAAACCTGTTCCGACCCTGCTTAGCTTTTCCTGAAATCAGCCAAGGTCAACGTGTCAACAAAGGAAACCAAACAGTGGAAAGCATCTGATGGAGGATAATCTATTTATATCTCTACCAGGATATAAGTGATATTTACTGAGCTTGAGCAATTGTCAAAGCCTGTAGTGAAAGTTTCTATGTGCATTACATCTGTGTAAGGGTGCTTTTGTTTTTTTCTGCCCTTGAATCAGTTTTTGACTCCCAGTGACTCCCTGCATTCATGCCTAAAGTTTTCTTGGCAAGGTTGTTCAGAAGTGATTTGCCATTGCCTCCTTCCCAGGTCTACATTCTTTCAAAAAGCATGAAGATATGGTTTTGCCAGCAGGCCAGAGACCCCAGGGTACTACAGAGCCCACCAAGTGGCTGATCCAATTGTTGTTGTCAGGGGTATCACTATGCTTTGTCAACCATGAAAGACAGCTTTCGACTATACAGGTAGTCCTAATCTAGTGACTTCTTGTTCAGCAGCCATTTGAAGTTACAGCAGTGCTCAACTAGAAGATGTATGGCCGGCCCTTGAAGTTGTGGCTGTCGCAGTGTCCCAACAGTCACAGGATCATAATTGGGGCACTTGGCAACCGGCACACAGTTACAATGGTCACAGCTTCCCACAGTCACATCATCACCACTTGTGATCTTCACTGCCAGCTTCCAATAAATCAGGTTAATGAGGAAGCCAGCCACCACTTGATGTTGTGCTTAATGACTGAACATGATTCCTTAACAACCACAACCTGAACTGTCATTGTACACTGACGCATTTAATTTCATTATTGCAATGACAATAAAGTAAGCTAACTGAGAGTAACCGGCCCAAGGTCCTCAGTTGGTTTTGTGTCTAAGGTGGGATTAGAATTCATGGTGTCCTACTTTTCTAGCCTGGTGCCTCAACCACTACACCAGACTGGCCTTTGTATGTAAGGTTATTCCTTTGTGTGTATGCCACTTCTTTTTAACGAATTAAATTATGTTTTTTCTTTCATTATTTGAAAGTCAATGTGGCTTGCTTCTCATGCTTCAGCTTCTTCGGCTTCAGTTGAATGAGCGTGTCATATTCTTCCAAGTCCTACCCTTCGACCACTGTCAATCTTCCCAAGCTGAAGCAGGAAACACTCTCAGACAAGCTAATTCCACTTTCTTGCAGGTAGTCCTCGGCTTATGACTGCAGCTGAGCTCAAAGCTTTTGTTGCTAAAAGCAAAATGTATGTTAGGTGGGTTTTAGCCCCATTATGCAGCCTTTCTCGCCACTGTGGTTAAGTGAATCACTGCAGTTGTTAAATTAGTAACATGGTTGTTAAGCGAAGCTGGCTTCCCCATCGACGTTGCTTGGCAGAAGGTCGCAAAAGGGGATCACATGACCCCGGGACACTTTAACCGTCATAAATATGAATCAGTTGCCAAGCCTCTGAATATTGATCATGTGACCATGGGAATGCTGCAATAGTGGTAAGTGTGAAAAATGATCATACGTCACTTTTTTCAGTGCTGTTGTAACTTCGGTCACTAAATGAACTGTTGTAAGTTGAGGACTACCTGTATAAGGCCACATTAACAGAATCTTGTACGTCTCCTGCTGTCTCTTTTACCACCTGATAAATTAGAGAGGTTCCTTGCTTAGTTTCTTTCTTTGCCCATAATGCAGCTATGGGCTATGCTCTCTCTTATCCACTCCATTCCCTGGGCAGCATCTCTTTCTCCTGTCTCCCAAGGCCACTCCCACACTCCGTTACAACCACTTCCCTTTGCAAAGCATTTGGAAGTACGTCAATGGGGCAATTTCAAGTAGTTGCATACAGTTAGTCCTCAATGTATGACCACAACTGAGTGCAACATTTCCATGGCTAAGCAACACAGTTGTTAAGTGAGTTTTGCTCCATTTTACGACCTTTCTTTCTGCAGTTGTTAAGCGAATCACTGCAGTTGTTATTAATACGGTTGTTAAGTGAATCTGACTTTCCCATTGACTTTGCTTGTAAGGTGCAAAAGGGGCTCACATGATCCCAGGACCCAGCAACTATCATAAACATATGTGACCATGGGGACACTGCAACAGTCATAAGTTTGAAAAATGTTCATAAGTCACTTTTTTTCAGTGCCCTTGCAACTTAGAATGGTAACTAAATGAATGGGTGTAAACTGAGCACTACCTATATTGCATCGCAGCCTTAGAATTTTCTTACCAAGTTTTGCTATGGGCATGTTTTGTCGAAAACCAGAAATAAGTGCTGATTTTCAGGGGGAAAATGTATTTCTTTTTTTGACGTTCCATGGCATTCTTAGGAGTCTTGATTCCAATGACAACGCCAATAAGTGGCATAAACAAGTTGTAAACTACATATAGTCCACAAACAAATGAAAACTGACATGATTTGAAAGAGCAAGGCAGTTTGGTGGCTGTATTATATATTATATTATATTACATTATCACACATTTGCTTAACATGGATTAGGGAATGGATTGCATTTCCTTATGGCCCAGTTGCCTCTGTGGAAGGGACAGGATTTCCAGATGAGCAGCTAGATAAATATCTTGAGAGTGATCCAAATAGAAGCAAACCATTTATATGAGATAATGCAATAAAAGTAATGCATCGAATACCTGGGATAAATACAGGAAAATAAGCTTAGGTTTTTCCTCTCTTCTTTTCTTACTAAATGTTTTCTTTTTATGAAGAACACAAAATATTCTCTCAGTGGAGATATACTTAGTTTAGATGGCGAGATTTGATTATTAATAAAACAAAGAAAGTTATTATGTCATATTGGTTTTGTTCATCTGACTGGTTTTAATATCTTCAATTAAGCAGAATAGCATCAAGAAATTTGCAGAAACAATTTAGAGACTTGATTGTATTTAAAAATCTTATAATGTGTGACTCAGATCATCTGTTGCATCATATTTATAAACTGCTGATCAAGTTATGACTCAGAAGTCAAAACAAATTGTAAGATTAAATGGATTCAGAATTTAGATGCAGAAAAAGATATAAAACAATGGTAATTTCAGTGAATAGTATTAAATTTACTCCAAATTGACTAATAGAGAAAATTGGTATTTTTACTGTTATATATTTTTGCAATCTTGATTGCTAAAATGGGCAAAACATTCTCTAAAAATTGCAGCAAATGTATTGACCAAATTAGATAATTTTTTTCACATTTGGTTCCCATAATATAGAATTCAACAATTTTGGAAGCTTATGAATGCCAGAATGGAAAATTAGAATCTCCATTTCAACCTGTGAGGTTTTATTAAACGTTATTAAAGTATATCTTTCCTCAAAGTATGCCAAATTAGCTTTATATATGCCAACTGCTGCAAGATCCTATATATCTTTTATTGGGAAGAATGTTTACTAGAAAAATAACTCACCAAGCTGTGGGAATGTAACCAGAATAATCCGAATAACCACATATTTTAAAAATAAACCTGACACAGAATTTAATTTCATGATAATTCTGTCATTTGAGTAGTTGATTCTACATGTTCTATGCTAGGATTTTCCAGATACGTATAGTTGCCTTTCTCTCAAACACTGAAACCAGCACAAATGTTTCAGTCAGTGCGTGAATTTGGACCATATTTAAAATCTGAATATCTTTATGCATTAATTGAATGATTATGTGCCATCAATTCATTGTTGACTTTAAGTAAAGACATAGCACAGCAACTGAATCTCTTTTCCAAGACTTTCATGCTTGTTCTACCAAGGCCCCTAATCTGTGGCCTATTTGTTCATTGTTCCTTTACTGTTGTCTTAAAAGGCAAAAGCTACCTACCACTTTGATATCTTCATTATCAGCGTTAAGGATGGTTGTTCTAGCTGTTATCATTAATTTAGTCCTTAGGTTTTAGAGCCTCCCTCCCCCCACTATACTCTTTAATTTTTTATTATCAGTTCTTGCAGACCCTTTGCATTTTCGGCTATTGCAGTAGTATCATCGGCATAGTACAGGTTATTGATATTTCTTCACCAATTTTAAAACCATGCTTATCTTCTTCCAATCCAACTTCCCTTAATATACATTTAGCATATTGGTTGAATGAATAAAGGGAGAGTATACAGCTTTGGCATGCTTCTCTGCCAACCAGGAACCAGTCTGTTTCATTGTGTTCTGTCAGCTTCCTGACCCGTATAAATTTTTTGCATGAGGACAATGAGATGCTGTGGGATTTGCATTTTTGTGACCACTTGACATGATTGACAGAACTGAAGACCTTTCTAAAACAATGAAGCACATAGTGACTTCTAAAAATATTTTTTTTGGCTTTCTCAGTTATCCTGCATGCACCAGCAATAATGTCTCATGTTCCTCATTCTTTCCCAATGACAGCTTGAATATCTGGCATCTCTTTTTCCCATGTAGGACTCTTATTTGCATTGGATAATCCTAAACATTATTTTGCTAGCATGTGAATTTAAGGATCCTCGATGAAAGTTTGCACACTCTGTTAAATCCTCCTCTCCTCCTCCAATGTAGATTGACCTCTTCTAATCTGTTGACCACTATGTTGTTCTACCAATTTGCTGACATACTTTAGTTAGGACCTAACTATTTTATTTTGCTTGACATATTTCTGTGGATATTCCATTAACTTAATGCATAAAGTACATGTTTTAATAATGTAGGATTTCTAAATCAGAATAGACATTGAGCAATTTATATATAATTTATTGTAGCTCATACTATAATTTAATTCCATGGTCTGCTGAGCACAGTTCCTGATGTTTATGTTTAATAGTATATATATTAAAGCAATATAATATTTTCTATTTTACACACACACACAAGAGAGAGAGAGAGAGAGAGAGATTCAAGCAATGAACAATATGCTGCAAAAAACCCTCTGATATTTATAAATCTCATGTATTCAATTGTAATTTACTTTTATTCTCGCATTCTTTGTTCTTTTGTTTATATATTTACTTTGAAATATCTAAGAATATTTTAAAAGCCTATGTTACCGTTATGCAAGTAATTGCCGGATTATTCCAAAGTAATGGGCATTGAATTCACAATGACTGTTAAGTATGGTATGCTTGGTATCCCCATATCATTGAAGCAAATACTTAACCAGTTTTCACCAATTTGATATCTTTGGTAATTCCTCTATATGAGAATCCTGCTGGTCAAACTCATCCAGATTTGATTGTATGCCTTCCAAATAATTCCCTATACTAATGACCAGTTTAACAAAGTTATTTAAGAGTTCAGAGGCGGCCAATTTGGGAACATTGATCTGCTCCAACAATTTGTAGAATTCCAAAAACAAAAGCTCTTAATTCTTGCTTTAAGAACCATTGTTATCGGTTATAAATGGATAGTCCAGAACCCAGCACTAAAGATTCAATACTTTCCTTGAATTCCCCAGCAACTGAAGAGCATACGATTCTACAGTTCTGTGTCACTGAGGTGCTTTCAACCTCTACTGCTGGGAATAGCACATCACCATTACTTCCTGTTGCATTGCTGATCATTTTCATCTGGTAGCTCAAGGGTTTACAGAGGAGATTTTAAAAATCCTTCTTTCTCTATTTTGACCATACTTCATTTTATAAAGTTGTATAACATCACTTCTCATTTATACCTCAATTCCATAAAGTTAACACCTTAAGCGTTTCCCCCTTTATTCAGAAGGAAACTATTTGATCTCTCCATTATTGTTTACTTTGATGACACGGGAGAAGGCACGAAGGTCACACAGCCAGCTGAGAGTTCAAACTCCCTTTTAATGCTCCAAATGTCCCCCAAACACTCCCACATTCTTGAAAAGTCCTAGAAGCAAACAAACACACACACACACACACACACCAGCCTCTGGCTGCACCCAGTCCAGCAAAACAAGGGAACAGGGGAATGAGTCCACAAACCAAGGAACAAACAATGAGTCCACAAAGTAGGGAAGAAGGTACTGAGTCCACATAATCAGGAACAAGGCACTGATTCCTTGAAGTCAGAAAGAAGCAAGTCCTGCAAATATCTGTACCGGCACACCAAATTCTACTAATTCAGCATTTATTCCTGATAAACATCTCTCCTTAAATCTCAGTCCCCAGGTGTGCCTTGTGAAGAGGGGCAGTCCGCTCTCCTCCCAAGTCGTCGGGTCAGCCTCTGCTGTTCCTGCTTTCTCTCCATTCTCCGTGCTCGAGGATCAGGAGGGGGTGGTCCTTGCTCATTGCCTGAGCTCTGTTGCTCCTCATGTCCACTGCTTGCCCTCTCTCAGTCATCCTACCTCAGTTCCTCCCTGCTAACAAGCTGTCCCAATCCTGAGGGGCCCTGGGCTGCCACGGCCTGCTCCTTTCCACATTCCTCCGAAGCCAACAAAGCTTCCCCCCTCGATCTCCATTGGCTCCAGATCTGGCTCGTCCTCCTTCGCAGATTCAGGCTCTGATGGGGGCATGACAGGTTATCAACTTTTCTTCACCTTTTCCAACAGGCCTTCACTTCAAGTGCAGAATATTTTCCCCCCCTAATCTAGACAATTTATGCGTGGCCGGGGAATGAAATTGGGCATACATGTGCATTTAAAAGTCTCTCCACATCCTAACAATCTGTACATAAAGCTGCTAAAATATAATTTAGTTCCCCAATCAGCTGCACTCCAGATGTATGGACAATTCCTTTGTCCAGCCTGACTGGGGAAGCCTGAGAGATGCAGACAAACGTAAGGGGAGCCAGAGGAGGAAAAGAAGGTTGGAATGAAGGAAGAGGATCCATACCGTCTTTCCTTTTGTTGCTGTTTCGTTCTCTGAGGTAGCGTCTTTCCAGGCATTAAAGGAATTTATTCTGCCAAGTAAATGTAGAAAAGGTATTCAGGTATGACTGTGTGCAGCCATAATTCCAGGATCGGAACGAAATGCAAACATTAGTGTAAGCCATTAGTGTTTCCCTTACAACGAATTCCCACAACACTGTGTTGGAAGAAATGTCCTTCTGGGTTCAGTTCCAAGTGGGGAAAAAGACACTGGAAGCATGGAGGCTGCTTGGAAAGATGGTTTAATGGTGGACAGGATCACATGGCTTAAGCTCCTGAACAGAAAAGGGGATCACGTGCTTCCAGATGTGATCTTTCCAGAAAAGTGAGTGAGAGGCTGAAAGTTCCTGGTTTTATGCCCTTTCTGGCCTTTGATCTTGAGCTTGCATTTTGATTGGTTGTCAGATTCACATGGGGCCATGCAAGGGCAACTCTCTAGGATATGAGTTCACATTTGGTTGAGTATTGCTTCTTCCCAGATGCCCTGTGGTGAGGTGGGTAAAGGGCTAATACTATTATGCCTTAATACCATCACCCTGAAGCTGGAGGGGAAGATCTTTGTTATGTAGAATAGACTGGCCCAGGCTTTTTTAATGGCCCATTGAAAAAGGTGGGGGCTATTAAGAGTGAGTCTGTTTCCTGCCTAAAACATATTTCTCCATTTCTGATTCAGGGAAATATAATATTCTGCCTTTTCAATATTTCCCAGGATATTTCATTTTTCTAGGAGAGGGGTGGGTTTTAACTTCCTACAACTGTCAAACTATTTACTAAGGCAGTATTACTGTTATTCTTCTAATCCTTCCTATTACCTATCTCCTTTTCTACTTATGACTATAACCTTGTTGCTTTTATCTTTATGATTCATATTGTTTATTTAGTTTCCTGGTTTGATTTTGATAGCTTGTTTAGTATTCTAGGACCATCACTAAGTGTTGTATCTTATGATTTATGATGAATGTATTTTTATGATGACTATGATCATGATTTATCACTTATAGCTTTTATGTACACTTATGCACCGAAGATAAATTCCTTGTATGTCCAATCACACTTGGCCAATAAAGAATTCTATTCTAAGTAATTGTATGATTAATAATTAGTATTAATTTATTTCTTTCCCATATTTTTAATATTAGAAGTAATTGTTAAGGAAGGAAAAAGGGTACAGCTGCCAAATGCCTTTTGATCTATAATGCCACTGCCCTCGTTTACAGAAAAAAAGGACCCTTCTGTACCATCAGTATTTGTAGTCTTCACAAAACAGGGAAGGAAAAATAGAAAGTAGACATAGTGAACTCAGAAAATGGGCATATCCAGATAAATATTCTTTGTAAGCTGCATCCATTCCTTTTAAAAAGCTGGTTCATTCCATTGCCTTTCCACCTTTTTATCTAGGTAATTGTCAGTTATTCTGTGGGGTTTTATTTTATCAGAAGAAATATAAAATAATATTTATCAAAATAACAGAATCATAGAATGGAAGATGTGAAAAGTGGGCAGGTAGGCAATTTTCTTGTTACAAGAATTCAAAATAAAGCATCCCAATTAACATACTGCAATTTCCCTTCCTTATTTTGCTGTAAACTACAAAGGCCAATAGATGGCGATATTGCTATATTTAAGTATTTTAATGAACAGGCTTGAACTCTTGTTTTAAATTACAGAATGTGTACTCAGGAAAAGCCACAACTAAAGTAATAAGTGCTTTCTGGCCACATTTAGACACAAATGTATTATAAAGTTGAAAACAGTATTGTAGAACTAGCTTCGTTTGCAATATTTGCATTTCAAAAGACAGCCGCAACAATAAACGGATGAAAATCCTAAGGGGAAAACAACTCAAGAAGTGTGGGAAACTGAAAAATATGAGCATAAAAACCTAGTCCAGGCACAATACCACTAAAAAAGAAAAACGAGAAATCCAAGAAGAAATCAGGATGCTTGCACAAAGATCTCTCTTTAAGGATAAGTAGAAAAAAATGGAAATAAATAAATAAACATAACTAAACCAGATCATCAGCAGATAGCCCAAATCTGCAAAGATGAAGTCAGGAAAGCAAAGGCTTGGAATGAACAAAGACTTGCAACAAAAGTCAAATGTAATTTTTAAGAAGTGAAGTATTAGTACCATTTTATAAATCCTTAATAAGACAACACAGCTGCATCCAGTTTTGACCACCACATTACAAAAAAGATGCCGAGACTTTGGAAAAAGTGCAAAGAAGAGCAACTAAGATTATTAAAGGTCTGGAGACTAAAATGTATGAAGAATGGTTGCAGGAATTGGGTATGGTTAGTCTAGAGCAGTGATGGCAAACCCATGGCACGCGTGCCACAGATGGCATGCGGAGCCATTTGTCAGGGCACGCTTGGTGCTGCTCTGTCAGCTGGCCAGCGCGCATGCGCGTGCTGGCCAGCTGAGTTCACCATTTTTAAAAGCCATTTTTCGCCCTCCCCAGGCTCCAGAGGCTTTATAGGAGCCTGGGGAGGGCGAAAAGAGCCTCCCCCGCCCCCCCGGAGGCCCTCCGGAGGCTTCAGGGACCGTCCGGAGGCTTCCCTGACGCCTTTGGAGCGCTCAAAACAACCCTCCGAGCAAACCGGAAGTCACTTCCGGTTTGCACAGAGGGTCTTTTTAAGTGTTCCGAAGGCTTCAGGGAAGCCTCCGGACGGTCCCTGAAGCCTTCGGAGCACTTAAAACGACCCTCCAAGCAAACCGGAAGTGACTTCTGGTTTGCACAGAGGGTTGTTTTAAGCATTCCAAAGGCTTCAGGGAAGCCTCCGGATGATCCCTGAAGCCTCCGGAGGGCCTCCGGGGGGGGGAGGCTCTTTTCGCCCTCCCCAGGCTCCTATAAAGCCTCTGGAGCCTGGGGGGGGGGGCGAAAAAAGCATGTAAAAATGGGGCTGTCACGCCTTTTGTGCGCGCATGCGTACTAGGGGGTCACGCATTGCATTATGGGTGCGGCATGCCCGCACACGACCCCCCTGCGCTCCCCCCAGTTGTGGCACGCGAGCCAAAAAAGGTTCACCATCACTGGTCTAGAGAAAAGAAGGACTGGGGTGGCATGATAGCAGAATTCCAGTATTTGAGGGGCTGCCACAAAGAAGAGGGGCTCAACTATTTTCCAAAGCACCAGAAGGCAAGACAACAAACAATGGATGGAAATTAATCAAGGAGAGAAAGCAACCTGGAATTAAGAAGACATTTCCCGAGAACAATTAAGCAGTGAAACAGCTTACCTTCAGAAGTGGTAGGTGCTTCATCACTGGGGGTTTTTAAGAAAAGACTGGACAGTCACATGTCTGAAATGGTAAAAGGTTTCCTGCTCGAGCAAAGGGTTGGATTAGAAGACCTCCAAGATCCCTTCCAGCTCTATTCCAATTGATCGATTGAACAGCAGTGAATATATTAGGCCATTTGAATGGTGAACAAATATATTAATCATAAACTTTTGTAGATTTAATTCTCCTTCTTCAGATGGACGAAGTGCTTCATTGATATTGCACATAGGTCTTCCATTAATAAGAATGTTGGGAGAAAAACAATGGTAAGTATTAAACGTAAGAGACATACAAACGGCAACTTCATATATTGTGACGGTCATGATCTTTCCAGTTGAAGTATATGGCTATGTAGGTTGACTTGACCCATGAGAAAGGCTGAATGACCAAAAATATATATATATACTGTAGGAAATGATTGAGAATACAGATAGTCCTTGACTTACAACCATTCAGGTTTATTGACCATTTGAAGTTACCATGGCACAGAAAAAAGTGGTTTATGACTGTTTTTCACACCATCATTGCAACATCCTCATGGTCATATGATAAAAATTCAGACAGTTGGGGTGTATTTATGATGGTTGCAGGATTCCAGGGTCATGTGATCACCTTTTGAGAACTTCTGACAAGGAAAGTCAATGGGGAAGCCAGATCCACTTAACGGAACACTTAACAGCTGTCTTGCTTAACAACAGAAAATTTGGGCTCAAATGTGCTTGTAAGTCAAGGACTACCTGTACCCTGGAAACCAGACTGCTCACTGCAAGCATGAAAAATGAAATTAGAGTTTAGCTATTTGAAACCTAACACCAAGGCAAGAGTCATTGGAGCAGACCCAAATCCTTGGAAAAATTAAAAACAATTTGAAAGGAGGCCAACAAATGTGGCTAGATTCAATCACTGATGATCCCTGCATGAGTTTACAAGAAGTCAAAGCACAATTACAATCCCAGTGAACTGTTGTGTGTGTTACTAGGAGCCAGCAACAAGTTAAGTTCTGAACAAAAACCATAAAATCTGGACTGCCAAAAATTTAGAGATGACATGATGGCAGTAAGGGATTTTCTTTCTGCTATCTGGTGGTTCAGATTTTTGCAGCCCAGATTTGGCTACCTTATTTATAAGAATATACACATATTTATCTGTGTGACTCATGCTTCTACAAGGGAGGCATACAGGTGTTTGGTGACCTAATCGTGATAATCTCTATGGGAACTTCCTCCTGTTCATTATCATCATTTTAGAGGTCATGATATCAAAGAAAATTATGCATTGTTTTGTAAATAGTTATTTATGAAATAATGAAGTTCTGGTAATCCTACTAACAAGACATAAGATTTAGATTTGCATTCACTGATATTTAATGCCAGAACCTATAGAATCCTAATAGACACTGAATATCAACAAAAAAGACTGCACCTTGGCTAGAATTTAATGACGATTTCAATAGCCATTTAGTAGCAATTCCTAGATGTTGACAGTCTTAAGGCTTTACAGTAAGATTCCTACCACCCCAAATCAAGGACGCAAAGGCAAACTAGACTACAGTTTAAGACAGGGAATTAGGCCTCTTGAAGGTCTCTGAAGCCTTCGGAGCGCTTAAAACGACCCTCCAAGCAAACCGGAAGTGACTTCCGGTTTCCTCGGAGGGTCGTTTTGATTGCTTTGGAGGGCATCCGGGAGGCGGGGGGGCGGGGGGGGGCTGTTTTCGCCCTCCCCATGCTCCTATAAAGCCTCTGGAGCCTGGGGAGGGCGAAAAAAGCATGCAAAAATGGGGGGCGTGCCTGTAGTGCGCGCATTGCATTATGGGTGTGGCACGCCTGCACACGACCCCCACTTATGGCATGTGAGTCAAAAAAGGTTCACCATCGCTGGTCTAAGAGAACTCAGTGAGTCACACAGCCCCTGCAAAATCATCATCCAGAACAGAAATGGCCGTACAGATTTTTAAAAGGATGACATAAATACCAATTCTGATCATAAGCCATTTTAAAATTGCTCTCCTTCCTGCAATTCCCTGCTAAAGAATTCTCTGATCTTGACTTTGCCTAATAAATCTAAGCTGGAATGTTTTGGTATCTTAAAAAGGTAACCTTAATTTAGCAATGTCTCTCCTCCTCTCTCCTTCTCCCCTCTCCTCTCCCTTTCTTGTGAAATTAACTTCAACTGGTTCTTTATGGCTAGTCTAGATGCCACTCACTTGCATGGGGAACTGCAACCTTTCAACCAATCTTTCTGGGGAATTGCAACCTTTCAACCAATCTTGGCCTTCAGCCTAGCAGGCTATTATGAAAAATCTAGATACAAGGCTGCCAGATCTCATGAGCACCCCTGGCCTTCTCTACAGAGAAAATGAGTTAGAAATGCTGTTTGCTACTCTAGCTGGGACAATGATTCAATCTCCCAACAGGGCTGGGTCTCACTTTTACAGGTTTCACAAGAGTGGATGTTTTTCCAATGACATAACTGCATACCACGCACCTCCCTTCCAGAAGATTTCTCTGCAAGCTAGTAAGCAAAGGAGCAAGAAGTACAACTCTGGCTGGTGTCATGGGACTTCACCTCTTTCAGCTGTTTCTCCTAGTAACAGATTTAACTCTTGCTTCAACCCTTTCCTTTATCTTTTATCTGCTTGTCTGCTTTTGCCTTGCGAGTGTCATTGGCTTTATCATCTTCCTGTCCTCCTTTGGAGTCATTCGGGAAATGAAGAGAAACATCGGCCGGAAGGGGAAAAGCAATCATGATCTTAGTTTCTAAGAGAGCAGTTGGAAGGGAAGTTCCTGAGAAAACTACGCAAGGCAGGGTTCAGTGTGTTGGCAATGTACCATTCCCTGGGAAAAGAATTTGGTCCTCTCCTGAAGGAGGAATGGTCTTCAAACATCAAGGTGGAACAACAACTTCTGGCTGAGGAGAAATATCAGAAGGCGGTACAGAATCTGATTGAGATACAGCCTCCTCTGAAAGGTATTTCTTAGAGCAGTTTCAACTGTTTGTTACCCAAGATCTGTTTGTCCCCATGGACTGTTAACAGGCTAGCATTAGTTGCAACCACATTGTTCCTTGGCTTCTCCAGTTCCAATTATCCTTGTGGGTTTTTTTTTTAATCTCTTCCTCATTTTGGTGTTTGCACCCTCAGCGTAACCTTTGAGCAGATTTCAGATGCAATGGATCAAATGTCTCAATCCACTGAGAATTCTCCAGACATCATCTCAAAATAATGAAAAGGCATTTGAAGTAGCCTGGAAAATGTAGCTAAATTTATCTTAAGTTTATCTTCATGTTATGACATTTGTAGTGAATTATGTCATTACCATCTATTTAAGTCATTATGCAAATGGCTTAAGTTAATGCGGAAAGATACACGTTTGTATTTAATGGACACCTGGGAATAATGGACAACCTGTTCTCCAAATTAGTCTCTTATGTTGAAATTTTACTGTATTATGTTTCCATGGACATTATCTTAGAGACATTAACTATGCTACTATGTTTTGAAGGCTCTATTTTATCTGTGTTACTTATTTCATAACAATGGTCGCGTGCTACCCTATATGAAATATTACAAGATGCATTTCCCCTCCTTCCCGTTCTATATAAATTTATAATTTATTGCATACTGTGTTCATAATTATATATTACATTATCATTTAATTGTCAATCATTAGTAGCTAATAATAATTTGAGTGGTCCTTAGTGCTCTCTGTGCTTGGTTCTTTTCTTGCAGACATTTCATTACCCAAACTAGGAAACATCAGCAGCGGCTCTGATGTTATTACCTAGTGTGGTAATGAAATGTCTGTAAGAAAACAAGCAAGCTCAGAGAGCTCCAAGGGCCTCTCATTTCAACTCAATACAATACAATACAATACAATACAATACAATAGTAGAGTTGGAAGGGACCTTGGAGATCTTCTAGTCCAACCCCCTGCCTAGGCAGGAAACCCTATACCGTTTCAGACAAATGGCTATCCAACATCTTCTTAAAGACTTCCAGTGTTGGGGCATTCACAACTTCTGTGGCATTCACAACTTCAACTTTACAAGCATTATCTTTTATTGGTAACAACTTATTGCATGCTATGTTAATGATAGCATTTTCTTTTATTTGATTATGTGCCATCTAGTTCATGTTAATTCTTAGCACCAACAGAGATAGATTTTTCCAGATTACAATCTGTCTCCAACCTGGTCCTTCCAGGTCTTCCAATGATGCACCTATCATTATTGTAACATTGTACGTCCACCTTGCTCCTAGTTGTCCTCATCTTATCTTTCCTTCCCAATATTATACCCTACTCCTGAGAGCTGGGTCTTCACATAATGTGCCATAAGTAGAATAATTTGAGCTTGGTCATTTCTATCCTGAGTGAGAATTCTGGGTTTATGTGTTCATGATCCATTTGTTTATTTTCTTGGCTGTGCATGGTATTCTACGGAATCTTCTCCAAAATCAAAGTGAGGAATGCAGAAAGGAAAGTGAGGAATGAGGAAAGAAGGAGGAAAGACATGGAGAAAGTAGGGCTAGTTCTTTGATGTTCCATCTAGGTCACTCCTCAAGATTTGAAAATAAGCTCTGCAAATGTCTTCCTTCTCTTCCCTTTCCTGGACCCACAGTTGCTATATCCTGACACCAGTCCTGGAAGTAGCACATTTTACCCTTTCTTTCATCCAGGGAGAAGTGAGTGAGTAAGTGGATTATGCCACTGCTGGCATTTGGGGAAAAAACAAAGGTTTAGGAAGAACTGAAGTGTTCCAAGGGTTTGTTTTTTCCTTTGGGGCTGCTCTGTGTAGCTGGATTTACCCAATTGTTGAAAAAGCACAAACCTTGGCCTACAATGATACTTTCTCTCTTCAGCTCCTGCCTCACAGATCCAACCCTAAAAAATCACTCTAGAATGCCAGCTTCAATCTTCTTCCCTGACTCTGACTCCAAAATCCTCATCTTCAAACTCTCCCAAATCACCCGGAAGTGTTTTTAAATGAGGAATTAAAGGAATAGTGTACTTACTCTTCCTGTGGAAAATCACAAGTACAAACCATGGCAACTCTTTGTATTTTAAAGCAGCAGCCTCCAACTTTTTTTGGCACTCAGAATTGGTTCCATGGAACCACTTTTTCCAGATCAGGGGTGGGAGTTGGGGAGGAGTACATAACCTACATCTCGCAAATGCACAGTTTCGTTTGCCCACTGCTCACCTCCAGCCAGGGGTGGGCTGCTGGGGATTCGTAGAGTTTGGGCAATCCTCTAGCTAGGATTCTGCCCAGTTCGGCCAACCCCCAAATGCCACCCCGGCTGGCCATGCCCACCCCGTCCCACCCCTCTCAACCCATCTTTCCCCTCCCTTCCCAGGAGTCTTCATGCGGCCCGTTCATCATGCCAGGTAAGTGCAGGGCATGCATGGAGGCTCGGAGAGAGAAAAAAACGGGCCTACTAGATGTTCCAGAAGTCCAGAAATGGGCCTGTTTTTGGCTTCCGGAGGGCTTCCAGAGCCTGGGGAAAGCCGTTTTCGCCCTACAGGAGGCTCGAGAAAAGCCCCTGGAGCTTTGGGAGTGCAAAAAACGGGCCTACCGGAAGTTCTAGAAATGGGCCTGTTTCCAGCTTCTGGAGGGCCTCCGGATTCCAGGGTAAGCAGTTTTCAACCTTTCAGAGGCTCAAGGAAAGCCTCCGGGGACTGGGTAGGATGAACCCCCCCCCCACCATACTGTGGTGCAGGAGGCTGACTAGGCCACGCCCACCATGACCACACCCACCCAGCAATGGGGCAGCAAATCCGTTGCTGCAATTTTTGAAGCCCACTCCTGCCTCCAGCTGGTTCCCGACAGGCCACGGACATACCGGTCTGAAGCCTGGGGGTTGGGAACCCCTGTTTTAAAGGTCAGGCTATGGCAGAAGATCTACAGGCAGAAAGTCAAAGTGTGGGAGAGGAAGCAGGGATTTGGAATTTGGGTGAGACCCCCTAAAAGTTTTATAGGCTGGATAGATAATTAGGTTGACAGGTCAAATGTTCCCTATGATTGCCACTGGGAAGCACATTATTCTCCAGATGTTCAATGATTAATGGTAGAAGGGAAGCAGCTTAGTCTACGACAACAAACATTAATATATTTATGAAGCAAGAAAAAAAAATAAAACTTTTCTTATTGTGTATCGCTATTGCATGAAGTTGTTTTTCCCCTTTTTTTAAAAAAAGCACAACTGCTCTAGAGACAGGTGTGATTTCACTTTTGGATGCTATACATCCAGTTGTTGGGTGGGTTTTTTTTGCAAAATGTCAAACAAATGATCAGAGAGGATATGTCCAAATACTTTTTTCCCCCTCCCTGAAATAAAGTGTTCATGTTTTATGTAACTGGGTCAGTGCATAAGGAATAACTTTTATGGCCCACAGTAAGAGTATCCTGCTATAAAAGCTCACACAGAAAAGAGCCCTCTCTAAGAATGTAGTAAGAGGGAGGGCATCAGCAGGAAACTATTGAGAAGATACCTCATTAGGATACTGCAATAGTATTTTAAAATCTAAATGTTAAAAAGATAGTAGGATAGAATGCTGTTGCAATATTTTCTGTTGTACTGCTGCAATTAGTGAGAAATCACAGGTGTTTTATTTGCATCTGGGGATTTATCTCAAAATCAGAGGAGGGTAGAGTCTTTTTCTTGAAAAATAGGATAGGTCATTATTGTTTGCATACAGCTCTTGGCCAGAGGTGGGATCCTACCGGTTTAACAGCTGGTTCGCATGCACAGTTTACAGAAAAATCATCTTCCCCATTACTGCTGGGAAGGAAAACAGATGATGCGTGGCAATCCACAGTGCCGCGCCTGTCAGCTGGGCTTCAGAAAAGGAGATGTAGGTGAGTATAGCACCGGAGGGCGGAGTGGGTGGGTGGACCCAGCTGAAAGGCCGAGCAAACTGGTTCGCTCCCAGCTGATAGTTGGAGCTACTTGTTCGCCCAAACCAGTCCGAACTGGTTGAATCCCACCCCTGTTCTTGGCTCAATTTCAATAGCCTTCTGGAACAGATGAAGATCAGACGCTTGACAGGAGAAATCTGTCCTATTCTTGCCAAACCATTGGAAACAGAGGGAAGCAAAAGGCAATATCAGAAAATCAAGAAGGGAGGACAGGAGAGGACAGGAGAAGAGGGAGAGAGGGAGTTGGTAGTTGTAATTCAACAATGTCTGAGCATAAGGAACAATTTCCCCATGGGCTTAGCTGGATATTAGTCTTGACCCAGCAGTAGTAATCCTTTAAGGGGGAGGTGAAATTGTTGAGAGCTGCAAAAAAATAGAGGACAGCAGGAAATACACTTCACATTATTCTGCCTCTTATTGAGGGATTATATAGTCCTTTGCTATATAACCAGATCTTCAGTCCGGTTCGGCCAAATAGGTAGTAAAAATCTGGCATACCTTTCCGAACTAGTAGTAATGGCAGCCTGGCCAAATCTCCGAACCGATTCCCCAGTCACCACTGCTGTTGCTGGCATGATTTTTGGCTGGAAAAGAAAACAGACAGAAACAGTCCTATTGTCAAGGTACGCAACAGGGGGAAAGGAAATTCCAACTTCAGCCTCCTGGTGTGGCGCGAAGCTTTGGGTGAAGGCAGGAGGGAGGTTGAGCAGCATGTTGAATGAGGGGTGGGCGGCGGCATTTCCCCCTTCTCATAGCCTCCAGAAGCACTCTGCAGGCTTCAGCAGGGCTGGGGAAAGGAAAAATGCCCCCCTTTTTGTGAAAAATGGGCAGAAAATGAGTCATTTTCACAAAGGGGGGGCATTTTTCCTTCCCCCAGCCCTGCTGAAACCTGCAGAGTGTTCCTGGGCCCCCTGGGAAGGACAAAAACATTTTTCCTTACTGGGTAGTTAGCAGGCACTCCCTTAGCTCCAGCGAGGCTGAAGGCCCCCTCCCCCCTTGTCAAAACCTTTGGCCACTGTTTTGGTGGGCACGGCTTGTTGGAGGGGCCATGTGACTGAGTGTGCATGAGTGACGTCAAGTTGGCCATGCCCACTCAGTCACATCCCCCCATCTAGCCATGCCCCCCAAACCGGTAGTAAATTTTTTTGAAATCCATTCCCGGCTTGGGGGGAGGGGCGTATGCATGCCTTCTGGAGCTCCATTTTCACTGGTAGAGGGCTGCAGGAGGCCGTCATGGCTGAAAATGGAGCCTCTGAGGGCTGCATGTGGCCCTCCTGAACTTCATTTTCATTGGCAGAGGAACCACGGGCCGGTCCTTCATTGTTTCCAGAGTGGCCCCTCGGGCCAGATCTAAGCATCCAGCCTACGGGCCTTGAGTTTGACACCCCTGGGTTTAGGCACCAGGCCAGAAACTGTCTAGTTAGGCCCAAGAAAACTGGCTTAAAGGCATGTGCATACATACAGGTACATGCTATCATGGATAAATGCACGCTGCTTCTAAAGTCTTTTAAGCATAGTTGATCATTGCTCCTGGCACTGAAGAAAATACATACAAATTTAGTTAACTTTTTGAAATTTTCCCAGTTTCCCCATCACATTCTGAATGACATATTTTGGTTGCACATTGTATGTGATATTTTTAGCTCAAAAGGCAAAGGCTTGCTTGGATTGTGGTGAGCTTCAAAGGTGAATGAAGAAGCTAATAAGAATACTACATGCTACTGCAGATACACCACCAAATATTGACAAATAACAGCTGCCAGGTTTCAGATTCTAAAATAAAATGTAGATTGATATCAAAACACAGGCAGCAAATACACGGGGAATGTCTGAGAATTTTTTAGATGTTGGACAAGAAAATTTCAAGGAGAATCTTTAAGATCAGATTGACCTTTAGGTCATGCCAAGAGGAAAGCATTTCTGCTGCAATCAGCCCTGATCATTCACAATGGAGCTAGATTTTGGAATTGTATTCCACTTGTGCAAAACCAGTTTAATCATACAGGGGTGAGAAAAACAGTGCATAGCATTGCAATCCTGGTCTATAGTTTTTTGGAAAGCCAAGTATCTGAAGGGGAAATGGAACGGAATGTAAACGAGAGACAAAAGAGCACATCTGAAAGAAACAAAATATTCAGACACAACTGTTTATATAAATTGCTTGAATTAATAGGAACTGTAGTGAACCAATCCCTGAAAATCAATAGCCAGTCCAATGGACCATTTAATTATAACAGAGATAATTTGAGGGGGGGAGGAATAGTGTGATGATGCAAAGTAAGTAAAGCCACTGCATGTCTCTGGATAGTCTCTTCATATCAGCAAAGTAAGTAAAGCCACTGCATGTCTCTGGATAGTCTCTTCATATCAATTGACACTTACTTCAAAGTAAGAGTAAGTAATACTGGTCTAGCTGAACAATTAACTTCCCCATATAAAATAGATTCTATATTTTAAAGATTTGCCTAAGGATTTTGACTTGCAACTAGTACTTTTCTTCCGAGCTCTGAAAATACGTGTTTGTAGATTAAAGGAATATATTGTGGCTATGCAGTTAGTGATACTGAATTCATAATCATGATTGATTAATAACTATAATTGGGAAATATATTAGAAATATATTCTCAGTTTTGGGAAATATTGTATTCATTCAAAATGAATGTTCCCTCCAGATGTACTCATGCAATGCAAAGTTTGGTAAAAACCTTTGGAAATGAGAGTATATGACATTGCCTAGACTCCCTATGCGGCATTCCTAGTGCCACATAATGGAGAGAGCTCCCCTTACTTGTCCCAGCTTCTGCCAATCTAGCAGTTTGAAAGCATGTAAAAATGCAAGTAGAAAAATAGGAACCACCTTTGGTGGGAAGGTAACAACGTTCCATGTACCTTTGCCACGTGACCATGGAGATGTCTTTGGACAGCACTGGCTCTTAGGCTTTGAAATGGAGATGAGCACTGCTCCCTAGAGTCAGGAACGACTAGCATATATGTGCAAGGGGAACCTTTACCTTTAGATTCTCTAGAGCAGCAGTCCCCAATCTTTGTGGCTTGGTGGCCCAGCTAAGCAGGGTTGAGGGGGGAACTGGGCCTCATAAGTGGTGGGCTGGCAAGCATGCACATGTGCAACTTAACTTATGCGAGCAGCGTGCTGGCATGCTCACATGTGCATGTGCATGCCTTTTGGCCTGCTGCTCAAGCTGGTCTGCCGTTTGCACAAGTCAAGCTGTGTGTGTGTGCACGTACATGCTGGCCTGCTGCTTGCCCATTCCGGGCTTGAATAGGCCACGGCCCGGTAGTTGGGGACCCTTGTCCTAGCCTAGAGCAACCAGGTGAGGTAGCAAAATCAATATCACTAGAGGGCAGAAAGAGGCATAAAAAGTTATTTCTTTGCTGTCCGCCGATGGTTGTCTGGATCTTTGCAGACCAGATCTGGGTTAGTTTTAACATTGCCTGAGGGAAAAAATAAGTCATATTGTTGGCATGCAAAATTTTGAGTTAGCTGTAAGAATCATTTGAGTTTTACTTCACCTGAGCTAAGAAAATCTATAGGTAGTCCTTGAGTAGCAATCACAATTAATCTGTCCACAAAAAAGAAAAGAAAAAAAAGATCTGTCCTTCAATTAAGTGTCAAGCTAGGTCTACAGTGTCATTTAGACAATAGCCCAGCTGGAACAGGGATCACTGCCACCTTCAGAGTTCTACGTACATTTTTCAACCCTACAGATTGATCATGGCACACAATTACGGCATTTGTGGAAGATGACTGTATGTGTTCTGCAAGTAATAGCTGAGATTCCCACCCCTTTGGGAAGCCTAGAAGGTTTAAATAAATATTTATTTATAAATGAGGCAATAATTTAAAAAGACTAGGATTAGAGAATAATGCCTCAAGCCTTGTATAGGTTGAAATGCCAAAGATAAGTTTAATTAAACTTTATTAGTAGTACTGTGATATAGAGTAGAGGTCCCCAACCCCTGGGCCATAAACTGGTACCAGTTTGTGGCTGTTAGTAACTGGGCCAAGCAAGTGGCAGCCAAACAAGTGAAGCATCATCTGAGCATGAGGGGAATCTAGGTTACACACACACACACACACACACACACACACACACACACACACACACACCGACCGGTCGGTGGAAGATAATTTTTCTTCCCTGGTGCCAGAAAGGTTGGGGACCATTGACATAGGGCAGCTTTGCGCATGCATATGCACCCCCTGCATGCCCCCTTGCGAATGCGCACATGCCCCCCGCATGCACTCTGACCCCACACATGCACAGCAGAGACCCAAAGATCAACTGGGTGGTGGGAGGCACACGTGCATGCACAGCAGAGCTGAAATGGGGTGACGGCCTGCCATAGGTTCTTCATCATGGATATAGAGTGTTTTTAAAAGGAAACGAGGACATGAAGTTGTTTATTGAATTCATATCCAATCATACCTTCATTCTGGAGCTCAGGCACAAGACACCAGAGAGTCCCTCATCCAGAAAAACACCGAACCTGGCAAGATAAGCAAGGCCCATCTCTAGATACCATAGATAAGATGGCACAATCTTCCTTGATTTGGGCTATCTTTCACAGCTAGAGGTAAGCAGGCCAGATTGTGGTGGTATTGTTCCGTCAGGTATGGAGAATGGCTTCCTGTACCTGACATTTGGGAGGAGACCTGTAGCTCTTATCACACCCACCTCATCCTCCTTGTAGAAGCAGGAAAAGAATTCAGGGTATAATAATACAGATGCAATGGCCTTTGTCTTCTGACACTTGGAGACATTTACAAACCCTCATCAGGGAGCGTAGTGTTGTAATTGCAGCCTGATGCGCCAACTTGGCATTTAATGATATATCTGTGCCCCAGAACTTATTTTTAATTGCAGAGCAAAGGGAATGTGAAGTAGTATCCTGGAATCAATATTGCCTGGAAAGGGTTTGGGTGGGAGAGGCATCTAACAATTATTGAAACCATGCTCTTTCTCCAGAAATCCTAGCATTTCTTTCTCCTCCTCTTCATTTTTTTAAAAATTATAGAACGTGATGTGAAGCAGTAAATGCTTCACTTCAGGCAAGGTAAGTTGGTGAGATGCTTTGGAAACTACGTTGTTCAAGGCATCAGGCTAGAAACTGTAAGTCCCAATCCTGCTTGAGGCATAAAGCCAGCAAATGGCTGGCCAGCCACTCTCTCAGCCCTAGGAAGCAGGCAATAGCAAACCCACTGTTGAAAAACCTTGCCAAGAAAGCTGTGTCCGGGCATTGAGTTGAAGGCACAACACAACACACACACACGTGTGTGTGTGCGTGCACACATACACACACACTATCTCTCTGGATCTCAGCCATTATCCTATTTACATATTGACCAGATTAAAAACCAGGTTTGTTTCAGCAAGGTTGCTATGCTACATATTAACCAGTTATTGCCTCTATTAGATTCAGTGCTCCAGTGTTACACATTGTAGTGTTATGCATTATACTACATGTAATTTCCTTTAGCAGGATCACCTTCAAGAAATCACACACACACACATAGGTGGTTAATAAAGATATATCCCTTCTTCATTCCTTGCTTTTTGTATTTACAAAGATAATACAAGATTCCACACTGATGGTTCTCCACATCAGTCTGGTTAATTAATTAATCTTTCCCCTAAACTATTGTCCATTATCAGCTCCAGAATTCATCTTAAGTTTGATGCAGAGATTATTTTCCATTATCAAATAGCTTAATATTAAGCCTTGATAGAAACTTGTAAAGCCGTTTATCATGAAGAGTTCCAACTCTGTTGGATGTACCCCTGGTTGATCAAGGAACACTTAGCCCTAGCAAATGCAAACACAATAGTTAGTACATGTAGGCACACGTAGCCAGTTATAACCTACAGCTCAGGTGTCACATTTTACTTTGAGCTATGACTGTGCTGAGGGAAACAGAAGCAGAGTGAATAACCACCATGACAAATATAATCAATAATGAAAAACAAACAGAGCTAATCCTCTGGAGCCTTCTGGTGAGTGTAGGTCTATATATATACGTGTGATGTTCTCTGCTATGGCTTTGGGGAGATGCTTTCATCTTTTAAGAGATCCAATGTTTCTATTTGATTTCATCATATTGTGGCTTCTTGTGGTCACGCGTTACGTCTTGGGCCAGACATGGTTTGAGTTCTGCAAATCAAATCAAAAGATGTGAACCTTCTCACAGAATAATAAGATTTGCACCAAGCCCGTAAGCTATTTGCTCTCTCTGTGTGGCACAGGATAGATTATGGATTTAACTGCAAAATGATAGGCAAATAGTGATGTTTGTTTGTTTGTTTGTTTTATTGGATTTATATGCCGCCCTTCTCCCAAAGGACTCAGGGGGGCGTACAACATTAAAAAACACACATCCCCAAAGTTAAAAAGAAATTAAATACATATCCCAAAAACAAACCCAATTTATAGGACAATACATTTAAAAAATGAGATAAAATTAACAGGCCAGGCCAACTTGCTGGAAAAGCCAACTTTTTAGGGCGCGTCGGAAGGACCGGAGGTCAGGGATTATGTGAAGCTCTGGGGGCAGCTCATTCCAGAGGGAGGGTGCTCCCACAGAGAAGGCTCTCCCCCTGGGGGTCACCAGCCGACACTGTCTGGCTGACGGTACCCTGAGGAGGCCAACTCTGTGGGATCGTGAAGGAGAAGAGATAACATGTTTTCCCCAAAATAAGACCCAATCGGGAAAATAAGCCCTAGCATGATTTTTCAGGATGTTTGTAATATAAGCCCTATCCCAAAAATAAGCCCCAGTTAATATCGTGAGCCAGACAGACACATTTAGTACAATATTTTCCCAAAAATAAGACCTAACTGGAAAATAAGCCCTAATGCACCTTTTGGAGCAAAAAGAATTATTATATTGTTCAAGGTCCTCAAGGAAACATTACTCTGTTTCTGTTTTAGATATTTCTGACCTACTAAAAATAGTTGCAAAATAGAACATGGATTTCAACATGAAATATAGATTTGCACAATGGATGATTTCACCAGTTTCCATTCTGATAACTTGGTGAAGTTGTGTGTCAAAATGTGCTGTGGGAAGTGAGGAAACTAGACTCAGAGGTTCCTGACTAGAGAACAAACAGAACATACCAGGAGTGGGTTCCAGCCAGCACTACTGCCATTTCACTTGTGTGCACGTTTGATGCGTGCTGTGCTTGCATGCGCAGTGCAATTAAAATTGTTTTGCGCATGTGCAGAACTGAAAAACAAGATGGCGCCACTGATAGTGCCGATCGGAGAACCGGTTCAGGGGCATGGCAGGCCTGGGTCGCTTCCGGTTCCAATGACCCAGGCCTCCAAACACCACCGGTTCGGCCGAACTGGTCCAAACCGGTAGGAACCCACCACTGGAACATGCTATATGGAAACCTCTAACTTTTTGCTTCCATCTCCTGGTCATCCAGATTTTTTTCAGCTCAAATCTGGTTGTCAGGTTTTTCTGACAGGTTTATATGTAGGCCCAGAGAGTCTCCTTACCTTCCTGAAGAGAAGACAGAATTGAATCCCGAATTTCAGAATCAACATGCATTCTGAATCTCCATTTTTTTTAAAAAAAGGATCCAGTTGCAAATAAAACATCTGTACCTATCAGAACTGACAAGTGGAACTAAAATCTTTATTACTCATGAGTGTGGTTCCAGACAAATGTTTGAATGATATGTCCAGAAATAATGAAGGATGCTAACAATATAGAAAAGTTTAAAAACCAAATAATTAGCTGCTTCTTCTTCTTCTTCTTCTTCTTCTTCTTCTTCTTCTTCTTCTTCTTCTTCTTCTTCTTCTTCTTCTTCTTCTTCTTCTTCTTCTTCTTCTTCTTTTAATTTGCAGAAATGTCTGGCATAATGAAGAAACCTTCAATCATGATATGGGAAAAGGAGACAGAAATGTCAGAAGAATATGAAAGAAAAGTGCCTCATGAACATAAAAATACCTTTTTAACACCCAGTAAGGAGGAACTGAGAAGTTTATAGACAATATTCGGTTCTGTAGTGGGTTGGATTTTATATACCTGCATTAACATTTTATCCCTGTAAACATTTGCAATTCAATTCCAAGTGAATATGTGCAAGGACTACAATTTTATTTGTTTGCATTTCGTTTACAAGAATACAAGGAATGGTATTAAATGATCTGATTTAAGTCAGCGTGTAGAAGGCTAAGGAGTTGTCACTGTAAAGTTAACACCTGAAGAAAGAACATGTTACTTAAATTTATTTAAATGTAAAGAGGTTGGATTTCAGGAATAAACTATCGCAATTAATGAATGCTGCATGACCCTTTTTTTGCTAAAAGAAAAGTCTCATGTTTTCAATATTTACACTGCATATAAGAATTCGATCAGTATTACTTTACACAAGTAAATATCAAGTTTCTCATGAACCCATAATTTCAACACACATTCACAGACAAATATCGTATTGCACTATACGGTAACATGTTACCTTCTGGCTAATCATAAGGATTGGCACGGACTCTGCCACTCTTAAATTGCAAAAGGAGAGTTTCAGATTCCTCAGTTAGAGAAATGTTTAAGATACCCATCAGTCACATTTGTTTCAGCAACACAGTATTCTGTTGCTTGCTTATTTCTCCTTTCTCTGGAATTGATTCACAGCTGCAGATAGAAAACAAATGCTTATGGGAACTAGAGAGGAGTGAGACTATCACAGCCTCTCCTCTGACTAGAGATGAAAAGATTTTGTATTAGCTGTTCGTATCAGCTCTAGATGGGGGAGGAAGGAAGTGGAAAAATGTAATTAGGCCAGACTTAACTATATATCTATGGAACAGCTGTAGGAGGGTTTGTGTGTGTGTGTGTGTCTGTGCATGCAAACATATGCTGCTGAGTCAGCATGGACACCTGGTCACTGCCTGAACAAGTCCCTGCAGTTTTCTTGGCAAGGTTTTTCAGAAGTGGTTTGCATTGCCTCATTCCTAGAGCTGAGAAAAATTCACTGGCCCAAGATCACCCAGCTGGCTTTGTGGCTAAGGTGGAACAGGAACTCTCAGTCCTCCCAGTTTGTAGCCTGATGCCTTAACCACTACACCAAACTGGTTCTTGCACTTTTCTGACCTCTGAAAATGAATAGCAAGGAATTGCACTCCACCCAACTCCACCCCATGTCCTGTCAAGTTACTTTTAACTCCAAGAGGTCCTGCTGAGACTATATACTTTTGGGATACTCTCCCAGCATTCTCTGATCCTCCATCCCAGGAATAACCCACTGCCGTGATAAAGCAGATTTGAGAGATGTGTTTTTCTACCTGGTCATAGTTTTGGCTCCACGATGAAGGATTGAAGAAAATGACTTATTTATCGGGCCCTCTTCCAGATATTCTTGGGCTGCCTGTTGTTATTCCCCACCACTATGATTGCTAGAATGCAAGAAAATTCTGTATCCAGATGTTAAAAGTCCCTGGAGACTGTGTCCTAAACTGTATGTGGGAACACTGACCTCAATATGGTTTTTGTGTTCCATATGCTACTAAATTACACCCCATCCATCCCTTCTCTCTGCATTGGCCACACTCCTTAAGGAAACTGGGAATTGTATAGTTTGGCAGTATTTTGGAGGAGCATAGTTGCTTATTTTAAGATGTGCTATTGTTTCCACTGCTTGCTAGGACAATACCTCCCTTCAGTGGTGGGTTTCAAATTTTTTTAGAACCTCTTCTGTAGGTGTAGCCTGCTTTGTGGGAGTGGCTTGCCGGCCATGTGACTGGGTGGGAGCGGTTTGCTGGCCATGTGACTGGGTGGGAGTGGCTTGGCAGTCATGTGACCGGGTGGGAGTGGACAAGACGATGTCACTGAATTCTCTGCCCCAATGGATGATCTAGAAAAAGAAGATATAAAAAGGAAATTTATTATTTTGTGCACTTACTACTTAAATAAGATTAAAATAAGTACACAAAACAATAAAAGAGCTACTTACAGAAGGTAAGTAGCTTACTACTTACTACTTGTATTTCAAAGGGAATACAATACATATTTAATTTTACACATGTTAACAGCTGCTGGAATTGTGTTTGCACAACAGTGGAAAAAACAAAGATATGAAAATGAATAAATATTAGAACGTGCAGGAATGAATAAATTGATAATTAAAATCAAGAAGGCTTCGAATACTTTTTCATATGGGATTTGTTTTATTAATTACTAACTAACAGAAACAGCAATTAGAAATTTAAACGTATGAAAGAAAACACCAATTATGTAAGGAAAGGTCACTAAAATGTATAGAAATATTATTAGTACTTGATCATTATTAATGTGTAGATAACTGTGGGACATTATACACCCACACACACAAACTATGACAGTGCCAGGAAAACACCCAAAAATAACAATTCCCCCCCAAAAGACTGCAGATGAAACCAGTTTTTTCCCTAACCCTAAGAACAGGAAAGACAAAGCCACTGGAATAAAAACCATCAAGGCAGTGTGGGAAATTATAAAGGGCAGTGCCAGGAAGCTCGCAGAACCAGCAACCACCTCACAATTACCTAAACAATCAGGTATCACACAGAAACACACAAAATCTGGCAAAACTGCCTCGCACCTATCTGGCCTGCCCATAGAAAAGAAGCCACTTTGAGACACATAAACCATGCACCAACCTGTACACTTAAAAGCAACATATTGCATCACAAATAAAACATTTGCAAAAAGGAATAACATTTCTTGTAATAAACATTCTATAAGCAATACATAAATAAAAATTCCCTTAAAATAATTTTTAAAAAAGATATTCTACACACAATAAATTAAAATAAAACCATTAAAAATATTCTACACATAATAAATTAAAATAAAACCATTGAAATATTCTATACACAATAAATTAAAATAAAACCATTAAAATATTCTATACACAATAAATAAAATTTGAGATTGTGGAGATGTAATTCTGAGGCAGGTCATTGTGAAAGGTCGTGATGACCACGAGGCCGGAAGCATATAAATTTAATAAATGAAGAAATAAATGCCCTGTGGTCTCGATGGTTTGCTTGCAGATGTTTTATTGTCATTGGTGTGAGATACCTAGCTGGGTCATGAAATGTCTGCAAGAAAACCACCAAGCTCAGGGAACACCAAGGACCCCGCTGTTGTCTCCCTCCCCCCCACTCCTCTTCCTCCTCTCAATATATCCCACTCTTTCTAGCACTGATGATGTTACCTAGTTTGGTAATGAAATGTCTGTAAGAAAACCACCAAGCTCAGAAAGCAGTAAGCATCCCATTATCCTCCACCTCCTCTTTCTCCCTCTCTTTCTCCTTTTTGTCCTATCTTTCTCCTCCTTCCACCCAACCCCACTCCCTTCTAGCACTGATGATGTTACCTAGTTTGGTAATGAAACGTCTGCAAGAAAACCACCAAGGACTCAGAACCCCTCATTACAACCTCATTGCAAACTACCATTCATCTCCGCGTGCTCAGAAAAGGAAGCCCGGGTAAGTCCTTTGCTAGCAGGCAGGTTCTAGGACGCCTGCTGCCACCAAAGCATCTTCCCGGAGTTGCTTTTCTGAGCATGGGGAGACGCACGGCGCAAAATGCCATCTGTCTCCCCATGCTCAGAAAAGGAAGCCCGTGCAAGTCCTTTGCTAGCAGGCAGGTTCTAGGATGCCTGCCGCCACCAAAGGACCTTCCCGGAGTTTCTTTCCTGAGCATGGGGAGATGGACAGTAGTTTGCACAGTGCGCCCGGCACCTAGGAGGTCCTAGACGACTGGCCATGCCGTATAAGCTCTCGCCGCTGTCTCCACCCCTGCGCCCGTGCTTCCTGGTGGCCAGGCTACTTAGGTAAGTCCGGGGACCTTGCAAGCCCTTGAACTTGTCAAAGAGACCAGCTGCACAAGCTCCCGCCGCCGTTTCTACCCCTGCATCCGTGCTTTCTGGCGGCCAAGCATCTTAGGCAAGTCCGGTGACCTTGCAAAGGCCTTGTGAGGTCCCCAAACTTTTCAAAGATTCCCTCCACGCTGCCTAAGCTCCCGCCGCCGTCCCCACCCCCCACGCCCGTGCTTTCTGGTGGCCAGGCATCTTAAGCAAGTCCAGGGATCTTGCAAAGGCCTTGCGAGGTCCCCGAACTTTTCAAAGACGCTGACTGTGCCACGTAACCTCCTGCTGCCATCCCCACCCCTGCGCCCATGCTTTCTGGCGGCCCTGCGCTATAAGCGAGCCCGGGATCCTTGCAAGGCCGCAAAAGGTCACTGGACTCGCTTATAGTGCAGGACTGCTCCAGATGGCCTGCTGCTGCTCCCCCTGTCCCACGCTTAGTTGCAGCTTACTAACCTCCTCGGAGTCGGCAGGCAGCAATAGAGAGCCAAGCAGGAATAAAAGGTAGGGTTCTTAGAGGTGGGCGAGGCGATTGGTGAGCCAGCCAACCTGTGAGCGGTGGGTGGGGCTAGGATAGTGCGGATGGGCAGGGTGAGCGAGCGATGGAGCAGCTTCCGGATGGACAGGGGGGTGAGCAAGCGAGCAACAGGGCTGGGGCAGGTGTTCCCGAACTTACTTCCGGGTCCACCGGTGGAACCTCTTCTAACCGGTTCGGTAGATTTGACCAACCGGTTCTACTAAACTGGTGCGAACCGGTAGGAAGCTACCTCTGCCCCTGCTCTACAGTATTCTCAGCAGCTTTTCCAACATGGCATCAGAATAAAAATCCAGGTTTTGCCCTGGAGCTGAACACATATTTTTGAGGATAACAATTTCATTTGAATGTCTACAAATAATAAAATAAATATCTCTGATATATGCTGGGTCTAAAGATATGAAAATGATATAGGGAAGTACATCATCCTGTGCCCATATCAGCTGGGATGCTAATGTTAACCCTGTCTCTGCCCTATTTCATGTTCTTCACTCCAGCCTGAGTCAACCTTGAGCTGTGGACTCAAGGGTCAAACTCTGTGGGCAGAGTTTGCCTGAAATGCTGTGGGTAGAGTTCTCCTGAAAAACTGCATTTAACCCCTGTGCTATCAGAAATAAAGGTAAAGGGGCCTTGAGTGCCACTCTCTGACAGAGGCTGGATATAATTTTATTGGATTGATTTTCCTTCTATTTTTAAGGTTTTCTTATTGCTTTTCTAGGGACTTCAGTGAATACCATATGCCTATGTCTGAAGAGAGAGATTGTTGGTTGCTTACTTTGTTGCAAAAATCTCATGACAAACAGGTGAGGCACCTGGACCTTTACCTGCTTCCATGAAAATGAATATACAATTTGGGGAGAGAGAGAGTGAAGCATGGTATTATAAATGTATATGTATATCAGGATATGGGCAGGATTGGGGCATCTTTTCCATAGGATTGAAGAGGATGTGTCCCAAACAAGTGTTGAACATGAAGAAATGGTAACCGTGTAAGATATTCATCGCTGCACGCTTCCATTAAATTTTCCATTAAAAACCAGGGTTTCATAGTGTTTGCTTGTACCATTCTGTGTCCACACAGATATTCTTAATACTACAGGGTGAATTGTCTGATTCGATCTTGGGATTGTTCACACATTAATGGCACTTTTCATCACACATCTGCAGTTATCACTGTGCAGTTTCTTGACTTCTTCAATGTGCATGTAATTGTGTATCAAATTAATTTACACCTGTAATAACTTAATTTACCCATGTTAGGTAGACTCTGACATTTATTATGCTACAAGAAATCGATCACTATTTAAAATGTAAATTGTCTTGTTGATGTCCTATCATGATTTACATGCAAAAGTGCACTTGACACTATGTGATAATTGTACCAACCTGACAAGGTGGGCAAAATCTCTTAGAAAAGATGTGAGCTTCTCTTGAATGTTTACTCAGAAGTCTCATCACAATCAAATCAGCTCTAAATTGACTAAAGAAGTGCTATACCATTATTACTTTAATAAGAACATTTTAAGAGTACCAAAGTTCTTTGTTTTCAAGAGGCAACTGGATTTTCTGGTTTTTCTTTGAAGACGTTTCCCTTCTTTTACTGGAGGCTAAAACATACGATGGAGGCTAAAATATATGATGAATGGTTGCAAGTACTCGGCATGGCTAGTCTAGTGAAGAGGAGAACCAGGGTAGACATGATAGCAATGTTCCAATATGTGAGCGGCTGCCACAGAGAGGAGAGGGTCAAGCTATTTTCTAAGGTACCAGAAGGCCAGACAAGGAATAATGGATGGAAACTGATCAAGGAGTGATTCAACCTAGAAATAAGGAGAACTTTTCTGACAGTGAGTACAATCAACCAATAGAACAACTTGCCTTCAGAAGTTGTGGGAGCTTCATCACTGGAGGCTTTCAAGAAGAGATTGGACTGCCATTTGTCAGAAATGGTGTAGGGTCTCCTGCTTGGGTGTGTGTGTGTGTGTGTGTGTGTGGACTAGATGATCTACAAGGTCCGTTCCAACTTTGTTAAACTGTTAATCTGTTCCCATCCAAGAAGCTTCTTTAGATCTGACTGCAAAGAGTTTAAATCCTTCCATTCCCCACCATCCAGTCAGAGCTGACGAGGCTTCTTGGATGAGAAGTGAATCATCTTAAAAGAAAACCCAGAAAGTCCAGTTGCTTCTTGAAAAGGCACATTCGAGTCAACCATGACCTGGTTGACTGAGAATCTCCATAGACATTTTAAGAGAAGAGTCTACTATGTTTAATTGAAATATTTTTGTGGCATTGTCCCCCAAATCATTGGGAATGGCATAATGTGTCAATTGTTACTTTCTGCCAAAATGCAGTTTATTAAAATGCCTCTTCTGTGTTTTTGCACAGATTCACCTATAAGTGATGTGATTTTAGAGACACTCTGATCTACCTCCTGATAACACCAGAATTCATTTTACATAACCGAGCACATTTTTTTTGTTTTCCACTTCCTAGGTGAATTATTTGGAAGGTATATATCACAGGCAGAAATAATAGATGATACAAAGAATTCAGGAAGAAAAAAAAGATAAGGATAAAAAAAAACCTGCTTAGCAGTGAGGAAATTACCGGATGAAGGCAGTGAGAAAAAATTTGAGAGCCTGTGAAGCAACTCGCAAATTAGGTTTGGGTGAAGTATGTTGAAATCTTACCTGCAGGCATAAGTGATCTGAAATACAAGAAAACCATGAAGAGAATTCTGTTGAAAGCTTTCGTAAATATCTGATGAAACATTGGAGGCACTAAATGCTGGCTCTCTACTCAGAATTCTCTCAATGTGTTCTTTTTGCAATAACACAAATAAGTATACTGGCTTATCCATGTTTTAAAAATGGAGACCACCTGAGAATTAATTTGTATCTGCCCTGTGAGAGAAGGAATATCTGGTGTAAACACACATGCTCTGGGATGCAAAAAATACTAATGTTAGTGGACATGAGACCAGAGGTGTACAACAGATTGTTTACCTTGTGATGAATCAATTTGAAATATAATGCCCAGATCACATATTCTCATCATAACTTTCAAGGGGAAAATTACTCTTGCATTCTGCTGGGTATAGGAAATAGAATATAATTTCTGGCCAGTTTCACTTAGTTGGAAATGATACTTCTAAGTTAACCTGTATATTGAAAAATAGTTTGGTTTTCAGGGGGAATATTACAAATATTATTTTAACTATGCCTTATACATAGGTTGGGTCTTCCCAAGGAAAAAATTGTTTCTCTGAAAAGAGTGAGAGCAAAACAGCTCAATTTGTTCATTTTTATTCAAAAGGGAGTATCCCTGTGAAACCAGGATATGTTTTTCCTTTTGGGACTGGTAGATAAGCAGTTGAGGGGGGAAAAACCACGGAACATTGTTTATATATATGATAATTGCAGCAAGACCATTGTATGCACAAAGATGGAAAGATATGGCAATACCTATGGCTGAAGAATTGTTGGTGAAGATGACAGAATCTGCTGAGATGAACAAATGGACTTGTTGGATTAGAGAAAAAAGCAGTATCTATGTTTACTGATGATTAGGAAAGTGTTTGTAAGTTGTAAGTATCAGAGTGGAAAATCTTTGGGGTAACTAGACATTGAAAGCATTCTGTGAACAGTCTTACAAAATGGCTACCAATGGGAGCATTCATAAAAAGACTATTATGTTAGCAGATCTCACTCCTCTTGCCTTTCAGAATTCTCTCTTGGGAGATGATTTTTACTACAACAACATATTATTTCCTTCCTCCCTCCCTCCCTCCCATTTGTGTTCCTGGAAAGCAGTGCCAACACCATGCACATCCTTAAGTATTTTTTTTAAAGTGACATTTAACTTTCAGTCACGCAAGAAAAGTTTCAATTCTTTACAATATGTAGCCCTATGAAAAAGGCCAGGATCAGGAATCAATGTTCTCTAGTTATAAAGTGATACAGAAGCATTTATAAACATTTATAATCACCCCAGTGATCTGCAATAACATCTCATATGGATCATTCTAAACATTTGTGTGTGTTTATGATCAGTTTCATCCGAAGGAGATTCACTGTCCCTAGGCACTGAGAATATTAGGTAGCCATTAAGAAACAAGTTGGAATGATAAATCACAGGTAAGCTATACCCCTTAATGGAACAATGATTAATCTGCTTCCCGATAATCTAAAATCCATACCATACTTTTAAAATTACTTCTCCTTTTCTTATGGCAATGATGGAATTGACTTCCCTGAGATATATAAAAGAAAAAGCAAACAAAAAAAAGCCACCCACCCAGAGCAAACCACACCTATGCAAACATGTGGATATTCTCAAGTAAATTGGCTTTCTTTTGTGTTCCAGATGGATGGTGTTTTATGGACACAGTCCTGTTTGCACTCACTAACTCAGTGTGCTAGTAGAAGAACTGGTTGTAACATAAGAAAACTTTTCCTGGTCAAATAGAAAAGATTAACTATTAAATAGCTCACTCTTCAACTCTGTATCTGGTGATATGTGGTCAATATAACATGGACATCCAGTATAATACCATTTCCCCCAAAATAATAAGCCCAATTGGGCCTTTGAGCAGATGCGCTAAAATAAGCCCTCCTGAAAATATTGCAACACAGCAGCAGCCATGAGGTGACCACGCTCTCCTGCACCTAAAAAATAATAAGACCTCCCCGAAAATATGGCCAAAAGCTTATTTCAGGGGTCAAAAGAAAAGGGAAACACGGTATCATGTTATTATAATTGGTGCCAGTTCTAGTTTCCCTCACTCCAAATGGCCAGCTTCATTCCCACAGTGGCAGTTTTAATCCTGTGGAACAGACTCTTTGGGGAAGTTTACTGAACGAATCCTTGAGAACATTAAGTACATTGAGAACATTAAGAACTGTCAATCGAGAAGGGAACAGATAATAGATAATCTCTACTATTGCTTTTCTGTAGAACCAACCCACAGATCGATTGTTTTCAGAAGCAAAGGAAATGCTAGTTAGACCGGCTGCTGAATCACACCTAGCTCTGGCCAGTCTTTATACCATTTGAGAAAAGCAAGTTTGCTTTGGAGAAGCAGGAAGGGCCATATGGCATACATTGGTTTGTCTTTTATCAGGAAAGCAGTAGAGAACTCAGGGAGACCAGCCAGGCAGCTACTCTTCTTGGTTTTCTTTAATTTGTAGGTTATTGCTATTGTTTTGTACCTCTGTTGGGATTTTAACTTTTGTAATGGATTCCTTCAACTGTTGGGTAATATATGGAAAGGGCGGGGGGAGGAAGAAGGGAGGGAGGGAGGAAGGGCTAAACGTCTGTTGTGCAAGCAGCTTTTTGTTCAGTTATTAATTATTTAACAAGTTACTTTTAGTGGTTCTCACTAAATCCCAAAGAACAAGACAATGTCAAACCTCAGAGGATCTTTCCAGATGATGAAAGAAAATCCCTCGGTTTTTACTTTTAGCATATGCAACATTCCACAGCCAAGGACACACAACCTTATTCCTGTGCAAATAGCTTCCAAAAAAGCAACCTTTTTTACTGCTTTGGAATGGATGCTTATAAAATATAAATTTCCATATATTATGTTGTAGAGACAGCCTTTTTGCTGTCCTGTGCAACTGTCATGTGCAGCTTACAGACTTTCTAAGGCACCTGCAGCACCCTGCGAAGGAAGAAGATATTAGAATAGACGAGACCATGACCGTCTCACATGTTTTGATTATCCCAGAAAGAGCCATAGGTAGTTATGGATGCATTCAGTCAGCTCTTATCAAGTGAGGCAAAACTTGCTGGTTTTCTTTGCTCTCTGAATTGTTCTCAAATCATCAGAGGACAGCTACTGCTGAATAAATCATATGCTGTAAAATGGGCTATTGCAACCTTGATTATGAGATTTATTTATTTATTTATTTATATTTGATGCTTCTAGACCGCCCCCTCTCCCAAAAGGGACTCGGGGCGGTGTACAGTCCATGCAGAATATAACAAAATACAATAAAAAAAGTTAAATATGTACAGTTGGCATGGAGGAGGTTAAAATGTAATTAAAAGAACTGTACAAAGCTAATATAAATATAAGTTTTTAAACCCCTAAAATAGACACAATATTAAAAACAATACCCCTAAAAATAACCAGTTGATAATACATTTGCCAGGAGGGACAGTTGTAATTATGCCAGGCCTGCTAATCGGAACAGGTGAGTCTTCAATTTTTGCCGGAAGGAGCGGAGGTCAGTAGTGGTTCTAATGTCGGGAGGGAGGTCATTCCAGAGGGTTGGGCCCATCACAGAGAAGGCCCTACTCCTTGGTGTCGCCCGCTGGCATTGCCTAGTGGACGGCACCAGGAGAAGTCCCTCCCTGTGTGAGCGAATTGGCCGCAGGGATGTATGTGGGAGGATGAGATCCAGCAAGTAACTAGGTCCAGTGCCATGGAGCGCTTTAAAGATGGTAATCAGCACCTTGAAACGCACCCGAAAAACCACAGGTAGCCAGTGCAGCTCGCGCAGGAGAGGTGTTACGTGGGAGTACCTCGTACTCCCCATCACAACCCGCGCGGCTGCGTTCTGAACTAACTGCAGTCTCCGGGCGTGTCCCAAGGGCAGCCCCATGTAGAGAGCGTTGCAGTAATCCAGGCGGGACGTCACCAGCGCATGAGTGACCGTGCGTAGGGCATCCCGGTCCAGTAGGGGGCGCAATTGGCGCACCAGGCGAACCTGGTGGAACGCCCCCCTCGCCACGGCTGCCACATGGTCATCCATTGACAGCCGGGCATCAAGGAGGACGCCCAAATTGCACGCACGTTCCACAGGGGGCAATTGTTTGCCCCCTATGGCCAGCGATGGAATCAGCTGGCTGAACCAAGGTGCCGGTAGCCACAGCCACTCGGTCTTGGAGGGGTTGAGTTTAAGTCTGTTGTCCCCCATCCAGACCCCGACGGCTTCCAAACACCGGGACATCACTTCGACAGCCTCGTTGGGGTGGTTTGGGGTTGAAATATACAGTTGAGTATCATCAGCGTAGAGGTGATACTCAACCCCAAAACCACGGATGATCTCACCCAGCGGCTTCACATATGTGTTGAACAGGAGAGGCGAGAGGACCGACCCCTGTGGCACTCCACAAGTGAGTGGCCTCGGGGTCGACCTCTGTCCCCCTGTCAACACACATTGCTTCCGGTCGGAGAGGTAGGAGCCGAACCACCGCAAAACGGTACCTCCGACTCCTATCCCCTCCAACCGGCGCAATAGGATACCATGGTCGATGGTATCAAAAGCCGCCGAGAGGTCTAATAGGACCAGGATAGAGGAACAACCTCTATCTCTGGCCCTCCAGAGATCATCGACCAACGCGACCAAGGCTGTCTCTGTGCTGTGCCCGGGTCGGAAGCCGGACTGGCGTGAGTCTAGATAATCGGATTCGTCAAGGTGTCGTGGAAACTGCTGCGCCACCACATTCTCAACAACCTTCGCTAGAAAGGGAAGGTTGGAGACTGGATGATAATTAGCTAGCTCCATTGGGTCGAGTGAAGGCCCCTTAAGTAAGGGCCTCACCACCGCCTCCTTCAAGGCGATTGGTAAGGATCCCTCACCCAATGAGGCATTCACTAGGCCCAGAAGCCAGCCTCGGGTCACCTCCCAAGATGCCAGTACCAACCAGGAGGGACACGGGTCCATTAAACATGTGGTGGGTCGCAGCCGTCCACGCAACCTATCCAAATCCTCGGGGGCAACAGAATCAAACTCCTCCCAGGATGGTCTCACAAGACTCGCTGTTGGCGGCCCGTCCGGTCCACTGAGGGGGGCCCATCTGCTCCGGATCTGAGCGACTTTGTCCTGCAGATATTCCCCAAACTCCTCTGCTCTGCCCTGCAAGGGTGGCCCCTGCGTCCTCTGTGACAAGAGGGAGCGGGTCACCCTAAACAGGGCGGCAGGGCGGTTATCCGCAGACACAATAAGAGCGGCGCAATATCTACGTTTGGCCGCCCTTAATGCCACAAGGTAGGTCCGTAAGTAGGCTCTTACCTGTGTTCGATCAGATTCGGAGCGTGAGGACCTCCACCTGCTCTCTAGACGTCTCCTATGGCGCTTCATCACCCTCAGCTCCTCGGTATACCAAGGAGCCAGGGTGGGTCGCTGCCGCAGGAGAGGTCGCAAAGGCGCAACCCGGTCCAAGGCCCCAGCCGCCGCCCTATTCCAGGCGGCCGCTAGGTCCTCCGACCGAGCGCGGGTCAGGGCTACAGGTAGTGGCCCAAGCTCTGTCTGGAACCTATCCGGCTCCATCAGGTGCTTGGGGCGGTACCAGCTTGGACCGTCTGGTCCCGCCTCCTCGCGGTGGGGGGTAGCGCCAGGGAAGTCCAACCGGAGACATGAGTGATCTGACCATGACAGGGGTGTAACAACTAAGTCCCCTATACCCAGATCACTCGTCCACTGCTCAGATACAAAAACAAGGTCCAGTGTGTGACCGCCTTCGTGCGTGGGGCCCTGAATTAACTGGGTCATGCCCATGGCTGTCATGGAAGCCATGAACTCCCGAGCCACCTCAGATGCTGCTCCCATCGACGGCAGGTTGAAATCCCCCATAACCACAAGCTTGGGGATCTCAACTGCCGTCTCCGAGATCAGATCGAGGAGCTCGGGCAGGGCCGCTGATGTATAGCGAGGAGCCAAGTATACAATCAGCAAACCCAACTGCCTCCCTGGGCCCCATTTCACACCAAGGGACTCACACCCAGATATCTGAGGAACAGTGAACTCCCTCGGCTCCAGACCTTCCCGTATAACTACCGCCACCCCACCACCCTTACCCAGGGCCCGAGACTGATGGAATGCACGGAAACCTGGTGGGCACATTTCCACGAGGGGTAAACCACCCTTGTGGCCCAACCAGGTCTCTGTTATCCCTGCAAGGTCCAGCTCCCCCTCAGAGATCAACTCATTAATGAGGGGGGCCTTGTTGGTTACGGACCTTGCATTGCAAAGCATCAGCCATAGGCCCGGGCTCTGTAGTTCCTGACCACCTAGGTTGCGGGGGTTGGTACAAACGACCGGGCGTAGCCAGCAGCTACGGTCTCCCAACCGACCTTGTGATCTTTTCTTGTCCTCGCATCCCCCCCTCCCCGCGACCGTTGTAATCAAACAACCCTCTGTTGGAATAACTTGTTCCTTCTCCCCCCCACCCCGCTCACTTCCTTCCCGGACTCACCTGTTCGTCTGGCACTGGCTCCTCTCCTGGCCTGGTTAACCCACCCACCCCTCCCTGGAACCCCTTAATAACAATAAAAAATATTTTGATAAAAAGCCCCTCAGCCTCCGTTTCTTCCACCTCTCGGGGTTCGCAAACCCGTCATCAAGGCAGGCCCTTGAGAGAGCCAAGGGCCATACCTGCGAGAGAGGGGCCTCCCGCAGGCGGAGCAGGTCTGACCTCGAATAAATAGTTCGTTAAAAGTCCAATGGGATGAGATGAAGACTACTCCAATTGTATTCCTGTTTTTATTATCTAAGGCGGGGGTGTCAAACTCTATTTCATTGAGGACTGCATCTGGGTCGTGTTTGACCTTGGGGGAGCCAGAGGGGGCATGGCCATCTCGACATCACTTCTGTCGGGGGTACCTGTGGTGGCCCAAGCACCCTGCCAGCGAAAATGGGCTCCCAAGGTCTGTTTTCGGCTGTGACTACCTCCTGCAACCCTCTGCCAATGAAAATGGAGCTCTGGAGGGACACACACATTCCTCCCGAGCAGAGGTGGTATTCAGCAGGTTATGACCACTTCTGGAGAACCGGTAGCAGAAATTTTGAGTAGTTCGGAGAATTGGTAAATACCACCTCTGACTGGCCATCTATTCTCTGCCTCCTGAGTCCCAGCTGATCAGGAGGAAATGGGGATTTTGCAGTAACCTTCCCCTGGAATGGGGGGGGGGGAGAGTGGAAATTTTTACAGTATCCTTCCCCTGCCACGCCCACAAAGCCACACCCACCAAGCCATTCCACACCCATCAAGCCATGTCCATAAAACCGATAATAAAAATGTTTGAATCCCACCATGGCTCCCAAGCTCTGTTTTTGCTGGCAGAGGCACTGCAGGCTGGTCCTTTACTGTTTCCAGGGCAACCCCATGGGCCAGATCCGGTCCCCGGTCCTCAAGTTTGACACCCCTGATCTAAGGCATAAAGCATAGAAAGACCTTTGTGTCAGGGTTCCAAATAGCATCCTCAAACAAATAACACTCCAAGGCTAGAAATTCCTCAAAATTGCAATTTATTAAAAGAGCCATGTTGGCAAATCTAGGGAAACCCGAATATGAAAGCTTCCAGTTTTCCCCACCCAGTTAAAAGTTCAAGATCCTGTCCCAAAACCCACAAGTTCATCACATGGCCCAATCTCCCACTGCCATGAAGACAGAGTCCTCCCATCCAGATCAGGCCAGGTGCAGACACAAATAGGACCTTGGATTTCTAAGAAGAATGTTATTATGGCTACATATCACCCAAGTCCATATAATCCCCCCTCCTATTTTCCCACAGTAGAAAGTGTGGCAAGCCTGAAGTCCAAAAAGAAAAGATGGCTTGCAGGCATGACACTTTGCACATTTGGATCCTCTTGCTCCCTGTTTTGATTAGATGGCCTTATTGTCTCTATCACTTTGGGAATGAGAAGAAAGTGAGATTGTATGTAATTCAGGAAAGGCTTGTGTGTGTGTGCATATGTGGATATCAGGGGTGGGTGTTTTCATAGACGTACAATCTATGATGGAAAAGTTCTTGGCTAAAAAGCTGAAATAAATAAATGTTCTTAGCAGAAAGATACTATATTAAGCTTGCATGCAGTTGCAAATGTTAATATAATTGCAATACAACAATCAAATACATCAATTTGTCATTCTGTTCTAAAATCCAGGGGAGAGGAAGCTGCTTTATGTTTTTAACGTATAACTGTATAAAGAGCCATCTTGTGGACAAATAATGCTTTTTGGGGGGGGGGATGAATTTAAGATTGTAAATGCTGAAGGAGAAAAGAAAAGGTGGGCTAGGAAGCTTGTGGCCTTCCAAATATTGTTGCATCTCAGCTCTTATCAGTGACCACACAAGTGATAAGGAACCCAACAACATTTAGGCATTCGCAAATTTCCCACTACTGTATGTTTGGGGAAAAAGAAAGAAAGAAGGCAGGAAGGAAGGAAGGGAGGAAGGGAGGAAGGGAGGGAGCAAACTACGTTATTATAACCCCGTTGTTGTTGCTGTCATGTATCATCTTTGTCTTGAGAATCTTTTTTTTATTATCTCTTTGTTATGCTTCAACAAATAAACAACCTGTTGATTTAGAAATTTAATAAAAGAAGTTTGTGGAAAATGGTGAAAATATAGGTTTAGCACTGAGACTTGGTTAATAGAGAAACAATGGACAAAGGGATTTTTATTAAACGGCTAAGACATGGCTTTCAGATAGGGTTATTTATTCCTACGGAGTATCTATGCTCCATTAATATTAGTGTACTTTAGCATTAAAATCATTCCTAATCCTGGTTCCTTGGTAGGTAGAAATTTTCCCAGGCTTGGATTCTTAAGCCTTAATCAACCATGTTCTTCCACCTGCTTCTCCTGTTTTTCAAGTTCGTTCTTTCTGCTGGACTATAACCTGGGAAAACATCTCAGAGCTGGCATCTTTCCATTGATAATTTCATTCCCTAATCCAAAGTTTCTCAATTTTGGCAATTTTTAAGCTGTGTGGACGTCAACTCCCAGAATTCCACATGCATCACTTCCTTAATCACTGCTGTAAAACGGGATGCTTCCTTTCTAGAATAAGGATAATAGTACCTGCTTGTGTGATGCTTTTAATGAGGAACATTTTTCTTGGAAAATGGAATGTCTCGGCTTTGACTTTAATTGGATGGTAAATGTAAACATGCACCATCAATGATACGCATTTGAGTTCCCTGCGAGATTAAGAGATACTACATCACCAATCCATCTCAAAGGATTGCTAGTAGAGCTATCTAAAAGCAGGCAACATACTACTTCTGTTTGGCTGCTGTACAGGTAATCCTTGACTTACAACAGTTTGTTTAGTGACCATTTGAAGTTACAGCAGCACTGAAAAAAGTGACCTATGTCCATTTTTCACAGTTATGACAATTGCAGCATCTCCATGGTCATGTTATTTACATTCGGATACTTGAAAACTCACATTTATGACCGCTGCAGTGTCCTGTGGTCATGTGAGCCCCTTTTCCAACCTGCTGACGAGTAAAGTCAATGGGGAAATCAGATTCACTTAACAACTACGTTATTAATTTAAGAACTGCAGTGATTCGCTTAACAAATGTGGCAAGAAATGTTGTAAAATGGGACAAAATTCACTTAACAAATTTCTCATTTAGCAACATAAATTTTGGGCTCAGTTTTGGTCTTAATTTGAGGACTATCTGTAATTTTCTATGCATAGAATATGTCTTGGGTTTTGCTTGAAATTGCCATTGCAGAATATCAGATAACATGTTCCTGGCTATGGCAATCTTGTTCTCTACTTGGATCTCCTATCATATATTTTGCTTTGCTTTGGAAATTTGTTTGCTGCTAAAGAGATATGCAAACATTCTCTTTTGATTTGGGTCACCTGCAGAGAAGCGCCTTTATTTTCACAAGTATTTATGCACTTGTTTAATCAAGATTGTATGTTGTTTGGTTTTGGGTGGCTTCCTTGTTTGAATTCAGAAGCATAAACCAAGACTGTAATAAGCTTGTGCCAATTAATCAGTGCACACCTACGTTCAGTCAAATGCTAAACAACAACGAATCTTGAGTAAAACGAAAAGATTCTTTAGTTTTAATTAATGTATGAATGTATTTCTCTGCTTACCTCTAAAAGGTATGAAAAGCAGGGATGGACATGGTTGAAAGTTGCAACAAGCTGTCATGTACAAGCAACTAAACAATATCGGGGGAAAATAAAGACAGCTTGTGATATTCCAGATATGGTTTTATTATTAATCAAACTCAAATGTTGCTTGGCTCTCATCACTTCTGGAAGCTCACAACAACCCAAATAAGGAAAATACAATAGCAGCTAAATAATAATTGAGCAAAACAGAAAGACTTGCAAATAGAAATAGAGTGACTGGTCAAAGAAAGTAAAAATAGGACCAATAGTAATGGACACTTTGAATGCAATCCTAAAATATCTGGAGCATCACTTGAACACTATTGGCATTGACAAAAATCACAATTATAGTCAATTACAAAACGCAGTTTACAGCTTACATCTTGCAATGATACCTTTAATACCATCAAACTACAGCATCTTTCTACTCCAAGTCCTTGGAAAAGATGCACTGAGTGGATAAAAATGCCAAATCCCATCTAAACATCTAGCTGACCATGTGATGAACCATAATAATAAATAAAATGCCAATTGTAATAGGCACCTTGAGTGCAATTCCAAAACATCTGGAGCACTATTTGAATAACAGCAACTGTTTTTTGATGTTTCTGGCAGATCCTTTCCCAGCCCTGGATGAAGATACCAAGTCAGGCTTCTTCCTACAAGCCAAAGTGAAAACAAACAATCACCCAAAGATAGAGGAACATTTAGAAAGTAGGTATCAGGGGTGAAATCCTCCCGGTTCGGCGCGGTTTGGCCAAACCGGTAGGGACGATTGTCCCTGGTTCTGCAAACTGATAGTTAAAAAAAGCTTCCGAGGATCGCGCGGCTCAGCTGTGAGCCACGCAATCATGGGAAGTTTTCCCCCCTGCTTTTTAAAGCAATTTTTTCCTGCTGGTTCGAGTGAATAGGCAGGGAAAAAATGCTTTAAAAAGTGAAAAAAAAGTTGGCCACACCTACCCAGTCACATGATCCCCCCACCAAGCCACACCCAAAAAAACAGTGAGCAAAAAAAAAAAAAGATTTCACCACTGGTAGGTATGTTATGGAAATGCTGAAGAAGCTGCTCTGAAAGATTTCAGGTGACTGCACTGTAACAAATGCGAAACCTATTAGGAGTGAAATCAAGATTCAAATTCTCCTTCTTTCTTCTGATCATGCAATGCAATGAAGCAGAAACATCTTCCTTTTAAGAAGGAGAGATGATTTGCTTATTTGGGTAATGGACTGATCTAATATCAGGGGATTTGCTTGAGGCTGTTTAAGAACTAGCTCTCAAATGCTGGGATTAAATGTGGATAACTTGTATTATTTTAAATACAGTGATGTTTAAAGATTACTGACATTCTATTCTTTAAATAGCTTTGTATATTGAAAACAGACAAGTAAAAAGATCTCTGTGTGTGTGTGTGTGTGTGTGTGTGTGTGTGTGTGTGTGTTCCAGCATAACTCTGGAACGCCTCAAGCAATTTCAATCAAACTTGGTACACAGATGACTTATTCTCTGGAAAAAAATACTGTGGGGGTAAGACACCCTTTATACCCCCTGGGGTGTGTGTTCTGTTAAAATACAGCCTGTTGTGCCTTAAAATGGCTTCTACTGAACAGTCTTAAAATGGCTACTATTGTACTGCGCAGTGGAGTTGTCATGATAACGGCTTCACAGTACTCCACAAGGGGGCTCCCTCTGGTAAGGGGCAAAATCCAACATTAGAAATTACATTTGGTCTGGACATTTCCCCTCTATAAATACCCGGGCAACACTGGGTTATCAGCTAGTTAACTATGATTTAGGATGTCAATATTACAAACATACGATTATTTTCTGTTTTCATTCAAAGTTGAATATTACTTTGAAAAAAGAATTGCCACCCCTCACAACAAAGCATTTGTCATATGATAAAAGGTCTGGCTCTTTAAGTAGCATGGAAATCCAAGACTGGTTCATAGGCTGGGTGTGGCTGGTACCTTGAGGGCAACCCTCGCTGTCTTTGTATATTTTATACATTTTGGTATGTTTGTTATGATGTTTTTTGTTTTTTATTTTATTTCATTTTATAAAGAGAAGTTAAAATACAAAACTCCAAAAATTTTTTAAAAAAACCCAACAATCAATCAAAACATTTAAAATGTGCATTAAAATATGCATACACATAATTGTGTATTAATTAAAAAACTGGTCTTCAGTTATCCCCTCTAATTGAATACAGGTTAATACATTATTACAATATTGATTCCCACCCCTAGAGAGAAAGCCCCCCCCCATTTTATTTATCAAATCTATTTGCAAATTATTGGCCTGTCATCTATCTACTACATTAATGATAAAATAGTTAACAGGATGAACACTAATAATAATAATAAAAAAGACAAGGTTAAATTTTCAAAACTCTTATTACCCAACTGTTATTGTAATCAATTTACAAAAAAATTGCCATGGCATCTTATCTATCCCAAATGGCCTTTTTTATTGTAAACTATTTAGAAACCCTTATGTAGTGAGATGGGTAGTATATAAGTTTCATTAATAAAGTTTTCAAAATTAAGCTATTTTTTTAATGTTATAGTGTCCAAAGTATTGTTGTTGAATTCACACACATAGACACCTTTTATTTTAATGAAAAAAGAGCAACTTTAATTAAAATTAAATTACATTAAATTTTAATTAAAATTCTCAAATGTAGAAAAAAAGAAAAATGAAGAAAAAAACCAATTAGATTTCTAATTTCCCCCTTTTGATACATGTGTTGTTTTATAAACATTAAAAGTGCAATGTAATCATATTTGCCTTCCTTATTTTTATCAGTGTCTCCCTGAATTATGCTCTCAGACAAGGAGGCAACCAATCTAGAAAGTAACTTCCATTTAACTCCATAATAGCCCAAATAAGAAGCTAAGTGCTGTTTATTTTGTATCCACAGATATTTTTGTAGTGTTCAAAAGAAAACCAACATATGACCCACTGCAGGAATATAATGCTGCGTGTGTGTATTTATTTGTTTGTTTAATGCATTTATAGATATTTTTTGTCCAAGCATCACAGCAAATGTGTAGAAAACACAATTCTTACTGACCCTCTAATGACCAGGTTGTATAAATTTCCAACCCTGAGATTCTGCTCCCTAGATACACAGATCTTAAGTAGCTGCAGGATATTCCAGTAGATATTTGAGCAAGCTGGCATAAGATTGCATTTCTTCAACAATGTTCTTTTTGCATTGCTTGACCCCCCCCCCCCCCCGCCGCCGCCTCTGGGGCTGGTCTCTTAGCAAAGTGCACAGCAAGAATTTAGCCTGGTAAAAAGACAGTAGGCCCCTATTTTAAGTTTGTGCTCCAATCTTCTACTTTTCTCTTTCTGGCTATTATTATTATTATTGTTGTTGTTGTTGTTGTTGTTGTTGTTATTATTATCATCATCATCATCATCATCATCATCATCATCATCATCATCATCATCATCTTTTACCATTTGGCTATTTATCCACAATGGTATGCAAATAAATAATCTACTAGTTTGTATATAAGAAAGAAGAAACTGAGTATTTATCTAGGTGGCTATTCTTTTTCATTGGTTTTAAAAGTGAAAGCAAGGGCTTGCAGTATATACTGTGTAGCAACAATAGAGGGTACATCTCAGGCAAAAATAAATAATGCAGAAGAGAAAGGAATGTAAGATGAAGCTGGATTTAGGCCAAGTGCTGAGGAATTGGCCAATGAACTAGCCCCAGTGCCAACATTATCAGCAATCCTCTAAATGTAAAGATGCCCTCAAACTGAACTCAATTTGAGGGTATCTTTATCTTTACATTTAGAGGTGATTTTAAACTCCTGGTACTTTTATGGATACAACTTGTCTTTAACATGAAAATATCTTTTATGACTTTTCAGCTCAGAAGTCCTGGTATTTCCTTAGGATTTCTCATCCAAATGCTAATGAGACTCCAACCTCCTCATTCTTCAGAAATATTCTAGAAACCTGGCCTTTCCTGGCAAAAAGTCATCATTGGAGAAAGGGGAGCAACTTTTTGCCAATCAATAACTTGTAGATCAGATTGTGAGAGGCTGAGCTTCTAAAAAGCCAGCAATTCAAGGATCCACAAAGGTTGTCTTTCCATTGTTGAAAGCAATTCAAACTTGTCCAACAGGAACCCTCTGCAACAGTGTTTCTCAACCGTGCCAACTTTAAGAAAGGCGGACTTCCAAAATTCTGGGAGTTGAAATCCATCTCTCTTACGGTTGAGAAATACTGCTGTAAAATAATTGCTTGTCAATCTGGTCTCCTCCAGATTTGTAGGGACTTCGGTTCTTGGAATTCCTAGCTGGCAAGGTATTTTGGAACTAGTAGTTTCTGTACAACGGGTGAGTCCTTTGAAGTCACTCTAAAGCATGTGGCCAACTTATGAATGTGGTGTGTCTCCTCCCACAATTCAGAAGATAAATTGTTTTGCATTAAATCATCTATCTGCAATAACACTAATCCAATTCCAGCTTTCCAAATGAAGACCTTTATCAAGCGGATCATGTCTCTATTTTAACTATAACGGTGACTTCTTTTAAATGCTTCAAAACTCTTCCAGTTAATTTTTCAGTGTTGTTTTTAAAATAAGTTTGTAAGTAAACTCTTCCATGCTTATTTAACCAAGGCACGCATATACCAAGGCTCCGTATAAAAAACAGCAGTGGTAACTGATACCTTTATAAGTGGCGAAAATGGCATCCACTGATATTTGTGCTTAATTTGACAAAATACATAATAAACTGAAATTATTACAACAGGGTTGGGGTTTTTTTGTTTTTTGTTTTGCTGCAGGGTGATCTTTTGATAGAAATTAGGTAATTCAAACCAGTTTTTTTTTAAAAAAACAATAATGGCTGGTTACTGAAAGTGGGAGGCAATCCTTCTTCTCAAGTTACAGTAAGGTTGGTCAGCAAATAAACCCAAGTGCTTGCAGGTGCTGAAGCATGTCTTTAGTTTAAAGAAGGATCCTGAGTTCTTTAAAGTTGTTTTAATCTGAAGGTACATGCTATTCCAGCCTCACTTACTATACAAAAGACTGATGGAAAAACATACATCACAAATTGATTGAGGCTTGCAGTGAGCTTGTTGTAGGTATGTTTGCTGACTTTGAAGGACAACATAGTTGAAAGCAAACATGGAAAAAAGTCAGAAATGCTCTTCTTGTGATAAGTATCACAGGAGACATAGCTAAATGTCTGTGGAGATTCTCCGTCATCCAGGTCATGGTTGTCCCAAAGATGCTTTTTCAAAAGGCAACTGGACTTCCCGGTTTTTCTTTGAAGACATTTTGCTTCTCACCTAAGAAATTTCTTCAGTTCTTCAACCATCTTCAAAGAAAAACCAGAAATTCCAGTTGCCTCTTGAAAAAGCACCTTTGCGATATCACAGATGACCTTAAACCACGGGAAAGTCCCACAAGACCATGGGGAAAGACTGACAGAAGTCTCTTCGTCGGCAAAGGAAATATCATTGTAGACTATTGTTCCAACTTCTGAGACATTGTGAGGTTACACGACACAGGAGCCAAGTCAGTGATCCAAAAACTAACTGCAGACTTGTTCAGACATCACATCCTAAAACCCCATTAGGAGCCTGGAGATTCCTTGAGAGTTCTGAAATATGCACCCAGCTACTGCAACAATCTTAAAAAAACGATATGTTCAAATTACACAAGGGAAAACTCCCAGTGATTTGACTCTCCTTAATTAATATCAGAATACTTGGGGGGGGGGGGGGTGACCCGTTCTTTTTCTCCTCTCCTATCCCCTCTTATGCAGGCTGGAATCTAATTGGCTGCAGTAATTTATAGAGAGTTTACATCGATTCAACAACAATTGAATCCATTCGGCATGCATCTCATGCACGTTTCCAATTAATTTTGCTGGAGCACCGAAACGCATTTTTAAACGTTTGCCCTCTTTGTTTTTGGTCACCCGAGGAGACATGAGCGGGGATGAGCATGTCTTTGATCCCGTTCTTCTTCGCATTGATTACAAAGAGAGAGAGAGAGAGAGAGAGAGAGAGTGAGAGAGAGAGAGAGAGAGAGAGAGAGAGAGAGAGAGAGAGAGAGAGAGAGGGAGAGGGAGAGAGAGAGAGACCTCCACATTTTATACCGTGGTCCCTACCAGCAATTGTAGTTTGAGGTTTTTCAACCTTCAGCCCTACGCTGAGAGAAGCAAAAGACTTCGATGGCGAGCCGCAGTCCAAAGACCCCCGTCGCCCTGAGCTCACGCCGCCCTTCCACGCGGGTGAAGGATTCATTTCCCTCGCTCCCCCCCCCCCATCCCCTCATGATCGCGGGGTGGGATGAATTCAGCTCAGCACCCCGGAGGTCGTCGGCAGGGCTGGATCTGGCTACCATTGTTACGCATGTGCCGGCGCGCCTGCTTTCTTCCACGGTTGTTGCTATAGGAGCTCCTGGCTAACAATCTCCTTTTCGCCTGAATCCTCCGGGTTGCGTGGCTCCGGTTGTTCCCGCTGCCGGCGCCGGCGCCGGGAAACAGCCTTGGCTTTCCAAGCTGCAGCCCGCGCGGGGTCTTTGGAAGAAGTCATGCGCTACGGCGAGTCGTCCTGCTCTCCTGGAGCATCGGCAAGGTTGCAGGTAAGCTGGCTTGGGAGCAGGTTGAACGAAATGCAAGAGGAGAAAGAGGAGGACAACAAAACGGGGAAACAATGGCCGTTAAACTTAGATGATGTCATCCAACCTTCTCCAGCAGGGCTCCTCCTGAGGTGTCTGGACAACGTCTTGACATGAGGTGGGGATGAGGAGACCATCAAGTGGGTGCTAACGGTAGATATGTCTATGAATGTCTCCTCTATTGGTGAAGGATTGATTTTGGTCCATAGCTTTTGTATGGAAAAAAACTGGGTTCAGATAGCGGATAGCAATTAATCAGTGGAACTTGCCTCCAGAAGTTGTGGATGCTCCAACCCTGGAAGCTTTAAAGAAGAGATTGGACAAGCATTTGTCGGAAATGGTATTGGGTTCCCTGCTTAAGCAGGGAGTTTAACAGATTAACAGAGTTGGAAGGGACCTTGTAGGTCATCTAGTCCAACCCTCTGCCCAAGCAGGAGACCCTACACCATTTCTGACAGATGGCAGTCCAGAGTCTCTTCTTGAAAGCTTCCAGTGATGAAGCTCCCACAACTTCTGAAGGCAAAGCTGTTCCACTGGTTGATTGCTCTCACTGTAAAAAAAAAAATCTCCTTATTTCCAGGCGGAATCTCTCCTTGATCAGCTTCCATCCATTATTCCTTGTCTGGCCTTTGGGTGCTTGGACTAGAAGACCTCCAAGGTCCCTTCCAACTTTGTTATTCTGTGCTCTGTATTCAGCTAGCGAGTGAACTCTTGTTCACAAAAACACATCCTGCTTCATCCTTTTAAAATCTCCCAAGGTCCTACTCAGTTTTCTGATACAAGCTGGAAATGTGGACAAATGCAGGCATTCTCGGGCATTGTTGTATGAACAGGCCTGCCTGGGCAGCAACATGTAAGTGAGCATGAAACTGTTTGCGATGCTTGCCCCATCTTATGAAAGCTTTGTTTACGATGTTGGACTTTTAAACAAGCTTGCTTGGTGGGTTGAGTTGACATGCCTGGGATGAATGGGCATGTATGCATCTGAATTTATTTAGATGCCTTTGTTTTGTTTCCCTGGGTTCTAAGTTGTGGAATGGCAAAAAGGCTTTGGAATCTCCAGAGCTGCATTCTACATTCCACTTATTTGGAACTGTTGAAGCCCGCATGACAACAGGCATTGAAAACAACGTGATTACATCATTTGTTACCTAGTAGCTTGATCAGTGGTCTCAGATCGTTTATTTCCTAATGTAGCTAGGAAATGAAAGACTAAGGGACAGACTGAATTTTTTTCCCCAGAAGTGGTTGTCTCGACATCAGTGATTATTCCAAAAATCTGAGTATATTTAACTTTTCCTGGGTATTTGAGCCATGTCCATGCCTTCTTAAGCTTCTCTCCGAATCTTTCTCTGGTTTGAATTCCTACTTATATAAGTTATGTGAATGGTTAAGCTGGTTTTTTTTAATGAGTAGAATGTGTTAGATTGAAAACAGTAACAAGCCCACCAAAATGTCATCATTTTTGTAACAAGATAGGAACTCAGATTTGGAGGTCTGGGAATTGATTGGTATAACCTTTATAAAACTTAGTTATTACTCCCTTCCACAAAAATTTACAGTTTGAAAATATACACATCTGGTAAGGGGGCAGAGGATTGGTCCATGAAAATAAGGTAAGATGCTAATAGGAATTGGACTGGGAAACAAAATAAACCTTGGAAATGGAAACCATCTGGTAATATCTATAGTATTGCTGCGCTATGATGGATAAGGTGCCTTGTTTGAATTATGTTTTCTCTCCATCTTTCTGCTCTTTCAGAATATATTACATTCTGTGATGTCAATAAAAAGTAAAAGTGATAGTTACAGTAGCGACTATTGGCTAACTGACTTGAGCTATAGCATGGGATACCATATGCTGTCAGATTCCTGGTTTCCACAGCATGGGAGTAGGAAAGAATATATTATTAATTCATAGTATCTATGTGAGACCATTTGGCTAGCCAGTGCACGGAAGATGTGCAAAATAACCTTTTTTTTCTGAGCATGACAAATGAATTGGGAGTACTGTAAAGACTTTGCAAACATGTACGAGGCAAAAGTGTTTCAGAAATAGTTAAGTGCCATCACAGTTTAAGATACTGTAGAGCTATGGCACTAAAATCGACGAGGAAATTAGGAAGCATTACAGCAGCACAAGGAAAAATATTACACCTGCTTTAAGATAGACAAACATGTGCATCCATGCTTTTGTAAACATCAACAATAAATCTTTTGGAGACAAAATCTGATCTGCCACCCAGCCTTTCTCACATCCATCCTTATTTCCACATGTAGTGTTTATTTGTTGGAAAGCCTTGTTCTGCAATCTTTTATTTAGCAAAATTCCATAGCGTTACTTGAGCTTTATCCTTATTTTGTTAGGTTGACTTTAGCATACATATAAATGGTACTGTACCTTCTCCTGACAGGACTCACTCAGCCTTTCAGCCCTCCAAGGTTGATAAAATGAGGACCCCGATGGTTGGGGGCAATATGCTAACTTTGTAAACCGCTCAGAGAGGGCTATGAAGTGGTATAACTCTAAGCGCTATTGCTATTGCTGTATTATTACGAGGCTCTAAATGAGACTAAATGCATGGCAAAGCTTTTTTCTTTCTAGCCATGAAAGCAATGCATTCTTATTTAATTGATAAATCCAATGAGAACATAGCAACCCCACAGGGCTCCAGTAAACCTTGGACAGTGCCTTGGTGCCTTTGATCTTTGCTGACACCAGAACTGGGGGATATAAAAGTTAACAAAAAAAGGGAACTGGTTTATCTCAATCTCACTTTTCTTTTGTTGCATCCTTGTATGCCACAGGAGGGAAGGAGATGTCAGGACAATATCTGGGGAAGGATGTAAACCCATTTCTTGAACCTTTCATGGGGCTGAGCAGTGCTTCTAGTTCAGAGGGAAAAAGATGCTTCAGAATGTGTGTGGGTGCACAATTAACATCTATTAGCAACTCTTTAAATTAAAAAGTATGTTTTCCTGGAAAAAGACTACAACTCTATAGGGAGGTTTTGTGACCTCGGGAAAAGATGCAGCTGCTTTAAAGCATTGTTGACTTGAGCAGTCCCGCATACTCCAAAGCATCTTTTTTTTTTCTTTGAATCCAAATCCTTACACAACCCATACTCCATTCTGAATCCACTAAATGCAAATTGCCCATCACAGGTGTTGTTAGCTACCAAAAGGACCATAAACCCAAAACTTGAAGAATTTAGAGTGGTCTGATTCCCCCTTTCTCTTACTGTTTTTTTTTCTCCTTTTTTTCTTTTTGCTCAGGATCCTTCTTTAAGGGGAGAGTTTTCCTCGGGATATTGAAAATGTCTCTGGCTGACAAGAGGCTTGAAAATCTCCAGATCTACAAAGTCCTTCAGTGTGTTCGCCAGAAGGACAAGAAACAGATTGAAAAGCTCACCAAGCTTGGATACCCTGAACTCATCAATTTCACTGAGCCAGAAAATGGAGACAGCGCCCTTCACTTGGCTTGTGTGGCCAATGACGTTGACATGTGCAACTTTCTTTTAGAGCTTGGCGCTCACCCCGATGTCCAAGATCGAATGGGGCGCACCCCCGCGATGAAAGCGGCAGAACTTGGCCATGACTTGGCCTTGGATGTGCTAGTCCAGGCTGAGGCAGATATGATGATAGTGGATGCAGAAGGAAAAGGTAAGACGAACCGCGTGTCTTTTTTGGTTGGGGCGGGCGAGTTTTCAGGAAGACCCGACTGAATGTTTCAATTCCCTTAGTGGTTGGTAGCTGTGTTCAGCGTGGTGGGCATTTACTTGTTAAGCCGTAGTGCTGTGTGCTCTTTCCAGGAGTGCTGTTTTATTGCATTCTGCCCACCAAACGGCACTTCCGCTGTGTTCAGATGGTCCTCGAATTTGGAGCGGACGTTAACAACTGCACTTTTGAGGGGAAGCCAGTTTTCGTACAAGCCTGTGAGCAAGCCCACGAGATCAAAGACATATGCATGACATTTTTGGAAAGAGGAGCAGATCCCAATGCAACAAACCCAGTAAGAGCATTCTTAATATTTTACGCAGACACCTTGGACACTTCTGGCATAAAGCCGTTTTGTTCAGTCTGTTGGACTGACTGAAAGAGGAACTCATTAACTGGAGGCTAGATTTCTTTAAAAACATGTCTTTAAAAAGGAGCATGTGGCAGGCTCTATCTTATAAAAGTTAGCCCCAGTTTTCCCACCCAGAGGGCAATAGTTCGTCCAATATAGGCTTCCCTAAACACATCAGTGTATCCTAGAAAACAAAGCAAGAAATGCTCTTGCTCATACTCGTGCGCAGGTCCCAATCATGCCCTAACTATTCTACATGATGCAAAACTCTTAATGTCATTCTTGGTATTCCACACCTTAAGTCGAGTGCTTAGAATGAAATAGTAACACATTCGGAATCATTTTGTGCAAAGGGCAGTGGTAGAATTCAGGACTGCTGCCATTTTACATTGCAAATATGTGCAATGTAAACATCCCTGCTTATAATGTTCCCATGTGTAAAGCAGAATCAATTGCTTAGCATTTGGGAAACAAATACATCAAAGAGAAGGCTATTGTAAAGATAAAGGCCATTTTCATTTGAAAAATATCATAGACCAGTGATGGCAAACCTTTTAGACCAGTGGTTCTCAACCTGTGGGTCGGGACCCCTTTGGGGGTTGAACGACCCTTTCACAGGGGTCACCTAAAACCATCAGAAAACACATATTTTTGATGGTCTTAGGAACCGAGACACCAGTTTTATGGTTGGGGGTCACCACAACATGAGGAACTGTATTAAAGGATCGTGGCATTGGGAAGGTTGAGAACCATTGTTTTAGACACTCTGCTGCCCCAGCAGTATATAGCTAGTGTAGGAATTAGGAGCTGTCTCCTTTAAGAAAGTACCTCCTGGGAAATGTAGGCAGAGACTGCCTTATGGGAAATGTAGTCCCATGACATGTGATCACATCTGTGTTTCTGATTCGTCACTGGGGCATTCTGCCTGCGTGCAGAGGTTATAGCAGGTCATTTTAAATGCCTTTGTGAACCAGAGAAATGTTTGTGTCTCCGCTCAACATGGGAGCAAAATCATCATCTTTTTACACCACGTAATGGGACAGATTATGGAAAGTCAGAAGTATCTTAACACTGAACTGTAAGTTTTGCTATTAAGAATGCCTGATAATAAACTTGAACTGAAAGAGATTCCTAAGCATGGAGTTAACTGCATGCCCCAAGCAAGCCTACAACACTTGAGGCAGAATAGACACAGAGTGCCCAAACTGCGCCCACATGCCCAAACTGAAAGGTGTGTGTGTAGACATGCATGAACATGCGTGAACATGTACAGGAACACACTAACATGCTTGCACAGCAGAGACCTTAAGACCAGTTGGCTGGTGGGAGGCAGGGCATTCCAATACCAGCAGTGCGGCAAGAGGTAAGATCTTTTTCTTTATGAGGTTCTGTTTCATCATTTTCTGGAAAACAGAAGCTCATGAAAGAAGCACCACGGAGATCTGACATGGGGCAATGGCGCACGCGCCAGCAGAGAGGGCTCTGCGTGCCACCTGTGGCACGCATGCCATAGGTTTGCCATCATAGTCATAGACTAAATGTGTCTATGCAGCTTGGTCTCCTGGACTTAACCAATTGAGAAACCTTTATCCAAGGTAAATAAAGTTCCTATAGATATGATACATTTCCTGCTAGGATCCCAGCTTGTAGCTGGGTAGCAATTGATCCAGGTCAAAATGTAGCCTTTTTTTTTTACAGACCAGAGGAGAAAAACAAGCTGACTCTTTCTTTGGGCAATTCTGAATCTCTGCAAATGGTTTTAGTAAATAGAAGCTTGCTTGCTTTTCTGTCTCCTTTGAAATTCGGGAAAAATCTATAATCACGTCTCTCTGATTTGCAGGCAACAGGCCGCACTGCCTTGATGGAAGCAGCAAGAGAAGGGGTTTTAGAGGTGGTCCGGGGTATCCTGGAGAGAGGTGGGAATGTTAATGTTTTTGACAACGAGCGACACCATGCTGCCCATTTTGCTGCCAAAGGAGGGTTTTTTGAGGTATTCTTTCTTGATGCTGTCAGAAGCAAAGGTACCCAACCAAGGATCTCTCTTGGTTAATTATTAATAATCAGCTGTCACTAGAAAGGGAATTCTGGAATACTTGGTTTTTCTATGGGTTGGTAATATGGGGAGGCTGTCCTAAAAAGAGGGGGTTTCATAGAGTAGCGGGGGAAATGTGAAAGGGATTATAGGCCCAGAAATGGATAAAAGGATTTGAACTGGGGAAGGACTGCATGTAGCAAAGTTGCTGCCAAGAAATGGCAGTTCTGAATTGAATTTCCCCAATTGTCTCCATAAATGTGATTTACAAATGCACACAACATTTTAAGACCTTACGTTTGACCCACTTACATCAGTGGGTGCTGCTGCTGCTGAAGGAATGTCTTTTGCTACCATTTGGTAGTTTTTCCTCCTCCTGGTAGCAGAAGAGACAAAAAATTTCATCCCTGTGCTATGCTAATGCACTTCCAGAATCACATTTGATGGAAGAAGGAAGAAAACGTGATGGAGAATAACTGCTCAGGGTTTTTGTTTGTCATTCTGTCATCCTGTTAAATCGATTTCTCTTCCGCAGTCTTGGCTGAGAAGTGTATCTGTTTAAATGTTTAAATATTTCCGGCTGCTTGGTTCAGAAGCCTCCACTCTGAGGATTCTCTTCATTAAGATTTGAAGTTGCTATGCCAGGGATTTGCCCCAAATGAATCCCCCAGGAAAACCTCACCTGCTTGCCTTCCTGTTTTAAGTTTGCTTAGATCAGTGACTTTCAACTCAAAGCGGAACAGTTGTGAGGCGTGGGGAGGAGCCAACTTTATACCTTTATATCAGTTTGGGCCTCAGCATTCCCTATTGCTGCTACTTACCCTTCCTCACCTCCTAAACATGTGTTAAGATAAATAGCATCCTGGCCGATTTATATCCAGCAAGTTCAGTTGAACTGGTTGCTTGCTCTTAAAATAGAGCTTTGCAATTTCCATTGGCTCTAGGGCCACACAAGTTTAAATCTGCACACGTTTAAATCTGCAAAGTTTAAATCCACACAAGTTTAAATCTGCAAAGCTCCCCAAGTAACTAAGAAGAAAGCCTATTTGCAGAGACAGGTTCACATTCATGCAGTAACTTATTGGAAATTAGATGTCTGGCAGGCAAAGTTCTCATGGGATTTAACAGACTTGGAGTTTAAGTTCTAAAAGAGGTGATCATTTTAATTCAAAGCTATTCAAAGAATTCAAAGATGTTTGGTTGGAATAAGAATAAGAGCTTTGGAAATCAGTGTCTTTGCTTCTCTCAGCTCATGCAGACAGTGCAAATATCCATTTAATGAAGAACTTCTCTTAAGGCAAGCAAGGTAGGTCTCTCATACCCCATCTATGCTTCTATTTTTGCAGCCCCCAGAGCCCAGAAGATCAAACTTACCCTCTTATAAAAAAGGAGAACAAATGTGAAAATACGGTTTTGATCTAAAAGATAAAACAAACAAAAAACCATTCTCCTTCTGTAGAAGGATTACCATGTAGGAACTTTGCTTGCGTGCCAATATACAGTCACCCATTTTAATCACTATTATTTCATGTTATAGTGACGGTGGTTGTTTTTAAATTGTTTCAGTGACGTCGTCTGTATTTGCTTAGTTTGATGGATGCTATTAGTGTCCACATTTTTGCTTTTGCGTGTAATAGCATGGGCTTGCTTCCCCAGATTCTGAGGATTATTTCTTCGTACAATGGAGATGTGGGCCTTATAGCCATGAATGGAAATACGCCACTTCATTATGCTGCTGCTGGAGGTTTTGCCGAGTGCTGCAAGTTTATCGGTCAAAGAGGTAAATTGTAAATGTTGGAGAGCCTCTAAAGTAAATGTAGAGTTTCAGATACAGTATCTGATCTTTGAATTCATTGTTGCTTATACAAAAGGGCCATTGGCTGGCCTTTCTTCTTTCCAACTGTGATATAATCCACAAAGATGGGAACTCAATTCCAGGTACATTACTTATAAAATATTATTATCCAAGGCTAAATCCTGAATGAAAGTACAAACCAAGTATGTATTTATATCTCCAAAGTGTCATGATGTAGATTACCGTATTTTTCAGCACATAAGACACAGTTCCCCTCCCCCAAAAGAGGCTGAAAATCTGGATGCGTCTTATACACTGAATACAACATTTGTGGCCTACTGAAACCCTGCCCCCTTTGCAAAAATGGATGTGCAGAGAGTTTGGGAGGCTTGCAAAGTACTCCTGGGGGCTGGGGAGGGCAAAAAAGAGCAAAATACTTGCCATTTTGGCTAATTTTTGCCCCCCCCAGCCCCCAGGAGCACTCTATAAGTCTCCCAAAGCCTCTGCATGTCCCCCTTTTTTTCAAAAACTGGGCCATTTTTGCAAAAAATGGGCTGGTTTTGCTTGTCCCCCCCCCAGCCTCCAGGAGCACTCTAAGAGCCTCCCAAAGTTCTCCATGCCCCCCTTTGTTTGCAGAAAATGAGGCGCGCAGAGGGTTTGGGAGGCCTACAGAGTGCAAAAACTTTTTTTTAATTTACCCCCTCAAAATCATGGTGCTTTTATAGTCCAAAAAATACAGTAAGTTGGGAGAGCAGGGACATAGTATAACCATAGTCCATGGATCTTCCATCTCGTTGGCCAAAAGCTTCTTCCAAACGTTTGGTGCTATGTTACTACGGCCAAAATGCTGTAAGGATGCAATCAGTGCACTATTTAACTGTCGCACAACAGTTTGTCTTCCTGAACTAATCAGATGGTAATGGACTACTAAGACTTCTTGTCTTCTAGCACTTCAGTGTTCAGTGTTGCCCAGTCAAGGCAGGCTTGTAGTTTCATGTGTTCCATAAAGACCATGGATTGTCCCAATTGGTAGTTGGCCTTGCTTAGGCAGTGAGGCTGAATTTTGTATTTAGTTCAGTTTGAACCAATAATCTGAATGCAAGGCTGCTATTGAAAATTGTGTTTGGTATCAAGTGCAGCAGATAAACTAACCAGTACAAGATATAGGGACCAATTGATCTGCCCACTGAATGATCCCTACTGGATGACAATTGATCTTTAAAACATCAAATACTTGGGACCTGACTATCCAATGGACTGACTCTTCCTAGCTGAACCTACATGATTACTCAGAGTAGAGTAATCCTACTCTAGGATTCAGGGGTTTTCAGAAAGTTAGGTCCTCCTTCTGTATGGCTCTCAGGTTTATATTGCTTTCCCTTAGATAAGTGTGTTCAGCCCCATTTCTTAGTGTTTAGAACAATTGTAAAAACATCTCTCTATGAAGATATTTTTTGTTAATTTTTTGCTGTTAACATCGTGTTTTATGTTGTGTATTTTTGAAATCTGCTTTGCAAATATAAGTAAAATGGTCAGGTATAAACCTAATAAGTATATATGTACACACACACACACACACACACACACACACACACACACATATGACCATGGGCAGACCATGCCCACAGACCACCAAGACGTAACTCAAGATTTAAATCATAACAGTTCTTCAAGCCTTCGCACACACCCCTGCAGGGACATCACGCCCTCCCCAGGGGGCGTGTGGACCACAGGTTGAGAACCACTGATTCACACTATTCCTAATCTCCAACCACAACTTGTTTTTCAACATATTTCTTCTAAATTTGTAGGTTGTGATCCTACTTGGAGAAACTTAGAGAAGAAGCTACCAAGGCAGGTTGCTAAAGAAGGGGGGTTCAAAGCAGCTGCAAAGGAGATACGTAAAATTGAGCGGCGATTTGCCAAATTTTCCAAACCTAAACCTGGAGTTAAGGACCCCAATCCACCCTGGGCTATCAGGCTGCACGATTGGTCTGGAGAAAACCAGGCGAGCCTTCGTGAAACATTTGAGGCATTGGATCGAGGCGATGGGACTGTGACCAAGGAAGACTTTATATCCGTTATTGAGGAAAGGTATCCATTTATTGAGTTGGAGCAGCTACAAGCAATAGCTCACAGTCACGAGAAAACACGTGGCGCAGGCGTTAACATTGAAGAATTTCTGAAGGGCAGCCGGTACTTGCAGAAGCCTTTCCTCCTTGGGAGTTACGGTCCAAAGAAGAAGAAAGCCAAGAAAGCAAAAGGCAAAAAAGGAAAATTTGCCATGCCAATGCCCATCTGTGTCATTCCAGAGAGCTCTCGCTCTCGTCGGACAGACGGGGGACCCCCAGAATACATGATCGAAACGTATCAAAATGTAACCGACTGCACTCGGTTTAATCGGGATCACCCTCCGGAACACCCATTGCAGGATGATTCCTGGTGGTACATTGAAGACCCACCAAAGAACTATGCCAACATCAATTTTCTTGCCAAAGAGGGGGACATTTCATCTATAAAGAAAGCATTCGAGGCAGGGGTGCCGGTAGACATCAGAGACCATTTCTATAAGACTCCGTTGATGGCTGCCTGTACAAGTGGCAACATGGAAGCAGTACAGTTCCTTCTTGAAAAGGGGTGAGCTAACTTTTTAAAAGGGCTTGCCAGGAATCCAAGAATACAATTCCACGCCCACCCCCCCAAAAAACCTCATGGTTGGCTTGGTGGTAGGTTTCCAGGGTGAGGTGAGGACCATGTGATGACCAGGGCATTGTGGATTTAATGTTGGATAGAGTATATTTTGAAGCTTGTTGGGTTCCTTATTGAACTGCAAGGCTATCCTAGTCAGTGGCCATAACTGTTGTGGAGGCAAGCCAAGAATGTAAAAGCAAGAGGAGCGGGGTAAAGTTCGATAGAAACAGGCATGGCATCTGGTAAAGCTGTGATATTTTGTTGAACACACTTGCTTTTCTTGTTTGTGCTTGACAAATTTGCCATTTAGTTCATTTTGGAAGTCATCTGAATTTGTGCCCATCAAAGTAGCTTGCTGCATTTCTTTATTGTCATGTCTCTAATTGCTTTTTTCTCCAAGCATCCCTTTGTAGTGGTGGGAACTATGGAAAAAATGTTCTTCGTCGGGAAAGCAATCAAACTCCACACTACCTCCAGATCAGTAGTTCTCCTGTTCCCTGAAAGTGAATTAAAATAATGTGGCAAAATAAATAAGATCTAGGATTTAGCAGAAAGAAGGAAAGTTGGTAATGAATAAGTTTTAAAGAGTAATTGTCTAAGTAAGTAGCAAAGGATGAATCCAACAATCAACTCGTCCTCAAAACCTACTAAGTAACTAAAGGCCTTCTTTTTTCAGTCCTGGTTGTGTTTCTGTCTCTAGGGGAGAGGGTTTGAATTCAGGAAGAGGCTGAGACGATATGCATTGGCCCTGCTCTCGATGGCTTTTCAATTTGCTCATCTTGCCCTTTGTCTCAGATTTGCTTTTTCAGAAGGCAATGGGACTTTGTTTTTGCCTTCAAAACATTTCACTTCTTACCAAAGAAGCTTCTTCAGTTCTGACTCAATCGTGGCGAATGGAAAGATTTATATTCCATGCAGTCATCTGGTTGTTAGAAGAAGAATAAAAAGAACTGGCTAGAAAAGCAAGGAATATAAATCTTTCCATTCTCCTCCATTCTGTCAGAACTGAAAAAGCTTCTTGGATGAGAAGTGAAATGTCTTCAAGGGGAAAAAATGAAGTCCAGTTGCCTTTTGAAAAAGCATCTTCAGGACAACCAGGACCTGGATGACTGAGAATCTCCATGGATATCTTGCCCTTTGCTCTTCAGTCTTTTCAGATTGGGTGAGCAGGTCCCAACAGGAGTGCACTCATATTTGCTTGAATGTTGAAGTACAATTTTACCTGTGATCTTAAATCCAGCCTTATTAGGGCCATGGCGTGCACAGAGAGCTGTGAGTATAGCTACCCTTCAGACAGGACAGAAAGGTTGGGGAGAACAAGAGGCTGAGCAAATATCAAATACAAGAGGTGGGCCAATTTGGGTTCAAGCTTTGTATGCAACATGGCTCACATCTCTTTGGGACCCCTCCTGGGCTATTTAGTTTGGTAGAGTTTCATAGACTAAAGTAGGCTGCAATCCACAGCATTTATTATGCTGTACTGTAATGCAGTTAATTGCAGTTTATACCGCAATACATTTCTTTACCTTTGGTGCCATTACTTTTGTTGTTTTAATCAGACTCAAATCGACTGCCAGTTGCTTTCACTGAATGATTCATTCTTTCAAAAGAAAGAAAAAAACAAGCCCTCTCCATTTCTCAGTTAATTTAGTTGGGATGCTGAGAGATTAGCGTTTTGGCATTATTTCAACACAGGAAGAGAATTCAGTTAAGGACTGCATTTTGCCATCTCTGTAGTCCATTAATACTAGATCCCTTTGCCTAGAATCAGTTGAAGAATACAAAGAACTAACTAGAAAAGCACAAATGTGCCTTACAGAGTTTTTATTTTCACTATGCACAGGGCAAGTGTGAATACCACAGACAATTTCATGTGGACTCCTCTCCATCATGCCTGCCATGCAGGACAGCAAGACATTGCTGAACTCCTTGTCAAAGCTGGTGCCACAATAGATGCCATTTCAATCAATGATGGAACCCCATTGATGAGGGGTATTGAGAGCAGTCGCTTGGACACCGTGCAGTATTTAATCAACAGTGGTGCTAAGGCGCAGAAGACAAACCGAAGAGGTAAAGTTTTGCGTTATTATAATTATCAGCCACGTGGTTAGAATGCAGTACTGCAGGCTACTACTGCTGATTGCCGGCTGCCTGCAATTTGGCAGATCAAATCTCACCAGGCTCAAGGCTGACTCAGCCTTCCATCCTTCTGAGGTGGGTAAAATGAGGACCCAGATTGTTGGAGACAATATGCTGACTCTGTAAACTGCTTAGAAAGGGCTGTAAAGCACTGTGAAGCGGTATATATGTCTAAGTGCTATTGCTATTATTACTCAATGTATTATTGGCTGTTAAATGCAGATGAACAAGCAGCTAGTGAAAGGAAGGGGTTTCCCCCTTATTAAATAACATTATGGAGTTAATTGGTTTTCAAAGTATTGATTAACAGAATAAATAGATGTTTTGACTTTTTGCTTTATTCATTTTTTTTCCTTTCTAGCTGATTTTTACCAGCTGCCTTGTTGTGTTATTCCTAGCGTCTGTCTTGCTTGGTTGTAACGTTTGCTCGTTTTAAACTCTACTCACAGCGATTCTTAGAGGGCAGCCATCAATGCATGGTGCAATGGAAGTTTTATTTTTCAGCCAGCTTGTCGCAATGCATGATACTGATCAAGGCTTAGAGGGAATGACTTGCACAAAGTCACCGGCAGGCTTTCATGGCACTTGCGTCTCTCTGTTTCTAGTCCAGCAACTTAACCACTGCATTGTACCAGCGCTCATTTTAATTAATTATTAATCCTTTTACATGCATTACATCAGTGGTGGGTTCTGGATCCCGTTCCAACCGGTATGATTGGAGCAGGCTTGGTGGCGTCCACATGGATGCGCGCAGTGCACGCATGTTTCTTAGCACCTCTGCGAGCCTCTGCGACTCTCCAGCTGCTCAGCAGAGCGTTGTGCAGGTGCTGTATGCACCATGTGCATGCATGGAAGTGCCGAAGACTTAAAAGACCGGTAAGGAGCTCGGGCAGGCGGTGGGCCCTCTGGAGCACAGTACCGGAACGGTATCTGGTGCTCCGGGCAGGCTCCGGTACGCCTGTACCGGAGTGTACCACCTGCAACCCACCACTGCATTATATGTAGTTTCCAGAGCTTCTTCCAAAGTTGCCTGCATAGTGTAATTTGTAATGTGATAGAGAAGAATTTTATTGAAAACCTGGAGATATTAACATGAAATACTGTACAATCAATTAACATAGTGTAATTTAAATAATTGAAGTTCAACAGATAGAACATTACCCCTCTTGTACCTCTGATGATGCAAAGAAAATGAAACAATGATGTGACGAAGTAGAAGCTTATCAGAAATCTAATCTGATTTCTTAGTGCTGCATCCATACGAAATCCAAACATATTTGTTGAAAAACCAATACTATCTTGTGATAGTACAGGAGCTCCTCAGTTCAATAAATGTGTTCTAGTGATCAACTTTTTTCTCCTCCACACTTTAATAAAATGACATTTTGAAAAATAAGAAGTCTTTTGTTTCAAAAGGGGATCAGGAGATGGGCAAAAGAAAGGCTGCCAAGTGACCCCCTGGAGGCCTTTAGAAGGGATAAGGAGCAACAAAGAAGAAGGTGCAGAGTCATATAAATACGTGGGACATTGTTAAGAAATCTAAGATTGGTGAAGCTGAAGGACTAGATCTCATGGGAAGGGATGTGCTAAGATTCTTTGGCAGTGGAAGATTTGTATGTAAGAGGGAAGAAATGATGCTAGATTGCAGGTGGACAAGAAACCAGTATAGGGATTTAGGAAAAGATTCCACTCCAAGTCATCAGAAGGGTGGGTTACTTTCAGTAGAGTTCAGAAGGTCATGGTATGATAGTAGAAGGTCAAAGAGGAGACAGTTGTAGCAAGAGCTGATTGAAATCTAAGCCAAAGATCCAGCAAAGGGCAGTATTTGCTCAGTTCTATGTACAGAGAAGTTGAGAATCTTCCAACATTTACTGTAAGTTTTATTTAATAGGACAAAACTCACTGGAAATTGCCAGGGCCTATGCAGACAACCGACTGATCCACTTCATTCAAGATACCTTGGACCGCTTGCCACAAACCGTAGAAGTCAAAGGGGATAAGAAGAAAGGAAAAAAAGGGGGCAAGCCTAAAGCTCCTCCTGCTGCTCCATCAGCTCAGGCTCCAGTTGCTCCCAAGCCAAAGCCTGAAGAAGAATCAAAGGAGTCTGTGAAAGAGGAGGTGTGATAGCCAAGATTCTTTGGCTTAAATTTGCTTTTTCATAATGTTTGAAAAATCACTTTAAGAGAAAGGTGACTGGAGGGGAACTCCTGTCTCTCTTATGATGTCATGGGGTTTCCATTGGGGGTGCACCAGAAATACCCTCCCTCCCCCCCTTGATCTCATTGAAGCAATCCTTCTGAATTATGGAAGGATCACGATATGCAATTTCTGTCCATTCTCTGCTTGACTCCCTACAACCACAACCGAAAAGGATCTCTGCATGCTGGATTCAGCATGTGACCCTGCTTGAAAGCAGGACAGGGGAATCCGGAAATTCTGCCCCATGGAAGCTTAAATAGACTACATGCCAATAAAGCAAATACTTTGGGTTTTGTTACAGAGTTTTTGAAGAATAGCATGACAAGGGAAGTGTCATTATCAGTAGGGAGAAAAAATAAGGAAGAGGGTCATGGGAAGCTGCTTCATTCACAGTAATGCCATTGGTCTATCCAGAAGTCTGTCAAACTGTTCTCAAGAGTTTGAAGTTGGGTGGAGGTGATTGCTTGCTTTTTTTTGTCAGTCTTATCTGGAGATTACTGTGATTGAACCTAGGATCTTTTAAATGCGACAGGTCTTCTATTCCCTTTTCATGCTAATTAAGAGAAGTATTAAAACATCCTTCTCAAGTGCCAGCCATTGAAGCTACTAGCCTTTGTCACTTTAACTTTTTAATTACAAAAAAAAAATTAGCAGCATAAATCTTGAAAACCCCAATATAATTTACATTCTGTATTTCAGATGCCACAACCCCTTGATTCTATTATTGAGAAATCACTCTTTGAAGAAGAGAAGGAATCCATCAAAGATAATGTAGTTTATCTGAATTCCCTGATAACCAGAGGGGTTACAAAGAAACTTAATATCACTTTCACACCACAGAGAGTAAGTACCACTATAAAATAGGATTAGAGTTATAATTCACTGATCTCCCAATTTTATGGAATATATTTCTGGTGGGTGCTCATAATTTAGATCATTGTATTCATTTTGTCCTGTTCAGTTTATATTTCCCATTTGTTCCAAATCAGGTGGTTCAAAATCCTAACAAATGACAAAATCCTAACAAAAGAATGACAAATTATACTGTCATGAAACCATTGGGATAATAAAAATATGCTGCCTGCAAAATTACAATCTCAGGGTAGTACTACAATTTCCTAATGCTCTCCAGATCTTGAGGCATCCATGGTAGATGGTTGTGTGTGTCAAAGAATAAATATGGTAGATACAGCAGACAAGGGTTCCACTTGCAAAGTTGTTGTCACAATCTTTACTTTTTTTTTAACCTACCTCCATCTTCCTCCCATCTAGTTCTATAGGATTAGGGTTAGGAATCCTTCTGATCATTAGAATAGTTGATTTTCTCTAAGGCGGCTTGTTGGGAAAAGTTATTCTAGATCAAAGGATAGTTAGATAATTATTATTATCAAACCAAATCTTGACCTTAAATGAGGACCCACATTGTTGGGGGCAAATACACTAACTCTGTAAACCACTTAGGGAGGGCTGTAAAGCACCGTGAAGTGGTATATAAGTCTTAAGTACTATTGCTATTGCTTTGAGTATACTGAATATAATGAAGTAGAAATAACTTACAGACCATTATTCATTACTGTTTATTGATAACATTGCCAGTTAGGGAATTGGTTAATGAGACAAATACACGCCCAACCATATTTTGATGATAGGTTTGATATCAATAGACTGAGAATTCCAGAAAGTCATTCTAGGACATTCGCAATAACTTTGTTTTTTTCAGAGCAGATCGATATGATTCCTTAATAAATCATGCTGTATGTTGATTAAGAACTGCTTTTCTTTTTCAAGTCTTGGAGTCCTGAAGCAACCACAAAAGATCTTCTCAAAAAGAGAGAACTACGTCGACAGCGTTTTACTTATGAAGTGGACTTTGATGATTTCATGATGCCTTTTAAGAAGAATTTCATGGAGAAAGTCCGTACAATGCAACAGGGCACTGCTTTGCATTAATCACGATGTGATTTCTGCATGGATCTTTAAAAAAGGAATGGGAGAGGACCTCCCTCTCAAGAAAAATGCTTTGGAGAGGCCTAAATCATGTTTTTTTTCTAATTATGATGAAAGTTTTATTTTATTTTCCTTGGGTTCAGCACAGGGCATCTTAAACCAGAGGAGTTTGTGTGCCTAAAAATTGGAAAACAATCCATCTTTTCCTGTAAAATGTTCCATTGAATCCTATTGGGCTGAGATGATATATTAGCCCCAATAAACAACTAATTGCTCTCTCCTGTTCAATCAGATCTTAATTCATCCCATTCCTTGGAAAAAAATGATTCACTCCCACCGTGGAAACTTGAAGCGAATTATTTCTAGTACTCTAAATCTGAGTAACTGAATAAGGTGTCTGATAGTTCAAATCTAGGGCATCTGAAGGATTTGGTGCAAATCCACTGGATTTTCCCTTGAGACTCATACCCTGGAAGAATGCAAGATAGGTCTTTTTTTCTGTTAAGGTACATTTAGGGCAGGGAGGTGTTTGCTTTTAACAATGCAGGAGAGAGATTGATTTTGACCACAGCCTTGTGCCAGATAGTTGTAAACAAATATATTGTTACAGATTTACGAGGGAGGAGATTTCAGTTGTTTAGGAACAAGTTTCACGTTCAAAAGGTTCTTCATTGCCCTTCGTGGCTGAGGTAAAATTTGCATATAGTCACATTCTTCGGATCAGTCAGGATATATCAGTAAAAGCAACAGCAAACTGAGATGATTTCATTGGTGTTGTGTTTTCCTGCACCTTGCTTGTAGTGTTTTAAATTGCGACTGGCAATGAAGTAAATTAAGATTAGGAATAACACACACATATTTTTTTTTTGGCTAGGGTGAGTCCCTAAACCTTTCTAAATGTTGCTGAATTACAACTTTCAGCAGTTCCACATGGCATGGCTAAGGGCAGGATTACTGGAGATCATAATTCAACATTAGAGGAAAGGAGAAGGAAGAAACCATTTTCACTGAAAATGAGGGCATTCTCCCCAAATTGCCTTCTGGATTAAACCAGAGGTGGTATTCTGCAGTTCGCCCTGGCTTGGGCAAACCAGTAGTGGCGGTGACAGGAGGCTCCGCCCACTTGACCAGACATCATCACGGACGTTCTGTGCATGCGCAGAAGCGCCGCAAGCTCCCGGTTCCAAACCGGGAGCGAAGGTAAGAGGATTTCATGCCTGGACTAAACCTAAATGAAGGCAAAGTTTCTGCAACAATCATCTTTAGCGTTGGGCTGAAAGAACCCAGAACAATTATGATTATGGAGAAGCTAAGGAAAATGTTAATCATATTCCAAATGTCTTCTTTGCTGCTCGCTGTTGTTCAATATTCCAAAACTATTTTAAGCTCAAATGCCTTTGCTTTGCTTTGCACCTATTTTGTGAACCTCTATTATGACTACGGTTCGCTTTCACCCATGCCCATTCTCATCTGCAACAATTATTCTTTTTTTTTAAAGTAGTAATTTTATTAGAAATTACAATTAAAAAGATGAAAACAAATGCAAAATTAAAGAAATAAAAGTATAAAAAAGAAAAGAGAAAGTGCAGAAAAGGGAAAACAAAAATAGTAAAAAAGAATATAATAAAAAGAAAAGAAAGGTATAAAGAAATGACTTCACCCTTCACAAGTATACATAATCTTAGAAATTTATCACCTTTTTTGATAGTATAACAAATATTCCTTCTTCCCATATCCCATCTCTTATCTGTAAACACATCCTTAAAGCCTTGTTGTTCCATATTTACCAGTAAAAGTCCATTAAGAGTTATCAGAGATAACATATCTAAAATAGATATCTTGCTCAAATAAATCAACTTTTCCTTTTGCTTTTAACATCTTGATCTGTAGTGCCTTGAATTACACCTCCTAGAATTTGATTCCTTTTCATTTTTTTTCTTTATTCCTTCTCACAAAATTCTTCAAAGCTTTAACAAATCCCTTTTCTAAATCCAATATAGGAAAGTTATCCAGGCTAATTTGCTTTGTTATTTGTAGAGGTAGTCCTCAACTTATAATCACAATGGAGCCCAAAATTCTCATTGCTAAGCAAGACGGTTGTTAAGTAGCTGCACCCCATTTCGCAACCTTGTTTTGCCACAGTGGTTAAGTAAATCACTGCCATTGTTAAACGATTCATGTGATGGTTAAGCGAATCTGAGTTCCCCCATTGATTTCGCTTGTCAGAAGCCAGCGGGGAAGGTTGAAGGATGATCACATGACCACAGGACATGCAACTGTCATAGATACATGCCAGTTGCCAAGTGCTCGAATTTTGATCACGTGACCATAGGGGTGCTGCAAGGGGGATAAGTATGAAAAACGGTAATAACTCAAGTCTTTTTCCCCCCAGTGCCATTGTAACTTTGAATAGCCTCAAAATGCATGGTTGTAACTCAAAGTCTTCCTGTATATCCCTTTTAATTATTAAGACATCATCTGGGTTCATTTGTATATCCATTGTAACATCTTTTTCCTTTCATTCCTATAGCCCAGTAATGGCTAACCTTTATGTCCTCGCATGTTGAAAGCATGTGCATGTGTGCGACAGTCATAATGCATGTGTGATACCCACCCACCTGTGCCCCACCCCCCTGCGCACGCGCATGTGACACCATGCTTTCCCTGCCCCCGCACATGCGTGTGTGACACCCCCGCGTCCTGTTTCAGGTGCAGCAGGCCTCCATGCAGTCTCCTGGGAGCAAAAACGGACTGCAGGGGGGGGGGAGTGCCACACACCCCATGCCCCCCATGCATGCACATATGACCCAGACCCCACGCGCATGCATGTGCATCTCCCGCATGCATGGCAGAGACCCAAAAATCAGCTGGCCAGGAGGCATATGTGTGGTGGAGCTGAGCTGGCCGACGGCTTGTGTGCCATTGGTTCGCCATCCCGGCTATAGCCTGTCATTTTTAAATCATTAGGAATAGTCCAAGGCCACAAATTTTAAAAATTGGAGTCGAATTTTGTTGGGAGCAGATAACTGTAGTCTCCTTGATAGAGTCATCATATTTTTTAACATCATGGGGAAGTTGTACATAGAGTACTATGTGCTTTCTTGAGAATTCTTATTCAACCGTAGGAAATTTATCAACATGAAAATAATTATAGTATTATCTTCTTCCTTTTGGATTTCTCCAGAAATCCTCAATTATAATTTCCATATGTATGGCCCCCTCAGTCCTTGAGAGTTGTGGTTCCTTTGGAAGGCATCAGATTAGGGAGAACTGTAATATAAGAATACTTAAAGAAACCAAAGGTATTGAGGTATAATGAAAAAGAACAGAGGTATATTTTTGGTATTTTTTAAAGGTTGACAAACTGATTTGAATTCATGTTTTATTTTGAGTAGTTATCCACAGACGTTTTCTTAAATGGAAAATGGTTGGATGACAGAACAAATTCTTACCAAAATGCAATAGTGTTTTCTTTACTATTGGGTGATGTTAACATTGAAATCAGAAATGAACTTTTAGCGCACTTTAAAAAAAACCTATTTTACAAAAGAAATTGGTGGTTCTTCATGTATTTTCTAGATTTTGGGTTGAGTTCTTCCACCCTCGAGGAGCTCTCTGGTATATGAGAGAGCTGCCACAATGAGAATAAAAGTAAAAGCTCAGAGATGGATTGTCAACATTCATTTGTGATAGACTACAACACAGCAGCTTAGAAAGTCTTGGACTTTAACTGAGAAAATAGTGGATCACATTTGGGTCAAGACCCAGTGTATCCAGCTCTCTGGTCTGCTGTTAATTAAGTGAACAGTCATTTACATTACTAGAGATATGAATGACAGTGGGTAGTGCTACCTTCTAGTAATAGATGTGACCAAATGACTGGACTTTTCTTTTTAAAGTCCTTCTCTGTTGTTTTATTCATGTGATGTTCCATTGCGCAAGTGGAATTGCACTGACTTGTCACACATCTCAACTCATCCCCCTCTCCTGCTGTCAGCATGTTGTCAAGCTGTCCATAGCTGACAAAAACAAAGGGACCAAAAGCAATATGGATTTCAAGAAGATTTCTTTAATGAAATGTCTTTGAATATTAATAGCTCAGGTTGGTTGGTTATGTTGTTGGTTTGAGCTCCAAGCTTGGCGATTGGGTTGCAAACGTTTCGTCCCCATTCGAGGGGACATTTCAGTGCGCTTTGGATTGTGCTTGTCTGGGGGAGTATAGACCAGGATTCAGAAAGGCATTTAAAGGCCAGTGCTCCCCAAGACAAGCACAATCCAAAGCGCATTGAAGTTGTCTCCTCTAATGGGGATGAAACATTTGCAACCAAATTGCCAAGCTCGGAGCACAAGCCAACAACATATTTCTTTAATGCTAAACTGGGTTTTTTTTTTTTTAAAAAAGAATCCTGAAATCTAAGCTTTCCAGAAAGGGCTACACTGAGTAAATGAAAACGTATCTCTTAGAAAACCCCCTCGCACATGTAGAGCAATAAAGGATGACTGCTTCATAAGCACAGATGTTAAAAATGCTCTGCTATACAACACATATTGAGTAAAGGTGAAGTTTTAGCATGATAGTAACAGCTGTGCTGAAGGTGGCCCAGAGTTGTGATTCCTAATGTGGTAGAAGGAGAGAGAAGAAAATATACCAAGCATTCATATTTACCATCTAAAAGGATACTTCAACTTTAAAAAAAAATAATTTTAGTGCTTTGCTAATTCAGATACAGGCAAAATGGGTCTCATAAGCAGGCTATCATTAACCAACTTCATGATGTCCGTCTTTAATTCAAATGTAACATTCTTCACTGTAGAGAATTCCACTCCAAGAGCAATAAAACATCCTTTTAGAGAAAGAGTTTCTTGAATTTGATTTTCTTCAAAACTACGTATAGAAATAGATAGAATATTGGTCTACTCTAGAAGATCTCCAAGGTCCCTTCCAATTCTGTTATTCTGTTAAGACCTGAGTTCCTGATATAACTGCTACAGAACAGTATTACTTTCTCCATTAATTCTTTTCTTGGTTATATAAATTAAATTAAATCAGTATTTTGTCACAGAGCAGCATAAAGGGATGGGATATAATCATTAGGAAGAACCACAAGCATATAACTGGTAAAAAAATATGGAGAGAGAGAGGGAGGGAGAGGGAGGGAGAGAGAGAGAGGGAGGGAGGGAGAGAGGGAGGGAGAAATACAATAGAAGGTCTAAAATATAATAATCTTAAAGAATGGGAGCATTAAGAAGGTATAGGAGAATATATTCTATAAAGAGAGGCTATACTTATATCTAATATGGCAATGTAGGTGCATGTTGAAACTACTTTTAGAATTGAGCCTGAAGACAAGAAAACATCATCTGATGAATTTTGAGCATTGATGCACAGAACCTGGCAACCTTATATTTTTTGATAGGGTTGATATCTGAAGGCAACTGGGAGATGCTGCCTGATACTGTGTGCACTCTTGGATATTTGTGTAATAATGAGAGAGTGAGCCTAGTATGAATCTCTCTGTAATATGAACATGCTCTTGTTTCAAGGCTGTTCCAGTCTTTCTATAGCAATCCTCAAAAAGAGCTTTATATAAAAGCTATAAAGTGCACCCAGAAGCTGATTGGCCATTTATATTTGAAATTTAAAAATGAACCTTTAAACATTAGTGGGAGTTTCTATTTTTTTTCTTTTTATATGTATTTATATTTGGGGAGGGATGTGGTGGCTCAGTGGCTAAGTCACTGAGCTTGTCAATCAGAAAGGTCAGCAATTTGGTGGTTCGAATCCCTAGAGCTGCGTAACAGAGTGAGCTCCCGTTACTCGTCCCAGCCTCTGCCAACCTAGCAGTTCAAAAGCAAGTAAAAATGCAAGTAGAAAAAATAGGGTCCACCTTTGGTGGGAAGGTAACAGCATTCCGTGCACTTTCGGTGTTTAAGGTGACCAGACGTCCTGCTTTTGGTGGGACAGTCCCGATTTTTAATAATTTGTCCCGCGTCCCACGGCATTTTTAAAAAGTCCCGATTTTTGGTAAGGTGCGCGGCCGCGCATGTGGCAAGAAAACACCGCACAGCAGTTTGCAACTGCTGTGCAATGATTTCTACTGTCACAGGCTCCGGAAGCTGGGGAGGTCCTTTGCAGGCAGCTAGAACTGGCCGCCCGCAAAGGACCTCCCCGGACTTATTTTGATGAGAGCGAGGCGACTGATGGTAGTTTGTGCCAATCGTGCCAGCTCAAACTATTGTCAGTCGCCCCATGTTCAGCAAAGCAAGCCTGGGGAGGTCCTTTGTGGGCAGCCAGTCCTAGCCGCTTGTGCCTGGCACTGCGGCTGAAGTGAACCCCCAAAGCCCCCGCCGCCACTAGAATAACTGCTGCTGCCTCCTCCTCCTCCTCCTCCTCCTCCTCCTCCTCCTCCTCCTCCTCCTCCTCCTCCTCCTCCTCCTCCTCCAATAGCACCACCACATTTGCTGCCCGGCGCTGCGGCTGAGGTGAAGCCGCCAAAGCTCCAGCTGGTGCTCCTGCCCATGGCAGCGGTGCCTCCCCCTCCGCTTGGAGCACCTGAGCTGGGCCCCGTGTTACCCCTGCCCCCTCCTCCTCCGCTATGCTTTTGGGGAGTCATGAGGCCACAGGAGCCAGTAGGAAGGCGGCGGAGGGGGCAGGAGCAGGAAAAAATGCCTCATGGCTTCTCAAAAGCACGGAGGAGGAGGAGGAGGCGGCAGGGCTAACGTGGGGCCCAGCTCAGGTGCTCTGAGCAGAGGTGGTGATGCCACCGCTGCTGACACAGACGGAGGTGCCAGCGGGAGCTTTGGCAGCTTCACCTCAGCCACAGCGCTGGGCAGCAAATGTGGTGGTGCTGTTGGAGGAGGAGGAGGAGGAGGAGACGGCAGCAGCAATTATTCTGGTGGTGGCGGGGGCTCGTTGGCATCTTCAGCGGCAGCCCTGCCCCCGGTGAAAAAACCCGAAGATGGAGCAGATCCATGCAGATGATGTCGCCGCAACATGATTGGAGGAGGAATTCTGGGAGTTGAAGTCCACAAGTCTTAAAGCTGTCAGGTTTGAAGACCCCTGGGGTTTTTTTCCCTAGGGGTGCAAGGATATAGACCAAATTTTTAATCAAGAGGCCCCCCCGTCAATGGTGTCCCGCTTTACCAATGTTAAAATCTGGTCACCTTAGTTTAGTCATGCCGGCCACATGACCATAGAGACATCTTCGGATAGCGCTGGCTCTTCGGCTTTGAAACGGAAATGAGTACAGCCCCCTAGAGTTGGGACCGACTAGCACATATGTGCGAGGGGAACCTTTACCTTTACCTATATTTGGGGATTGGGAAAATTGTCCCAAGCTATATAGAGTAGGGGAAACTCTGTTCTAAAGGAAAAGGAACAGACTAAGGAAAAAGATGTGATCCAATGTAGGATTTTTGGTACCGAAACCACTGTTAAATCTCAGTTTAACAATCTGAACTTCCCAAAATAACGAAGCCCCACTCAAACCCAGCCCCACTGTGTTCAGGGGTCTTAAAAGAGTGGGTGAGTATAGAGCTCCCAGATGCTCTAATCTGCCATGGATTTTATGTCCATTCTTTAAAGACAGAGAAATTGCATCTCAATATTACGAGCATCAATTTTACAGGGAAGTCTTTAATTTTTTATGTTTATTTTTAATTGGCTGGCTGCTTAATCACTTTGCCGAGAGACCACTGATGAAAAACTTTTAATTGCTTGTTTGACCTAAGATGAGCATTGTATAGTACCTAAATAACTCACTGGTGTGCAATAAGTACCATAAAGAGCATGTGCGCATTTTCAACCTCCCTTTTTGCTTTTCACACTCCCCGTTCATTACTTTTTTGCAGATGGCATTTTTTCTAATGGCGAATTCGTCCAATCAAGGGTTTGTGGCAGTATTGCAGAAAAAACAACTGCTAAGAAACAAATAGGAAGATGTAACGAATAGAAAGATGAAAAAAGGAGAAATAGCAGCCAGTGATGCTTGAATGTGCTCTGGGGTATCCAAGAAAAGTATTAATTGAAAGGCAAAATGAAAATAAACTGGAGTAAGCAGTGAGGGAGTGAAGAGAACATAAATTGTGCTATTTGGAGCTTGTAATTACCTGGCTCTTTTAGGTAGGAAGTTAAACATATATGCAAACGCTAATTTGATGTAGTAATGAAAGTGCTGGCCTAGAAACTGGGAGGCTGTGAATTCTAGTTCCACCGTAGACATGAAAGCCAGTTGGGTGACTCTGAACCTCCCTTCCTCCTCCCCTCTCGCTCCAACTCACCTCACAGCATTGTGGAAAAAATAGGAGGAATTGAGTTGCTTGCAAACTAATAAGCACCAACTTGAGTTACTTACAACGTAATAAAGATGGGATAAAAATCTAATAAATACCACAAGGGCACCAGGTTACCTCCTGATGTCTTTTGGAAAATTTGGATTTCTACGTTCACTAATCCTACTAGCAGAGTTAATGGCAAAGAATGATGAGAGTTGTCCACAGCTTTTGGAGGACACCAAGTTACTCTTGGTTTAGAATGACTTGGAGAAAAACATGGCCAACTGACCAAATTCCAGTTTTGGAACTCTAATCTTAAGGTACAATGCATGTCTCCTTGTGGTGGCAAATACAGTAAGTAAGTAAGTGTCTCTCTGCATGTCCCCCGTTTATAAATGCCACACTACCATGTATCACTCATCTGTATTCATGTGCTTATAAAACTATGGAAAACACAGCTATGAAATTCAAGTGAGGTGGTACCTTGCTCAACAGTAGTAACTGTGAGAGGGATCCTGGAATCCTAGTGGACAACCATTTAAATAGGAGCCAGTAGTGTGCAGCAGCTTCCAAAAAAGCCAACACAGTTCTAGGCTACATAAACAGAGGGATAGAATCAAGATCACGTGAAGTGTTAATACACTTTATAATGCCTTGGTAAGGCCACACTTGGAATACTGCATTCAGTTTTGGTCACCACAATGTAGAAAAGATGTGGAGACTCTAGAAAGAGTGCAGAGAAGAGCAACAAAGATGATTAGGGGACTGGAGACTAAAACATATGAAGAACGGTTGCAGGAACTGGGTATGTCTGATTTAATGAAAAGAAGGACTAGGGGAGACATGATAGCAGTATTCCAATATCTCAGGGGTTGCCACAAAGAAGAGGGAGTCAAACTATTTTCCAAGGCACCTGAGGGTAGAACAAGAAGCAATGGGTGGAAACTAATCAAGGAGAGAAGCAACTTAGAACTGAGGAGAAACTTCCTGACAGCTAGAACAATTAATCAGTGGAACAGCTTCCCTCCAGAAGTTTTGAATGCCCCAACACTGGAAATCTTTAAGAAGATGTTGGATAGCCGTTTGTCTGAAATGGTATAGGGTTTCCTGCCTAGGCAGGGGGTTGGACTAGAAGACCTCCAAGGTCCTTTCCAACTCTGCTATTGTATTGTATTGTATTGTATTGTATTGTATTGTATTGTATTGTATTGTATTGTATTGTATTGAATTGTATTGTATTGTATTGTATTGTATTGTATTGTATTGTATTGTATTGTATTGTATTGTATTGTATTGTAAGTCAGAAACTTTAACCTGAAGTTACAGAAATTGTGATGCAAAAGCAGGGAATGAATAAGAGGTCACCAGAGTCAGATACCAATTGAGTTCAATGTATAGTTTACTGCAAAGGAAATATGTGCAATGCTTTAATTGAACCAGCATTGGCTGCATTAAGACTGTAGGGAAAAAGACATGGAAAAGGGGGAAAGCAGCAGACAAGGCTTATTTTTAAGTGCTTCGCTCCCCATCCTACTGTTCAAAGACATTCAAAGTAGTTTTCATATTTCTGAAGGAAAAAAAAGACCCCGCATGAAGTCTTACAATGTAGAAGTCACATCACAAAAGGAAAAGAAAAGGATGATGGGAGAAGAAGAAAAGCTTATGTTATTTTTCAAATGACATCCTGCTGAATTGAAGCAATTAAGGTGTGGGATGCCAAGGAAACATCCCACACCTCTGGAGGATGCATGTAACCTTTTCCTTGGCCAGGCCAGCATTTTCAGGCAGAGGAATAGCCAGTGACGTGCGGTGAGGTTTATGGCTGGTGAAGCTGGTGATGTCATCAGGACGGTGGGGAATGGGACCACGTGTGCAGGAGGCTGAGGCTGCCTCAGCCTCCTGCACACATGGTCCCATTCCCTGCCTTCCTGAGTCAACATGAAGGGGACCTTGACTCTGGAAGGCAGGGAATCGGACCACGTGTGCCTTTTCCCTTTCCCCCTTTTTTTTCTTTTCATGATGAGAGCGGTGAGGCTCTGCCTCCCCTGCCTCCCCTGACCGCACGTCCCTGGGAATAGCTTTGGAGGCTGGATGCTAGAGAAACAATGAAAATAGTGATGAAAGCTCCTCCTTTCTTAGAGGGAAGATGGACAGAGTCAAATGGTCTCGCCTCTTCCTGTACTTAGGCTACATGCAAGTAGAAATGAAAAGCTTGAAGAGATATGTCAAAAATTTGACCTTCAAAGACATTATGACAGCTATACAAATGAATTTGAAATCAAAGCAGCAGCAGCAGCAAAATAAAATTAAAAGGTGGCTCTCTCTATCCTCTAAAAACAAGAGCTTTGTCTAAGTTTTTCAACGGATGTTTTTAAAAGAAAAACAGACCTATGAAGAAAAAAATAGGTCAAGAATCTGATCCCTTTAACCTCCTCTTGTCTTAGAAAATCAGATAGTTTTCGTGTTGGTGACCACATGTGAGAGAAATCCGACGTCTGCTCCTGAAGATATTCTGGTGCTCTAGGGGCAGAGGTGGCATTCAGCAGGTTCTGACCAGTTCTGGAGAACCGGTAGCAGAAATTTTGAGTAGTTTGGAGAACCGGCAAATACCACTTCTGACTGGCCCCACCCCCATCTGTGTTCTGCCTCCCGAGTCCTAGCTGATAGGGAGGGAATGGGAATTTTGCAGTAATCTTCCCCTGGAGTAGGGAGGGAATGGAGATTTTACAATATCCTTCCCCTGCCATGCCCACCAAGCCATGCCACACCCACCAAGCTACGCCCACAGAACCGGTAGTAAAAAAAAATTGAATCCCACCACTGTCTACAGGGTTCCTGTGGAGAGAGCTTAGAGAATGGCCTTAAAGAACAGTGAACAGAAGACTGATTAGCAAACAATCTGACAAAGGCAGCTTAAGCTTATTCCAAGAAACTCCCTGGAGAAAATGCCTCAGACAGGCTCTACTCCATATGAAATAAAGTACGGAAGCACATTCAGTCCTGAAGGATGCTGTTACTATAGCTGTTCTAATAAAGAATAGTTTTAGACCTATATGGGGTTAGTCCCTTAGTCTGTTCTACCCTATAGGACTGTCCCTTCTGATAATGTCAGAAAACACCATCTACTTGTAAGTGGCCTGTGGGCATGACCTTGGGTGACGGGAAGAGAAGCTGCAGATGAGACAACCCTCACGAAAGAAAGAAGCATGGTGTTTGCACAGAACCTGCCACAATCCACCCTCATGCACTGCCGTCTGTGTTTGAATGATATCATGCCCCTTACCATATTCTTATAACAGGATTTGAATAACTCAGAGTTCCTTTTTTAAGAAGTTCCTTTTTCTGCTCCCTTCCTCCTACTCATGTGACTGAATCAATCTGTTATTGATTTCTTCTTGCATAACAAAAACAGATGCTTTCTGCAGATTAGCTTTTCTCAAGCTGATTGTTGTACTTTCACACTGGCAGCCTCTGAGCAGGACCTTGGCGCTGTGAACTGCTGCCAGCACCTCTCCTCAACCCTGAATTACAATTGCATGACCCGGAGAAAACAAAAATAAATTCCCATTTTCATTAAATGGATTTTAATACTTGTGCTTATAGGATGGATTTCTTTTTCTTTTCTTTTTTCTTTTAAAAATGAGATGATTACTGGAGGAACACAATGATACGGGGATCATTGGTAGTGTTAAAACAAAAAGCTGTGAGGCCTCAGATGATTCTCCATTGTATATCTACTCCTTAAGTTGCTGATTAAAATTGGTTTGCATTGTTGTACCTCAGGCTTTCTACTCCAGCTATTTTTGTTTTCTCAGAGGACGACCTGATGCAAAAGAACTGTTTAGGGTAGAGTTCTACTAAGTGGTCGGTATGGGACTTCCTGTTACTGTTATTGTGGTTGTTATTCGTAGTATCGTTAAAGTAGTACATATGAAATTACTTTCATATAATAAAAGTTTGGGATCAATAAGCGATCTGAAGATGCATGAAGGGGTCAATGAGATGAAATGGTTAGGGCAGGGGTGGGTTGCTACCAGTTCACACCGGTTTGGGCGAACTGGTAGTTGAAATAGTGACTGGATCGTCGAACCAGTAGGGAACTGGTTCCCTGGTCGCCAGGCATTTTTTTGGGGGGCATTTTTAATCTTCTGCGCATGCGCAGACCTATTTATAAGCAACTGCACATGCATCAAAATGGCAATAACACTGGCAGCAACCCACCTCTGGTTTAGGGACCCATGTTTTAGGGCAGGAGTGGGGAACTATGGCCCCTTTATGACCTGTGGACTCCAAGCCCCAGAATTCCTGAGCCAGCCATGGGGCTCAGGAATTCTGGGAGTTGAAGTCCTCAGGTCATAAAGGAGCCATATTTCCCCGTCCATGGTGTAGGCCAAGATCTCTGCATTGTGCTGAGAGTGCTTTTTATTCCGTAAAGAAAAACTTGTGAGAATTGTATGGTAAAGTATATGGACCGTTACCAAATAAACTTGCTTCTCTATGTACTTCCAGCCATCACTAATCGTGGAAAATGAGGAGGGGTGAATTAGAACTGCAGGCTCAGAATGTCTCCACTTTTTTGGTGCCCAGGCTTATTTTGCAGAACTTAAAGGAATTCTTTGGGAGGGGGAGGGGGAAAAGGCATGGTGTGAACATGCAAGAGTGACTAAGCTAGCTTCATTTTGTCTAGCCCAGGCATGCTGCCCTCTATCTGTTTTGCATCACAGACCTCCAATGGCCTGTCATGGAGACGACAGGAATTGAAGTCTAAAACACTTAGAGGCCACCAGGTTGCCTATGGTGATGGACACCGGCAACAGCTCTTCCCCACCCCTTTGGTTTAGCCAGCTGATACAGTATACTGAAACCAAGGCATTTTCCACTCTGGGATGGGAACCATAGCATCACAGCCTGTTCCAGAATCAGTTCTAAAATTGACCCACACCATCAATCCCGTTTTTGATGCACCTGAAATGGCACATTAAGTATCATTCTATTTGCAATGGGGAAGCTCTTAGTTTTTCAGTGGTCTCCCCACCACCACCCACCGTCCCATCAGTGACATTTCCTGCCTTACCCAGTTTCATAGCTCTGCAACTTTAAATAGCAAGGTTTCTCCCCCCCCCCTTTCCCCTCTTTCTCTTGCTTCTGTCATTTTGTGATGCAACATAATCAGGAGCAAGAGGCAGGAACTCATATTCATTCTCATACAGAGAAGCACGTAACAGTCTTCCTAATGGCATCTGCTTGAAATGTGGCAAGGCAAACACATTAACTCTCCATGTGGCTTGCAGATCATTTGAGAAAAGCAGCAGCGAATTAAGTGGTCCTTTATCTCCTTTGGCAGGTACTTCTCTTTCCTACCAAAGCTTTGCATTTAATTTAATCAGCACTCGTTCATGGAGTAATGAATTGCTCAGATTTTCCCTCTTCTTGCTGTAGATAACAATGGCTAGTACAGCCCATCATATCTGCTCACTTTTGTTTAGGCAATGGAAAATAAAATTACTTCATATCATATTCTATTCCTGTGATTTCATGGATGCAGTGATATAGTTTTCTTTGTAGCAATATTGATGTGTTTTACCTTTTTCTGGCTTCCTGAAGGCTTTTTTTCCTATTTTAGGTTTATTTTAGATACTTCTATTGATCAATTGCATTGCTTTGCATTACATTATTATACTGTGCTATGCTGTGTTGTACTATACTATACTGTTGTGGCCCAGCCGGTGCCGGTGCCGCTGCCACCAGACTCCGACAGCGAGGTGTCCTCTGAGTCGGCTCAAGAGGAGGTGGGGGACCCTGGACAGGGTTCCGATGCTGAGCAGGGCGCAGAGAGGCTGGTTGGCCACCAGGGGGCGCCTGAGGCATGTAGCAGTGGTGAAAGCCAAAGGAAGGGGGCTCCTGATGTCATGCCTTGGAGCAGTGGAGAGGAGTCACAGGACAGTGAGTCAGACAGCAGTGAGCTATTAGATGCTCGTTACCGACGTGCTACCCGGCGTAAGGAGCAATTGAGCAATTACCGGAGGTAATGGCTCTCAGCTGCTGATCATTAGACTCCTCTCCAGACTATAAAGGGACTGCTTGTGGACACACCCTTTGCAGGAATCAACTGATCATTGGGGTTGGAGAAGCTCAGATCTGTGTCGTACTTTGGCAGGCTGGATTGCTGCTAAAGGTTTTACCTGGATTACTGTCAATCTGTTCCCTGGACCTTGGCTGCTAAGGTGATTATCTGGAGCTTGGTAGCTGGATTGCTGCCAAGGGGTGTCGCTGTAGCTGGATTGCTGCCCAGAGTGCTATCTTGACCTTGGCAGGCTGGATTGCTGCCAAGGTGGAACCTGTATGTCAATAAACATCTTTGAAGAGACTTTGTGTCAGAGTGTCTTGGTATACAAGAGGAGGGGGTCAGAACACTATACTATACTATGCTATGCTACGCTACGCTACGCTACGCTACGCTACGCTACGCTACACTACACTACACTACACTATACTATACTATACTATACTATACTCAGTGATGGGATTCAGCCAGTTCGCATCTATTCAGGAGAACCAGTTATTAACTTTTGAAGCAGTTTGGAGAACCAGTTGTTGGAAGAAATCTCATTTTGTTTTTTCCCACTTTGCAAGGCTAATCCTGTAAGGAAGACAGGAAGGAAACATTCTGGTGTTGTTTCTAGCCTAATCTTTATTGTCCTGCTTCCAGAAACTGCCTCTCACGTTAACCCTTATTACATTGTAACAGCTAAGGCGAAGGACCCATCGACGTGAGTGATGTTGAGTTGGCCACGCCCACCCAGTCACATGACCACCGAGCCCCACCTACCCATCTGGTCATTAGGGCAGAGAACCAGTTGTTAAATTATTTGAATCCCACCTGACTATACCATACCATACTATACTTTTACTATAGCAATAACACTTAGACTTATGTATATACCACTTCACAGTGCTTTACAGCCCTCTCTAAGCAGTTTTTTTACAGAGTCACCATATTGCCCCCCAACAATCTGGGTCTTCATTTTACCAACCTCAGAACGATGGAAGGCTGAATCAACCTTGAGTCAGTCATTATATTATTATTATTATATATTTTATTAATTAAACATGAAACTCAGCCAACTGAACGTTCAAAAATGCATTACAAATACCAGTGACTGGTGCTAATGGTCTATACAGTTTGTTGCCAGGGTCCTAGGTATCAACCAGGTACCTTCTTAAAATATAAGATGTTCCGAGTAGTGCAGTTTTTTGCAGTTCCACTGGGGTTATTGTACGAAGCTGAAATTTGTTGATGTATCTTGTAAAATTCTTGGACATGGTACCAAGTGCCCCAATGACAATGGGTATCACTGTTACATGCTTCATCCATAGCTGTGTAGTTTCGATGGCCAGGTCGCGATATTTCATGATTTTTTCTAGTTCTTTTTCTTCGACTCTGGCATCTCCAGGTACAGCGATATCAATAAACTGTACACTTCAGCCCTCTACAACCATGATATCCAACGTGTTGTGCTCCAAATGATGATCCGTTTGTATTCAAAAGTCCCACAAGATCTTCACCTTCTCATTTTCGATAACTTTTTCCACTTTATGTTCCCATGACTTTCTGGATACAGGTAAATCATATTTTTTACATAATGACCAGTGGATTAATTTAGCAACTCGGTCATGTCTAGCTTTGTAATCAGTTTGTGCGATTTTGCTGCATTCACATATTAAATGTGAAACAGTTTCGACTATGTTATTGCAAAATCGGCAGTTTGGTTGTCAGTGGATTTTTGTATCTTCGCTTTCATGGCATTAGTTTGCAGTGCTTGTTCTTGAGCAGCCAGTATTAAACCTTCCGTTTCTTGATAGTTCCCATCTTAAGCCATGTCCATGTCAAGTTGTCATCACATTTTCCTTCAATGTTTTTCAAGTGCTGTCCATGCAAAGCTTTGGTTTTCCATCTATTTAATCTGTCATCCAGCTGTTTTTCCTTATATTCTGCCTTTGTTTCTGTTGTTTTTATGCTGTTCTCCGTTTTCACAGCCTGCAGCAATTTTTCTGTATTTTGGTTCTCATAATCACTCAAACTTCATTTTTCTTCTTCTACAGTTTGATGGATTTGCAATAGCTCCCTGCCCCCTATTTTTCTTGGCAGGTACAACCTGTCGATGTCACTTCGTGGATGTAAAGCGTGTTTTCCAGTCCAAGTTTTCCAGTTCAGCCAAAGTCCAGTTGATGATTCCAGCTGAGTAGCATATCACTGGCACTGCCCATGTATTAATGGCTTTAATTATGTTTCCAGCATTCAGCTTTGATTTTAATATCTTGCGGACCCTCCTGATATATTCCTTTTGTGTTGACTCTTTGACTTTTCCATTCAAGATGTTATCTGTTTCCAATATACCTAAGTACTTGTAACCATCATCCTTTGCTAATTCTTTCACTATATTTCCATTTCCCAGTTCTATTCCTTCTGTTTTTTCCATTTTTCCTCACCACATGGATAATATAGCACATTTTTCAAGCCCAAAGTTCATTTTGATGTCACTGCTGAACAGTTGAACTGGGTTGAGTAGTGATTTAAGTTCAGTGGGGCTTTTCGTATACATTTTTAAGTCATCCATGTATAGTAGATGGTTTATCTCAACCCATGTTGGCTTGAGATTTGGTATCCCAGTTTTGTGTTTCGTAGGATTATTGTCAGTGGAATTAATACAATGTTGAACAGTAGTGGTGAAAGTGAATCCCCTTGGAAGATTCCTTTTCTGATCTTGACTTCACCAATGTTCTCCCCATTTGTTGTTAAAACTGTTTTCTATTTTTGCATATTTGCTTTCAAAAATGTACAGATACTTTTGCTGATTCCAAAGTTTTCCAGACAGGTATTAATCCAGCTGTGCGGTAATGAGTCAAATGCCTTCTTGTAATCAATCCATGCCATATTTAAATTTGTTTTTCTTCGTTTTGCATTTTTTAGTACCATTTCGTCTATGAGCAGTTGATCTTTTGTTCCTCTTGATTTTTTATAATTTCCTTTTTGTTCTACTGGATACAAACTGTTTTCCATCAGATGATTGAATACTGAATTTGCCAGTATCCTTGTAAAAAGTTTGAACGTTGTTGGCAGACAAGTAATTGGGCGATAGTTGCTTGGTTCTGTGCCTTTTTCTGGATCTTTCATTATCAAGTATGTTTGGCCAGCTGTTAACCATTCTTCGCTTGTTGCATTTTGAAGCATTTGATCAAATTGAGTGGCCATGCAATGATGGAGGCTTGTCAGGTGTTTTAGCCAGTATCCATGCAGTTCATCCAGGCCAGGTGCACTCCACTTCTTGACTTTCTTTGCTTGTTTTGCCACCATGTCAGTTTTTATTACAATATTTTCCATCTTGTTTTGTGCTGTTTGTTGTTGAATATCTTTGATCCAGGAGGCAGTGTTGTTGTATTCCACTGGGATTTCCCACAGTTCTTTCCAAAAGTTGAAAGTTTTTTCTTTACATGGGTGAATATTAGTTTAGATTCGATTTTCATCAAGGGACTGGTAGAAGAGATGTTGGTTTCTTCTGAATTGGACATTTTCACGATATTATTTTACTCATTCTTCGTATCTTTCAATTTTCCTTGCTGTTGCTATTGCACGTTGTTTTAGTTCTTCGTGGCTTTGTGGGAGAGCTCCATTTTCGCTGGCAGAGGGCTGCAGGAAACCATCGCCATCACAAACAGAGCCCCAAAACAGAGCTCTCCCTAGTTTCACCATGCTCCGCTGGAGACAATGGTCCCAGCCAGCCCTGCCCAGGCCACCACAGGTGCCCCCAACATGAGTTACGTTGAGATGGCCATGCCTTCCCTGGCCACGCCCACCTGCCCTCCCGAGGTCAAACACAACCCTCATGTAGCCCTCAATGAAACTGAGTTTGACACCCCTGCACTAAACAATAAATAAATAAATAAATACTTGGCTGGATTCTAGTGATAATCAACAGGAGAGGTACTTTGCTTAGTCATTCCCAAATGTTGAACCTCCCCACCTGGCAGTAGGGATTGGAGCTGAGCTGGTGATCTGCTTTAAAAAGGTACTCATATCTTCTTCTAGGACTTTCGTGTTAATGGAACTTTTCAATTGTTTCAGATCAGGGATATCTGCAGGGACAAGCCTAGACCTGAATCTGTAACATTGGAGTTATATGCCTGATAAGGGTTACTAGCAGAAACTCTTAAACCTTGGCAAGAAGGCAACTGTACATAACTTGCAAGATTAGGAAAGAAGCTCAGCTCAACTGGCATTTTTTGCAAGAGTTCTTTATCAGCTTGTCAGAAGCTCCTCCAAAACCCTTAACGCTCATCCCAGCCCTGCTTATATTCAACATGGGCTGAAATTAGCAGTTACAAAAAGAGAGAGCATATGAAGAGCATCTGCCTCCCTTTTTACTTTATGAAGCCAGGAATGTATTTTTACTTGGCTAAAAAAAGTAATCTCCAAGGAGTTTATTGTCTCCAAAGTCATCTGTCTTTTCGAAGTCTTAAAAAATAATTAATCACCCTTCCTTGGATCAAATGCAGAATAAATGCTTCCAGTGCTTGTATCATGCTGCCCAGTGGTGGGTTTCAATTTTTTTTAGAACCTCTTCTGTAGGTGTGGCCTACTTTGTGGGAGTGGCTTGCTGGCCATGTGACTGGGTGGGAGTGGATTGCCGGGCATGTGACTGAGTGGGCGTGGCCAACTTGTAAAATGTGGTGAAACTCACTTAACAACGCTCTTGCTTAGCAACCAAAATGTTGGCTCAGAAACTCTGGCATTGAAGTGTGCAAGTCTTAAAGCTGTCAAGTTACAAGACCCTTGCACTCCTAACCCTTTAGAAACCCCCCCCAGGGGTGTTCAAACTTGACAGCTTTAAGACTTGTGGACTTCAACTCCCAGAATCCCTCCTCTCGCTCTTCATCTTGATGATGTGCGGATGGGCAGGGGGAGGGAGCTGGAACCGGTTCTAAACGGCACTGTAGATTTGGGGAACCTCTTCTATAGAAGAGGTTAGAACTGGCATGAACCCACCCCTGATGCTGCCAATATGATCGCCAACGTCCGATGACAGATATTGCACAAGAAGAAGTGCTTCTAACTTTTGACAACAACATGTCATAGCATAGCATAGCATAGCTTGGCGTGGCGTGGCATGGTGTGGCATAGCATAGCAGGAAGGGACCTTGTAAGTCTTCTAATCCAACCTCCTGCTCAGGCAGAAAACCCATTATTATTTCAGACAAATGGTTGCCCAATCTCTTCTTTAAACTTTCCAGTGTTGGAGCATTCACAACTTCTGGAGGCAAGTTGTTCCACTCATTAATTGTTCTAACTGTCAGGAAATTTCTGCTTAATTCTAGGTTGCTTCTCTCCTTGATTAATTCCCATCCATTTCTTCTTGTCCTGTCATCAGGTGCTTTGGAGAATAGTTTGACCCCTTCTTGTTTGGGGCAACCCCTGTGATATTGGAATACTGCGATCATTTCCTCACTACCACAACCCCCATTCAATATGTGCACGTCAACTCGCCGGTGGTGACTATTTTGTTTGACTTGGCTTTTTGATAGTCTTGTTTGCAATATTGCCGCTTACAGTGTAGAAATTAAGTGAGCTTGTAGGGGTCATAACTATAAACAGAACCAAGAAAATAAACTGTGAAGAAAAAGAGGGGAAAAGACTGAAGCACATTTGAAAGTCTGGTGTTAAAATTCTTCTCTGGGAGTCACAATGACAAAGGAGTCACCATCGGTATTTTATTTTACTTACACAGAACCTGAAAATATATGCTGGGTCATTTTCATCTTTTGTAGCTCGAGCACAAGAGTGGAAACATGGTAAATGCTGAAATGCATTTTTAAAAGGTTGGAATAACTGCATTTATGCAGCCAAGATATATTCAAGGAAATATAGAAGTAGGGCAGACTTGGTACAATCAGGTCATTCCTGAGCTGATTCAATGCTGAATTCTACTTTGTTTTCATTCTTTTGGGTAGAGACAAATGTCTTTTGTGTCAGTAAAAAAAAAAAAGTTCACCATTAAAACTCTTTAATGCTCCCTTTTTGTTTTCCCTAAAGTGTGTGGTCACTTTTCTCTACTGTTTATGGTGGTAGCCATTTCTTGCTTTCCTGCAGGGGTCAGCAAATGTTTTCAAGAAAGGACCAGGTGGTAAATATTTTAGGTTTTGAAAGCCAAGAAGTAAAATCGAGAATATGAAGTAGGTTATTTATATAACAAGACAGAAAACAAAACTTCACAATTTTTTTAACTGATGAAGTTCCTTCCCTCATTTGATGTGGCAGGAACTACAAAGCATCAGTGGTCTAGATGAGGTCAGAGGCTCCGGACACCTCCCTCCCTCCCTTCCTCTCCCTCCCTCTCTGGATGTGGCCAGCAAGTCTGCTGGCCAAGGAGCATGAGAGCCATTTGATCAGCAAAGAGATACAGTATAATGATATGTGAGAAGGACCTTGGAAGATGGAGGAAGACCAATAGACTATGCAGTGGTCAGACAAGAAGCAGATGAGTCCATAGAAGGAATGCGGATCTACTAAAGGTCTCAGAAGGGACCCTCCCTAGTTTCTTGGACTGGAAAAGCAAGAAGGAAAAGATGCAATATTCTATTACTATAACCTTATTAAAGTTAGAGTGAGTACGTTTACGTGTGCTTCTGGCTCAGGCTACTTCATAAAATTGACAGGAGGCCACTGATAAGCTGCAAGCAAAATGGAAGATGTCCTCTTACGCCTTGTCTCTGCCCAACACTTAAGGAGCTCAGCTGAGTCTCAGGCCTGGCTTTTCCACCCATCCTTCCTTACACGCCATACAAAAAACCGATGGTGAGCTGGATTTGACCCGTGTTGCAGATTTTCTATTGTTGCTTTATTTCTTCAATGTTCTTAAGCACTCAGGGAGCATGAGGGTGTATTGGGAGAGAGAGCCACAGATAGGACAAGCAGCATGTAAAAAATACTTCAAACCAGTTCTTGATTTACGTCCAAAATGTAGCCCAAATTATTTGTTGCTAACCGAGACAGTTAAGTGTTCTGACCCCCCCCCCCGCTCTTGTATACCAAGTCACTCCAACACAAAGTCTCTTCAAGATGTTTATTGACATACAGGTTCAACCTTGGCAGCAATCCAGCCTGCCAAGGTCAAGATAGCACTTTGGGCAGCAATCCAGATACAGCGAACCCTTTGGCAGCAATCCAGCTACCAAGATCCAGATAACCACCTTGGCAGCACTCCACTGCTGAGGTCCAAGGAACAGATTGGCAGCAATCCAGGTAAACACTTTGGCAGCAATCCAGTCTGCCAAGCTACGACATTAGCGTCTCCAACTCTAATGATCAGTTGATTCCTGCAACGGGTGTGTCCACAAGCAGCCCCTTTATAGTCTGGAGAGGAGTCTAATTATCAGCAGCTGAAAGCAATTACCTCCTGTAACTGCTCAATTGCTCCTTACGCCGGGTAGCACGTCGGTAACGAGCATCTAATAACTCACTGCTGATGTCTGACTCACTGTCCCGTGATTCCTCCCCACTGCTCCAAGGCATGACATCAGGAGCCCCCTTCCTTTGGCTTTCACCACTGCTCCATGCCTCAGGCGCCTCCTGGTGGCCAACCAGCCTCTCTGCACCCTGCTCAGAGTCGGAACCCTGTCCAGGGTCCTCCACATCCTCCTGAACCGACTCATAGGGACCCTCGCTGTCTGAGTCTGGTGGCAACTCGAACTGCTCCTGCTGGGCCACAACAGTTAAGTATGGTTCCCCCCCTTTTTATGACCTTTCTTGCCATGGTTGTTAAGTGAATCACTGCAGATATTAAGTTAGTAACATGGTTGTTAAGTGAGTATGGCTTCCGCATTGGCTTTTGCTTGTCAGAAGGTCCCAAAAGATGAACACATGACCCCCCCCAGGACATTGCAACCATCATAAATAGGAGTAAGTTGCAAAGCGGCTGAATTTTGATCATGCGACTTTGGGGATGCTGCAACAGTTCTATGAAAAAAGGTCATAAATCACAGTGTTGTTGTAACGGTGAATAGTCACTAAATGAATTGTTGTAAGTTGAGGACTACCTGTAATTCTCACACTGTCTTATTCTCTGACAATAATAGAAAACATATGTTAGACCAGGGGTGTCCAACCTTGGCAACCTTAAGACCTGTGGACTTCAACTCCCAGAATTCCTCAGCCAGCAAAAGCTGACTGAGGAATTCTGGGTGTTGAGGTCCACAGGTCTTAAAAGTTGCCAAGGCTGGAGACCCATGTGTTAGACAACCTCTTCAAAGCCCTCTTTTATTTATTTTTTGACTTCCTATCTTATTGTGTTCCTTTTCTCTTTGTGTTTTCCTTTCCCCTTCCTCGTGCTTCTGAAACTTCGCATAGATTGCTATTCTCCTGCTTCCACCTCCTTAATTATGATACGACGGCAGAAGGAGCAGGATTTGCTTTTAAGTTCGCATTTATCTGATTAACCTGGAGGGTTGTGTTTCTGAGACAGTCATTCACCAATTCAAAATTAACACTTTGTTCTTTCGGTTCTCTTTTGAGCTCAGCCATTCAAGTCTCCAATTGTCCCTTCTCTTTCAAGGCCAGGGATCCTTTGCTTTCTTGGCACTCTCTTCCACGGGCCCATGGCTGCCTTGTTGAACTTGGCACTTAGCACATTCAGCAGCTGCAGCTTGAATCATCTGCTTCCATTTCTCACACCTGTCTAGAGCTAGGGTGAGTGAATAAATTGCAAATGAGAGAGAAGCATACTTCTCGGTGCTGGATCGGCACAGCAGTATTTGGGAGAGGCCAGTGACGTGTTGGAAGAAATATCCAGGTCCAGATCCAAGCTGGGAGAAAGGCACTGGAGACAAAATGGAGGCTGGAGACTGATTGGAAAGAGAGTCCATTTATTGATGAACAGGACCACGTGCAGAGGTGGTATTCAGCCGGTTCAGGCCAGTTCACCTGAACCGGGAGCGGAAATGATGGGTAACTGCTGACCAGCTTTCTTCCTACCAAGGAAGATCTCAAACCATGGGATCCATCTTAAGAGACCTTTTCCTGTTTTTCAGTGGCAACGTCTTCAAATCAGGAAAAGTGCAAAACATTTATCTGAGATATTTAGAACTAAGGAGAAATAGAACAGTTAGAATCAGTGGAACAACTTGTCTTCTGAAGCTGTAAATGCTCCAACACTGGAAGTTTTAAAGAAGAGATTGTACAACCATTTGTCTGAAAGGATACAGGGTTTTCTGCCTAAGCAGGGGGTTGGACTAGACAGCCTCCAAGGTCCTTTCCAACTCTGTAATTCTGTTATCCTAATATGCAATCAGAAATACACATAAAGCATACAATGTAGGAATTCGTTTAGCGGTACTATCATGGGTTCTCAAATGCCAGGCTATTGCATCCTTTTTAAAATTTGTACCTAGCGTATTAAGTAAACAATTTGGAATCTGTCTGAAAGACTATTGCCTGATGCTATTCAAAATTATTATATATAGTCCCCTATTGTTGGAGAATATAAGTGGAGGGATGCTCTTGCCAGAATATTCAGTTTATGGGGTACTCATTGGCACCTGCATGGACGTTATGGGAACAGAATGCTGGACAAGATGGGTCTCTCCTAGGGGACAGAGTTGGCAGAATCTTATATCATTTTTTCTTCTTCTGTTCAATCATATTTGATTCTTGGAAGTTGCCTGGACAAATCCCTGTAGTTTTCTTGGCAAGATTTTTTAGAAGTGGTTTGCATTGCCTCATTATTCTTAGAGCTGAAAAAAAAATGCTGGTCCAAGGTTGCTTGTTTTGTGCCTAAGGTGGGAATAGAATTCATGGTCTCCCAGTTTCTAGCCTAGCCTGATGCCTAATCCACTGCACCTAACTGGCTCTGTTATACCAATGCAAGAGAATATATGTAGGTCAATGTCTGCAAGCAAACAAGTTCAGAGAACCAAGTTTACAGAGCTGTCACAGAGAAGTGTGTGTGTGTCAGCCTAGTCTTGAAAGCACTTGAGGGCAGGACAAAGAAGTGATGGATGGAAGATTATTATGAAGAGATTTGACCTAGAACTGAGGAGAAATTTCCTGACAGTAAGAATAATTAACTAGTGGAAATGCTTGCCTTCAGATCTTGTGGGAGCTCCCTCACTGGAGGTTTTAAAGAATAGACTGGATAACCATTTGTCCAGGATGCTATAAGGTCTCCTACTTAAGCGGGGGTAGACTAGAAGACCTCTTAAGGTCCCTTCCAATTCTATGATTCTATGAAGCACCAAGGACTCAGCAGGGTGTTTTTACCCAATTGCAGTAAATATTTGGATTGCTGCTGCCCTCTGGTGGCATCTTTGAAATGAAATATATTCATATTGGGTGGGCGTGTGCAACATGCAACGCTCATTTCTGCATACAGTAGAGGTGGGTGGAAGTTTGGGACTTTTCTCGTCTATGTCAGTGGAAAGATTTGTTTGTGCATTTTGCCTCTGTATTAGGTGTTAGATGGGATAAAGGAAAGGCACACTCAGGCTAAAGGCAACAACAGAACAACTATGTACAATCCAGCGAAGGTTCAGTCTGACAGCAGCCCTTTTATAGGGAGCTGTCAGACACTTCGACCAATGAGATTAAACCTCTGTTCCTGCCGGAACAGAGGACCTTGGTGGAAACCATTATGACAGTTGCTAGTATCGAACACCCCTCCCCTCTTAGATGGAATCAACCAACTTGTGATGTAGTCACGCAGGTAGGTGGGCTTTTTGGTAGCTCTGCCAGACCTGCGCAGTTCAGTCGGAGGGTGTTCTTCGGACAGGTCGGACGGACTTGTTGGCTCTGCAGCTTTGCCTGATGGAAGCTCCTGGAATCTTTCACAGGCCGCGGCTGGAGCTTCTAGAGCCGGTTCGCTCAGAGCTAGCTGCGGGCCTGCAATACAAGTAGATGAGTATCCTGGTGTTTTTGGGTGTGAGTTGGCTGTGGAAGGAGTGGCTTTGTGCTCCTTTTGGGTAGGGCTTTGGCTAACTTGTGCAGGAGTTACCGCTGGTTGCCTAAGAGTGGAGTTGGAAAGGCAGCCATGGAGTTGGTCAACGTGCCTTCTCCAATTCTGACCGTCCTCAAGCTCTACAAATAAGAGCGAGGCCCAGTGATGTCTATCACTGTTGCAGGAATCCACAGAGTTCCTCTGGCATAGTTGTGGGCGTAAACTGAATCCCCTACTCTAAAATTCTGAATTTTGCTTGTTGAGTCTCGGGGTGATGCGGCACAATAGTTTGGGTGTAGTGGGTCTAAGTGGGACCTTAGTCGGCGACCCATGAGAAGCTCAGAGGGGCTTCTCCCCGTAGTAGCGCTTGGCGTGATGTGTTGAATTAGAACATAATGATCAACCCGTGTTTGCCAATCTCCCGGGCCTATCCTGGATAGGGCCTCTTTTGCAGATCTCATCATTCTCTCTGCCTGACCATTGGAGGCCGGATGGAATGGCACGATCAGGGCATGTCTGATTCCCTGTGCTGCTAAGTAGGTCTCAAATTGCATGGCCGTGAATTGGGGCCCATTGTCTCTGTAGTACCTTGCTGTGGTAGAGGTCATGAGGACTACCTCTAGCCATTTCGAGTACGCATCCACAACTACTAAGAATGTCTGGCCATGAACTGGGCCAGCAAAATTTATGTGCACCCTAGACCATGGTGGTTGAGGTCGCTCCCACTCCTTAGCGGGTGCCTCTGGGGGAGCTGGTCTGGACTCCGGCATGGTGTGCAGGTAGCCACCCATTCTTCGTCCATGTTAGGCCACCACACGTAACTCCTAGCCAAAGACTTTATCCTGACAATTCCAGGATGTCCTACATGTAAAGCCTCTAATACTGCAACGCACAGTTTGGTGGAACAACAACCCGGTCCCCACAAAGCAAACAGCCATTAATAATAGACAATTCATCTCTTTTACAATATTACATTTTGAAATCAGACCCAAAGGGCCCCTTGGGCCACCCTCTCCACACCCAGTTCAAAAGTTGTTTGAACGTGGAGTCTCTTGCAGAGTGGCGGGCAACGTCACTAGATGAGACAGGACCAGTCTCTAAGCAGTCAATGAGAAGGACTGGCATCTCGGGGATAGGGTCTGCAAGTAGTTTTGGCAGCAGGCAGCGACTCAAAGTGTCAGCATGCCCCAAGGTTGAGCCTGGTCGATGGATGAGGCGATAGGTGTAGGCCGCGAGGAAAATAGTCCATCTGGTCATTTGCGGTGACAATGACATAGGAGTAGGTCGGTCCCAAGCCAGCAAGCCCAGTAGTGGTTTGTGGTCCATGATGAGTTCAAAATCACAGCTGTAGAGGTACTCATGGAACATTTTTACACCGGCCACTGCAGCCAATGCCTCACGGTACAGCTGGCTGTAGTTCCACTTGGCATGCAGTGGCTGAGGACGGCTCCGACGCCAAACGGGGAAGCGTCACAAGTTAACACAAGTGGCAGGGTCTGGCTGTACTGAACCAGGAACATGTCTGCTGACAGTAGTCTCTTCACTGCAGCAAATGCGGCTGCTTCGGCTCTGCCCCAGGATCACTTCGTGTTCTTTGCCAGGGGACGATGTAAGGGCTCAGCAACAGTGGCTTTCTGTTTGAGACAGACACTGTAGAAGTTAAGGAGCCCAAGGAACACCTGCAGCTCAGTCTGATTGCGAGGTGTAGGGGCATCCTGGACTGCTTTAATTTTTTTAGTGGTTGGGTGAATCCCAGAGCCATCGATGAGGTACCCTAAGAATTCAACCCTTGGCACGTTAATTTGGCATTTTTCTTTTTTGAGATGGAGGCCCTTGTCTCTAATTCTGGTCAAAACAGTTCTTAAATGTTTGAAAAGTTGCACCTCATTTGCAGCCGATACCAAGATGTTGTCAAAATAGGGGGCGACTCCTGGAATCCCCTGCAAAAGCCGTTCCATGATACTTTGGAACAGTCCAGGGGCGATACTAACTCCAAATTGCAGGCGGTTACATTTGAATGCACCCCTGTGCGTCACAATGGTTTGGGCTTCTGCCGTAGCACCATCTACAGGCAATTGTTGGTGTGCCTGCGCCATGTCTAATTTAGCGAATACTTTGCTGGGGCCTAAGGAATGTAATAAACACTGTACAATGGGTACAGGATAAGCGCTTTGTTGTAACGCTTTATTGATTGTGCACTTGTAGCCTGTGCATAGGTGGACAGACCCATCAGATTTGACAGGTGTCACTATAAGGGTCTCCCAGCGTGCGTGATCAACCGGCTCTAGGATTCCCTGGCCTATGAGCTTGTCAATTTCCAGATCAATTTTAGGGCAGAGAGCGAAAGGTACTCTCCTGGGTTTCAGCCTGATGGGGGCTATGTTGGGATTCAAATTAAAAGAGATTGGGGTCCCCACATACTTACCTAGACTGGTGCCAAAGACTTCCTCAAACTCCTTAAAGAATTCTTAGGCGCTCTCGTCTTTCAAGGTATTGATACCGGTCACTTCTAGGCCCAGGGCTTTGAACCAATCAAGCCCCAGGAGGCTCTGCAGGTCACCGCTGATCACCGTCACTGGAAACTGGCCGCTGAAGTTTTTGAATTGCACCCGGAAGGTGCCCTGGCCAACGATGGGGACTCAGTTCCCCTGGTAATCGCGAAGGCGGATGTCAGGGGCGCATTGATGCTGCTGCTTCAGGCTAGGGATAGCCTGCTTTGAGTGTAGACCATGGCATGATAGTCAGTGATGACCCCGTGTTGATCTCCATCTCGTATGGAGAGCCCTCGATGAGGACTGTGACCTTCAGCTTTTTTGGCCGCCTTGTGCGGGCTTGGCCGATTGAAGTGTGGTAGGTGACTCTGGTGTCGCCCTCTGAGTGCTGTGGTGGGGGCTGCCATGCCACTTAGTTGGGCCTCTGCTGGCAGTTAGGTCGGCTTCTGGGCTTCCAGGTCATCATGGGGTGCTCGCTTCTGCAAACCTTGGTGATGTGCCCCTTCTGCTCGCAGCGGTGGCATATGGCATCGCGGAAACGGCAAAACAATCTGGCATGGTCTCCGCCGCAGCTTGCGCAAGGCGGGAAACATGGTTCAAATTTGCGCGCCGGCTTGGTGCGGTCACTGTGCATGCAGCAGCTGTCATCTTTGCTTTCTGAGCCCTTGGCCTCTGTAGCTTCACAATGTATGCGTGCACCCTTTCACATGTCTTGTACGTGTGCGCCCTGCAGCGCCCTTTGGCGCTGCAGGGTTTCTGTAGACTTAACAGCAGATTCGGATGCCCTGGCTTCGTCCAAAGTTATTTGCAGAGTGAGATTAAATTTGGCAAGTAATCTCCTCTGTAAGTTAATGTCCCGCACACTGCATATGATGCAGTCAAGTATGAGTTTGTCTAGGTCTCTGAACTCACAGTATGCTGTAGCCTTTCTTAGCGCCACAATGTACTCGATCGATTCGCCTTCCTTCTGATTGCGAATATTAAATTCATCCCAGCAGATGTGCTTAGACAGCTTGGGAGCATAGTGTGTCCTCAGCGTCTGTTGGAGCACTGACCAAGCGACCGATTGGAGTGGCGTTGGCTCAGATAGATTTTTGGCTGTTTTGAACACTTCCCGCCCACAGTAACCCAGGAACATGTTTTTCTTTCGGCCTTCAGAAAGGCCCATGAGGTCGTTGGCTTCGAGGAAGCAGTCAAACCTCAGCATATACGATTTCCAGTGCTCGGTGACTGGGTCTTATGGAGTTGGTGGGGCGTGCATGGCCATTTTGTGTTCTGAGGGCATTTTGATTTTGCCGTTCAAAAATGGCTGCTCAAAGCCATGCTGAGCTCCGGGCTGGATTACTTGCTGGATTGCTATGCTCTTTTTGGTTCACCTAGTTGCCTTCCAATCCCACCTTCGGCGCCAGTGTTAGATCGGGTAATGGAAAGGCACACTCAGGCTAAAGGCAACAACAGCTCTTTATTGTAACACAACAACTATGTACAATCCAGCGAAGGTTCAGTCTGACAGCAGCCCTTTTATAGGGAGCTGTCAGACCCTTCGACCAATGAGATTAAACCTCTGTTCCCGCCGGAACAGAGGACCTTGGTGGAAACCATTATGACAGTTGCTAGTATCTAACATTAGGCATCTTCAATATTGTAAGGAGGAATGGATTAGGGGGGAAAAAACTTCGGGTGAGGGGAAACATGATTCCAAAAATGCTGTCATGGATGTGATGGGGTTGACTTGTTCTCTCTTACTAGAAGGCAAGACTAGAACCAACCTCAACTGATCACAGAGAAATACACTACTGATAAAACTATGGAGCAGGATGTGGCAAGCAAGCCTTCTCTGGAAATGCTTAAGCATCGTCTGATCCTCTTCTATCAAGGATCCCTTGGCTGCAAGATTCCTGCAGTGTGCAAAGAATGCACAAAATTAAAACTGGAGCTGGTTTTGCATTTTTATTATGCAGATGCTCCTCACACTTACCAATATTACAAGTTGGAAATCTTTCACTGGGAAGAAAGAAAAGATGGTCCCTTAGCTGCTCAGGATTGAGCTGTTATATGCCATCAAAGCAGCTGACAAAAATTCTCCATACTTTACTTGACTATCAGATATAGACATATAGCTTCATTTGCTAATAGGATAGCTTGTTAAGAGTGTTGATTGCTCAAGAAATAGAAGGAGGAAAGGCAGATAATCCATTAGCATTCATGCCACCAAATCCTGAGCAGAGAGGTACTCTAGCCTCTAATTCAGGGGTGAAATTCAGCAGGTTCTGACAGGTTCTGGAGAACCGGTAGCAGAAATTTTGAATAGTTCGGAGAACTGGCAAATGCCACCTCTGGCTGGCCCCAGAGTGGGCTAGGGATGGAGATTTTGCAATATCCTTCCCCCAGGAGTGGGGAGGGAATGGGGATTTTGCAGTATCCTTCCCCTGCCATGCCCACCAAGCCACGTCCACAGAACCGGTAGTAAAAATGTTTGAATTTCACCACTGCTCTAATCGAATTTATTCGTATTCTGGTGTCTTCCCCCCACCCCCTCTGGCATAAAGAGTCCCCGTGTCTGGATCTTGACTTGGTGGCTTTTCTGAGCCTAATTACTAAATAAAGACGTAGGATCTAACTCATTGAGATGGATCTGAAACCACCCCTGCACTCCTTTCTTGCATATTCATTTTCCTTTGGCTCATTGGGAGTGATTACATCCAAGCCCTAATGGCCAGATAGCATATTTCAGTCCAGTTAGCTTTGACCTGGTTACCCAGGCTGGGATTTCAGATTTACTTTGACAACGTCTCTGAAGACTTTGAACTGTCCATGGTACCAGCTGTCTTGCGCTAGGATTTCCTTTCATGGAAGACAAGCTTCGATCGTTTTACTGAATGCAGAAAGCAAGTGAAGAGCACAAGTGGGAAAGCACCGCAGTCTGTGCTGTTAATACCAGTACACAAAATGAAAGCTTCTTATATAAATATGAGCCAGCCCGGCTGCATATCGCTGGCCCCACCTTCCTCGAGCTATTTTTCAAATCAAATCACTCAAATCTGTATCATTTCTCCCTCTCCTGTAGTAAGAAAGACTTCTGGATCTTTTCATTTTCCTGCATTTTCCCCTCTTGGCCTTGACGGAAAAAGCAGTTCTGAAGGATGATTTTGCACTGAAAAACGATAACGGTGAGCCAAATAAGCTCTGTTTTGCTTTGCCTGAAAAGTGTGGAAAATAAATCGCTTGGAATATAAACACACACAGAGACATCCCAAATAACCAAACCAATCCAAACTAAACCGAGAAAACAAAGGTTTTCATAAAACATGTGTTGGATAGACAAACATTTAAAAATAAAAACTGTGATTCAAATAGAAATGCATTAACTTCATGGTTTAATGTACCTCAGGCTGGTAGACTTTGGTTAGAGAAGACAATGTTTTGGCCCAGGCAGTGCCCTGAAACAACAGATTGATCTACAGTCGTGAGGGAACTATGGACCTCTTTATAATTGTGGACTTGGACTCCCAGAATTCCTGAGCGAGCATATCCATACTTGCTTAGGAATTCTGGAGTTGAAGTCCATAAGTCATAAAAGAGCCATAGTTCCCCACCCCTGATCTGTCTGGTTCATCATGTGGAGTAGTAGCCCAGACAAGTTTTGCCACCCATAAAAGATGAGGAAGCTTCTGGGCACACTTCTTGTTTTGAGTTCCCGATGGGGAAAGGGAGAAGAGAAGGAAGCACTGGGAGGTTGAGGCCCACAGAGGATAGAGTGCTGGAGCAGTTAATAGTGGTTGAGACAAGATAGCTAATGATCATCTTGTGTTTTTTTTAAAGTCATTTAGGGATGTTTATTTTCATAATCTATATATATTCAGATTCTAATCTAAGGGTGTCAAAGTGGCAGCCTACGGGCGGGATGCATCACATGCGGGCCACACCCACCCCAGCTCAGCAAAGAGGAAAACTGTCATGAAATATCACATGACGGCAACAAGATGCCATGGGTTTGACACCCGTGCTCTATTCCTTCAGGGTACAGGTAATCTTCGACTTAACAACTTTGAAGTTGTTAAGTTACAACGGCACTGAAAAAAGTGACACGACCATTTTTCATAGTTACAATCTTTGCAGTTCCCCAGGCTCGTGTGTTCAAAATTCAGTTGCTTGGCAAATTGGTTCATATTTATGACCGTTTTATCACTTAACAACCGGATTACTAATTTATCAACTGCAGTGATGCACTAAACACCTGAGGCAAGAAAGGTTGTAAATTGGAGCAAAACTCACTTATGAGTTTGTCTCCCTTAACAACAGAAATGTTGGGCTCAATTGTGGTTATAAGTTGAGAACTACCCATGTTGCTCTTGGAATATAAACACACACAGAGACATCCCGAATAACCAAACCAATCCAAACTAAACCGAGAAAACAAAGGTTTTCATAAAACATGTGTTGGATAGACAAACATTTAAAAATAAAAACTGTGATTCAAATAGAAATGCATTAACTTCATGGTTTAATGTACCTCAGGCTGGTAGACTTTGGTTAGAGAAGACAATGTTTTGGCCCAGGCAGTGCCCTGAAACAACAGATTGATCTACAGTCGTGAGGGAACTATGGACCTCTTTATAATTGTGGACTTGGACTCCCAGAATTCCTGAGCGAGCATATCCATACTTGAAAAAAGTGACACGACCATTTTTCATAGTTACAATCTTTGCAGTTCCCCAGGCTCGTGTGTTCAAAATTCAGTTGCTTGGCAAATTGGTTCATATTTATGACCGTTTTATCACTTAACAACCGGATTACTAATTTATCAACTGCAGTGATGCACTAAACACCTGAGGCAAGAAAGGTTGTAAATTGGAGCAAAACTCACTTATGAGTTTGTCTCCCTTAACAACAGAAATGTTGGGCTCAATTGTGGTTATAAGTTGAGAACTACCCATGTTGCTCTCTGGAGTAAAGACAATAACTGCATCAAACACTTGTCAACTTAGATATTGTGGTAGTTCATTAATTGTATATGTGGCTTCTGTTTCAGGGATGCAAAAAAAATTACAAAATAAACTTTATTGGTTCGATGGCCTGCTAAAGGCACCTTCACCAACCATTTTGGTCAAGAGGTCTGAGTACTACAGTTCTGCTATATTTGGACATTCCCTCCCCACTCCAGGGGAAGATTACTGCAAAATCCCCATGTCCTCTTGATCAGCTGGGACTCGGGAGGCAGAGAATAGATGGGAGTGGAGCCAGTCAGAGGTGGTATTTACTGGCTCTCCGAACTACTCAAAATTTCCACTACCAGTCAGTGATGGGTTGCAGGTGGTACACCCTGGTATGGGCGTACCAGTGCTTGCCAGGAGCACCGGGTACCGTTCCGGTACAGTGCTCCGGAGGACCCACCCGCCAGCCTGAGTTCCTTACCTATATTTGAGCTCTTCGGTGCTTCCGTGCACGCAGCGTACTACGCCTGCGCGATGCTCCACCGAGCAGCTGGAGCATCGCGGGGGTGTCATGGAGGTAAAGACGGATGCATGCACTACGCACATCTGCGCATGTGCTGCTCACGTGCATGTGGGGGACGCCGGGCCCCATTGCACTGTACTGGTTGCACCGGAGATCCGGAACCCACCACTGCTACCAGTTCTCTAGAACTGGTCAGACCTTGCTGAATACCACCTCTGGTGCAGTGAGAAACAATTCAAGTTGCTTAACCATGGTTGACATGATTATGTTTGAGGGTTCAATGTGTGTGTGTGTGTAATAACTACCAAAGAATTATCCTTCCTTTAGATAAATGGCTAATCCTGAATTTTTTTTTTCTGTTTCTGCTTAATTTTTTTCTGCTGTGAAGTTGACTGATTGATTGATTGCATTGGCTGAGTTTTTCCTCCTCCTACAAGCATTTGAGACTCTTTTGGCAGCCTTGGGAGATGGCAACCCTATCCCAATCACCCAATCCAAAAATGCTGCTGTTTGTAACTTGAAGACGATGTTAATATTGCCGAGGGAGGCGGATGTAGCCAGCAATGGATGATTTAGTGGCTGTGCATAAGAAGGGAGACGAGCATAGTCTCGCCTGCTGCTAATCTTTGAAGAAATGTCGTCTTGATTTAAACTTGGCTCGAGTCAACCCCTCCCCCCATACTGCAGCAGATTTCTGCTTTGCTAATGCAGTGCACTCTGCCAGAGCCTTGGGCAGTGTGTTTAAGAAATCTCTTGTTTCTCTTAAAGACAGACCACTCTATGTTTACACTGAATCTGTGCTTCCTCCAGCATGGGGATTGTGGAAATAACAAAGAGGGAGGGATAAGGAAGAAATATTCATCACTCAGACAAACTGGAACTGAATACTGTAAAGCAGACAGTAATGCAAAGATAAGATAAACAGTAGTCTCACTCCCACCACCCCCTCAGATGTATGAGAGATGCCTCTGTAGGAAGTTAGCACCCTCCCCTCCCCTAGAAAAATGAAATATTTTAGGAAATATTAAAAGGGCAGAATATTCCCCCTAAAAGGGAGGCAGAAACTCAGCCCCCCACCTTTGTCCATGGGCTATTAAGGCCTGAGCCAGTCTATTCTACATAACAAAGAACTATCCCCTTCAGCTCCAGGGTGATGGCATTAAGACATGGCCTTCAGGACATGATAGGATTAGCCCTCTACACATCTCACCGCATGGCACCTGGGAAGATTACATCAACCAGCAAGGCTCAACCACTCCTGGGAGGCAGAGAGCCTACAAAGTTAGCTAAGACCACGCCCCTTGGGAGTCTGACCACCAATCAGAATACATTTCTTACACAGGAACAGGAAGCAATAAGGTGGGGCCCAGGAGAGGGTATAAATCTCCCTCCCTCCCTCCCTCCCTCCCTCCCTCTCTCTCTCTCTCTCTCTCTCTCACACACACACACACACCAGTGGGTTGCAGGCGGTATGCCCCGGTATGGGCATACCAGTGCCTGCTGGGAGCAGTGGGTACTGTTACGGTACGGCGCTCCGGAGGGCCCACCCTCCCACCTACTGTCCTTACCTGTATTTGAGCTCTTCGGGGGTTCCTCGCACGGAGCGTACAGTGCCTGCGCAATGCTCTGCCGAGCAGCTGGAGCGTTGCAGAGGTATCGCAGAGCGTCGCAGGGGGTAAGGATGCATGCATGCGCTGCACGCGTTCATGTGGTGGCCTCCAGGCCCTGTTGCACCATACCGGTTGCAACGGGATCCGGAACCTACCACACACACACACACACACACACACACACACACACACACACACTTCTTGTTATGCAAGGACAATATGACACAAATCACATTAGGGTTTTGAACAAGTCCATAGTGTTCTCTTCACCTTGCTCAGGTTGGAATCCTAAATCCACATAATCCACTGGGAGTAAGTAAGCACCACGAGTTCAAATAGAACATAGAATCATAAAGCTGGAAGGGACCTTGAAGATCTTCTAGTCTAACCCCCTGCTCAAGGCAGGAGACTTATATAAATTCCAGTCAAATAGCTGTCCAATCTTTTCTTGAAAACTTCCAGCAATGAAACACCCACAACTCTGGGATGCAAGCTATTCCATTGATTGTTCTCTACGTCAGAAAGTTTCTCCTTATTTCTAGGTTGGATCTCTTTAACAAGTTTCCACCATTGCTTCTTGTCCTGCCATAAGGTGCCCCTCTTCTCTGTGACAGTCCCTCAGTTATCATGCCTCCCCTCAAGCTTTCTCTTCAATAGTCCTGTGTCTGAGTTCAGAGACTCATGTGGTTAACGTTTTTGATTCTGCTTATGGAATAGAAACCCTCTGGAGATTAGAGAAATGAACAAGTACCAACAGTAGTGAATTTTACGGCGGCGTTTTATTATAGTATTTAATGGCATTTTGAAAGTACTAGTTAGAAGATTGTTTAAATTTACTCTTTGGCCTGCAGTACAACTAATGAAGTCTAGTGGGACCTTTTGCCATCTTTTCCCTTAAATGCATATATTGGTGGAAAAGGTAGCTCTCTACTTTTCATTGTAATTATTTTCTATTTTTGTTTACCTTTTTAAAAAAATTGAATTGGCGAAAGCCAAGAATCAAGATTTGTTTTGCCTGCCTGCCTGCCTGCCAGCAAAAAAACCTTCAATGAATGCACTTCTCCTACCCCCACCCCAATAAATAAAGTTTGATACCCAAGGATTTCTTCCAGGATTTGCATTTCAGCATACATGCATTTAACTGGCCTAAACAGATCATTTCCCAGGATAGTGTAAGTCTATGCATGCATGAAATGCCTGGAAATAAAAATAACTATTTTCAGTGGGGCTCACTACAGAGGAAGCATGGTTGATATTTGTTGGGGCCATATTTCAGGATTCTCGTTTTTCCCCTATACAGTATGTCTGCATGAACGGGTGTGAAAATAATTGCTGTGTTGGTGTGTATGATAATTATTTGTATGTATGTATATGTGAAGCATGAATCACATATCTAAGCCAACTTTTGCTGCAAATCAAGGATGGCTTTCTCTTCCCAGCCTTTCATCCTGTGGTAAAATAGAGCACTGCCTTATAGCAATCCATCTCTCTCTTAGTCTAGGTTAGATTATCTACACTGATGACAAAACTATGGCCCAAAGTCTACATGCTCTTATAGCTTGGTCTTCTGAGCCTTCCTTCCATCCATCCATCCATCCATCCATCCATCCATCCATCAAAGAATGTGCTGCTAATGTTTAGCCAAAACTAATAGGCTAATGATTTCCATCTTTAAAAGAAGGAGGGAGAGACTCAGAAGTCAAATACCTCCATTATGCCTACTTTAGCCTCCTCTAAAATTTGGGAGGGGAAAGCGGGGGGCACCAACCTCACTGAAGCTACTGCATCACTGTGCTACACCCAAAGCCCTTAGTCACCAAACTGATGTTTTGTGTTTTCTAAGAGCAGGCCCTTGGCTGAGACAGACTGTTTCCCCTTGATCCACTTCAACTGACAGGACACTGCAGAGATTCATGCTGTGCCTGCAAACCTGCTTGCCCTGTGCCTGTTACTCTATCCCTGCTGTCACAGGCAAAGATCTGAAATATTTGATTTCCTTTCTTCATACTGCAATTTGATCGCTCCACTTCTCAGAATGTGGCACGACACCAAGTATCGGGCAGCTTCCCTGCCCCCTCCAAATGAAGGCACTGCTGCTTTCTTCCTCCTCTAGTTCTCCCTTCCAACCACATCATCATTTTTCCTCAAATGGCACTAAATTTTCTCTAGCAAAATTATTCCATTTCTGCCAGGGTTTGGTGGGCTGGTATTGCTAAGGAGGAAGGGGATGGAATCATATCTTACTAGAAATCAAACACATCAAACCTCTATCCATGATTTGCTCAAGCAATGGCATTTTATAAGAGACCTTCTAGGACCTTTTAAAATATTGGCCTTTGGAAATCTTCCATGGTACCACAGAAAGTGACCACATGTCAGTGGTGGAATATGGTGTACAAAAGGCCTCCGATTTAGCACCTGACATTCCCATCCAGAATGCTTAGGTAAGAGATTTACCTGTGCCAGAAGTGGTGATACTGGATAGGACATACTTAGAAGAATCAATGGAATCTCTCTCTCTCTCTCTCTCTCTCTCTCTCTCTCTCTCTCTCTCTCTCTCTCTCTCTCTCTCTCTCTCTCTCTCTCTCTCTCTCTCTCTCTCTCTCTCTCTCTCTCTCTCTCTCTCTCTCTCTCTCTCTCTCTCTCTCTCTCTCTCTCTCTCTCTCTCTCTCTCTCTCTCTCTCTCTCTCTCTCTCTCTCATATCTATCCATCTATCCATCTATCCATCTATCTATCATCTATCATCTAATCTCCCACCTTTATTATTTTTATAAATAACTGTAGGCAGAAAATATATCTAATATTCCTTCCTCCTCCTATTTTCTCCACAAAATAACAATCCTGTGAGGTGGAGAGGGGGAGGGGGAGAGAATTTCTGTCTCAGAAATTCTGGGTTTTCTTTTCAGCCGTATGTCATATGCCTTTAATTTATTTGTGGCTGCACGCTGTTATGCTAAGGAAGACAATGACTACCCTCTGAGTCAGAATGAATGGGCTTCCCATTTTCTCTTCCAGAGAATTCCCCTCCCCATTTTCTTCTTCTTCTGATCTTTCTCTCTCACTTTCTTTCTTTCTTTTTTGCATAAACACAAACGATCACAACACAAAGAATCCTCTTTCTTTACATACTATAGAAAGTGTGTCAGTTGGTTACAAAAAGCTTTTGTGCATCTCTTCCACAGTCATCACCTGTAATTCATATCAAATCATATATTTCAAATCAAATATATTTATAGATATTACTATCATCATACCTCCATTTTTATTTGACTATAATTGTTTTAACGTCTTTTTGCATAGAATATTCCAAAGTTTTAAAACATAACCACATAATGGCATTTTGTTAGTTATTTCCAATATCATCCAATAACATTAAATCCTTATGACCTATTCTAAATAAAAATCAATAATATTTAGTAACCAAGTTTCTAGTCCTCCTTTCCACATCACTGTTTACAATTTATATCCAATTTCCTTTTATAAAGCCAATATATATATATATATATATATATATATATATATATATATATATATATATATATATATATATATATATATATATATATATATATGTTATTATCATTATCATTATCAATCATTTATTTGACTGTGTCCATTATCATAACATTTTTGATCTAATGCTCAAAGTTTAACTAGATTTAATTTAATTTTTTATTATTAGCTTTTATGTCATAACAAAATTTCTAATCTTCCTTTCATAGTCACCATTTACCATTCAAATCCAATTAATTCTTATCAAACCACTACATATATATATACATTATTATCATTCTCAATTATTTATTTAACCATATCCATTATCACTTCATTTTTTACATAATGCTCTAAATTTAACTAATTTTTTGTTATAAGCTTTCTTATATCAGCCTGTATCTTTCCAGTAATAATGCAATCTTATGTTTTTTGCCATTTGTGGAATTAATCTTCTGATTATTTCCTTGATAATATTTGTGTGGACTTCTCTTCGCAGCTCGTTGCTTGTTGCATCTCTTATATAATCTCGATAGCCTCCATCTGTTTCTTTAATCAACATATCTTTGGTCATCAACAGTGCTTCTGATAAGATTTCTCTTCTTAAATCCATCAATTCTTCTCTTTTTTCTTCTTCTATACCTTGCCATCTGGGGTAGAGTTCCTGGCCATATAGCTCCCCTTTCCATATTCCACTGTCTCCATTTCCAACCACACTCCATTCACCGTAGATATCAACAAATTTCTTGTCTTTGTGCTCATTTTTCTCTTCAATTTTTAGGACTCTAGCCTCCACTTTTTCCAATTGAGATTCTCCATCATATTTTGCTGTTATATGCTCTATGTTTTCCAGTTTCTCCTCAATTCTCTCTGATACTTCTAATAATTTTTGAATTTCAAACATTATCTCTTGCAATATTAAAGTTTCTTTTTGATGTTGATATTGTGGCATTCTTTCAACTGGTAAATACTGCCACTCTGGCTTTCAAAGCTTTTTATTAGATTAACCACAAATTCATTTATAATCTCTCACAAAAAGACCTTGTTTCCATTTTTCTCCAGCTGGCAATAAGGTTCAAAAGAACACCTGCATAAACACTCCATGCTCTTCTTATCACTCTCTGTAAACAAGCTGCAAGGTCTTAAAGTGCAAAGTTGAAATGATCAAAGAGAGAAGTAAAAATGTTTCCAAGGCTCAAACCTCCAGCCTCCAAGTGGCAGTGTTGCTTCCTTTCCCCCTAATGTTACAAGCCTCTTTGTACTCCTTTTGTATCTTTTTTGTATTCCAGGTTTAAAAGAAGTAAAATTCTTAAATGAGGCAAAACAGAAAAAAGGAAAAAAACTCATATAGAAATGAAAAAAAGAGTTTCAATCCATAGGTTACAAAAATAAAAAAAGTAGAAGAAAAACTAATCCGTTCACTTTAAAAAGCTTTGCGCAAATTCCATCCATAAAATAGCATTTAAAAAGAAAGATAACACACTATCCAATGCAATCTAATGTAGCTTAATTTCACCACTTATTTCTTCTGTTCTCAAATTTAATTTAGCTTTAAGGGTTTTTTTTTTTTTTGAGCAGTCTCTTTTAAAACAATAAACTTTCCTCACCAGCTGTACACACTTTCTCTTTCCGTTTCCTTCCATTCCGGAGCTGTCCCAACTTCATCAGCTTGTGGCTGCGCTTTTGTTGCCGGCTAGAAGAACTTCTCTTGGATCAATCAGGGACTTTGCGGGGTCCCTGAGATCAGCAAAACGTATTCTTCCCGATCACCATCTCTGCGGGACGGTTTAGGTTCATATGGACCGTCCAGCGGCGAAAGTATCAACTGCGATCTCGGAACTTTGAGATCGCAGGCCGTGTCATCGCGATGTCAGCTCCTCCTCCCCATCACTTTCTTCATCTACAAGGCAGCCAGAGGCTTGACAGAGAAGAGACAGATCACTATCCCTATTCCGGCACCTTCTTTCTTCCACTGAACAATCACATGACATAAAAATCCCTGAGCAGAAGAGAAGCAAATAAATTGGGGATAAGTAATTGTACCGTGTCTTTCTAGTGTTCAATGTCCTTGTTTGCATGCCCTGCTTTTATTGAGGAAAGAGTTTGCATTAGTGGCACCTTCATGTCAGCAATTGGGGCTCCCTCTAACTTTGGATCACATTATTCCTGAGAACAGTCAATACTGGCAGCACAGAAGAGGGGCATCTTTTGAAGGTGCTCAAATGAGGAAGAATTGCCAGATGCTGGAGGTGGAACAGAGAGATAAGAGGCAGTTGTCTGTCCCTGATAAGACACACAACATGAATAATCCTGGAAATGTTGGTATAAAGGAAGGAAAGAAATCATTTGCATTAAATCTGTCTCCATATATTAGCACTGCTAATTGAGAGCAAATCAGGGTTGCTTTGGAGAGCAAATTAATATGGAAGTGAAAAGTACAGTGGTTGTACAAGGCAATGGTCAATTTCAATTTTAAAAAAATCCCTGTGGCCTTTTTGAGTGTCTCTTTGTTTAACTCCTTTGGAAAGGATGCAGCTTCTCATAGATTCAGAAGAGAACCTGGCTTCTGAGCATATTAAAGGCGCCTCCTTGTGGAGGGAGGGGTAGTAGAAGCATATGGGCTGCCCACAAACTCATGTCCCCATTAATGGAGAACGCGGAAGATAAGGGGAGGATAAGCTGGTGAGGAGGTTGTTAGCTTTCTCCATTACTTGCCCATTCTCTCCCAAAGCAGAGACTCCCTCTTGGAAATTTTGCAATCTCTTGAGTAGGAATACGTTGGGGGAAGACATACATTGTAAGAATGGAAGGAGTCTCGTGGCTGCCTCACACTGTCAACTTCCAGCTTTAGCAGCTATTAGTATTAGTCTACTGAGCTGGGTTGTTGAGTTTGCCTTTCCCAAAATGAAAACAAAAAGGGATGAGAACTTTTCGCATTTCCTGAGGATACTATAAAGGTGCCCATGGAAAAAAATGTAGTATTATTCTTGCAGTAGATTGGTTGGCTTTTTTGGAAAATTATCTTTCCCTCTTCTTTATCCGGGATGGAGATTGACAACAGGAGAGCGGCCTCCTGCCTAATATGTAATACAGCCCAGGTTCAAATCCCAGTAAGGGTATGGCTAGCTGATGAGAGCTAAATAGCTTGAAATGGATCTATACTAGTCTCCCTTTATTTATTTATCAGCACAAATACAACACAAATATAAAAAGGCAACATTAAAAATAAAAATATGGTTTTGTGCCTGGATGGTTTTCTGTGATGAGCTGAAGGACAGAAAGAGGGAGTAGTGAGCTTCCTCCCATATTTGGGCATACCAGGGGTTGTAACACAAATACATACATATACATATACATACATACATACATACATACATACATACATACATACATACATACATACATTATTGTGATTTTATATGTGGCTATATATTATTCATAATATATGAATGGGATAATGTTTAAAGAAAAAATCAATTTTTTCACTTTTTTTTTAACAAACCAAAGAAATGTTTTAGACTGCTATTAGCAAATTCACTTTATTCCCTCATGGGTATCATATTAACAGTTCACAAGAAGTTTTCAGACTCTTTAATTGTTCTTGACGTTACCTCAAAGGCATACATAAGATTTCTTTCCCTTCCTTATGTCAAATTACCTCTAAAAGTTAGTAATTTGAAATATGTGATTACAATGAAACAAAATAGTACAGTTTACACTGGGAAGGAAATATGATCTTTTTAAAAAAATCAGTGTATTAGAAGCTGATATAGATAAGACAAGGAGTTATTTTATTTCACTAACTTAGCAAGAAACAATGTACTGAAATGGAAATAACAAAGACGAACTGAATAAAATTCTTACAATTCCCTTAAATACAGAATTTTAGATTGTAGTAGTAGATACAAGATAGGGAACTTTTAACCCTCTACATCCGTGATGGCAAACCTATGGCACGCGTGCCACAAGTGGCACGCAGAGCCATTTGTCAGGGCACGCGAGGCGCTGCCCTGTCAGCTGGCCAGCGAGCATGCGCCCGCTGGCCAGCTGAGTTCACCTTTTTAAAAGCTATTTTTCGCCCTCCCCAGGCTCCAGAGGCTTTATAGGAGCCTGGGGAGGGTGAAAATAGCCTCCCCCGCCCGCCCAGAGGCCCTCCCCAGGCTTCAGGGACCGTCAGGAGGCTTCCCTGAAGCCTTCGGAACGCTCAAAACCACCCTCCGAGCAAACCAGAAGTCGGGTTGCTCAGAGGGTGGTTTTAAGCATTCCGAAGGCATCAGGGAAGCCTCCGGATGGTCCCTGAAGCCTTCGGAGGGCCTCCGGGGGGGGCGGGGGAGGCTCCTTTCGCCATCCCCAGGCTCCTATAAAGCCTCTGGAGCCTGGGGAGGGCGAAAAAAGCATGTAAAAATGGGGGGCACGTTGTGCGCGCATGCTCACTGGGGGATCACACGTTGCATTATGGGTGCGGCACGCCCGCACATGACCCCCCCGCACTCCCCCCACTTGTGGCACGCGAGCCAAAAAAGGTTCGCCATCGCTGCTCTACATGTTGCCAAACTACATCTCTCATCAGTCTCATTAAATGAAATCAGTTTCAAAAGTTGTTGGGAATTGTGCAGCTCAGCCGACCCCAATAGACCCAGAGACGTAAGGTTTCTCCTGCAGTCCAAGCCAAAATGACAAGGGAAGGTGATGCCATAATGACTGGATGGGAGCAGGCCTATTATCAACTCCATTGTTAATGAATCATGCTAGGATCATAATGGGGGGGGGGAGAAATCTAAGGAATATTTATGATGCGATTAGGGGGAACATGAGAAAGACTTTAATCTGAAAAGCATTACAAATGAAATAGCAAACTTCCTTGTTTGGATATGGCAGGCTTTTCTTTCTGTTTTCTTTTACCAACTGCTCCCTTTCTGATGTGACTCTCATCACATGGAAGTTTATTTTTAAGCCAATTCGTTTTTTAATTTGCTCTGGGTATGGCTGCAGATTCTATTAGTCATGGATCTCAGCAACAAATATATGAGAACACGGATGCCACAGGCTTGATCCCTCTTGACAGTTTTGAATGGTAATTAATACATCAGCAAATGTATGTCTTTTGCATTATTATTTTTAAAAAAAAATTTTTTATTAAAACAGTTCTACAACCTTCCGAGGCAAAAATATCATTTCATTTGCACGAGAATTTGCATCATTGTTGTTTGGCTTCCCTGACTTACTCTGAAGAATCCAGTCGATGAAGCTAATCTGATTCTAGGGCATTTGTCAGTACAAGTAACTTTCTAAACCACTGCCAGAAATAGAATGGATTAGTTCATACTAAATATGGACGGTTGCCCATTTGACCCTAATGACCTTATAAAAGGCATGGCCCAGGAAATAAGTACTGATATATATATTTCTCTATATATAGAATTCCTCAGCAGGTATCCTGTTTAGCTATGCACATTCTCATTTTTAAAAGAAGGAACGTTGTGAAAATCTCACACGATTTGGTCATCTTATGAGAGGTCAGCATATATATATATATTTTGCCCCAAATCTCATCAATTCTCCTAGAAGAGCACAACGGTTTCATGAGATTTGATGATCTTTCGAGATATTGATTATTTTGATTTTTGAAAATTGATTTTGGCTTCATCTGGGCATTCCACAGGCACGATTGAGTAACATCATAGGCCTTGTGGTCCTATGGAAGGGATAAATAGTGAATGACGCAGACTGGAGTCCAATAACCATCCCCATCTATAGAAAGGGACAGCAGAGCAAGAGAAAACACCATCAAATGGGAAAGGGAAATATGGTTTACCATCAAAACTGTAGTTTCCCACTGTGGAAGGAAGGAAAAATTAACAGCTCCCCAAGAAACTATTTTCTAGAAGGGGAGAATTTCAAGCTTTGAATGTGAAGCAACCCTATGATGACTCCACATCCAACTAATAGAAGCCCATGTAAAAGCCCTTTCCCACAATTCAACCTTCTCCATACCAAAGAAGAAAGGGACAATAATAGCACTTAGCAATAGCACTTAGACTTATATACTGCTTCATAGTGCTTTACAGCCCTCTCTAAGCAATTTACCGAGTCAGCCTCTTGCCCCCAACAATCTGGGTCCTCATTTTACTCACCTTGGAAGGATGGAAGGCTGAGTCAATCTTGAGCCTGATGATATTCCATCTGCCAAACTGCTGGCAGCCGGTGATGATCAGCAGAAGTAGCCTGCAGTACTGCACTCTAACCACTGCGCCACCATGGCTCTTATAAAGTTGAAGACAATAAGGAGACACATTTCATTGCGTTTGCTTGGTCAGGAAATTGCTTTTTTGACATCTGTGTTCTTAACTGTTCTAAGCTGGTTTACATTCCTGGCTATCTCCCGTCCAAGTACTAACCAGGTCTCGCTCTCTTTAGCTTCCAAGCCCAAACAATGTTGCTGGAGTACTGCCATCTGCTGAGACTGATCACATGAATGAAATACAAAGAACACACTCTCCAGTGGTCTAAACGTAGTTTTACGAGGCTGCAAAGTTCACAACAGATTTTATTTATGGTCAGAGTCTTACTGGGGGGGAGGGGTTGATGATGCAAAGTCCACTGCATATGGGAGAGGCAGGATTTTTTTCCCCCAGGTTATTTTTCTTTGGCGTACATGTGTGTGTTAGAATGGAGCAGAATCCTCTAAAAATATTACACTTATTTCAGGGATACAGATGCCTTTTTTGTGCCTCCTGCACAAAAAAAGGAGAAAATTACATTTTTAGCAATTTTGAACTAGAAGAACCTATTGTTGATCTGTGTTTAAGTGCAACTGATTAGGCACAGCTGCCTGGATTTGAATGGACACCAGTTGCAGTCTGCATTCTGTCCTAACACTTTGTACCAATTTGTGCACAAGTTTTCCTGAAGTGCCTTTCTTGCTCTGAGGGCATATAAAATGTCTCATGTGTCTCAAGGCAATTGTTATCACACACAGAGGTCTATTTCCTTCCAGCAACTTTAAGAATAATAAGCAAGGGCAAAAATAGGAGTATTATAGTGCCCTAATCTACAAGAATGTTGAGTTAACCCTGTAGTTAATTCTGTTCCACAAGTACAAGGTGCTCAAAAATTAGAAGAGGTTAAATTTTCTGTCCCTGCTCTGTATCTCTTCTCTTCCAGGATCTGAAAATTGATTATATTAAACGAAGTAGATACTTAAATCAATGTAGCCATATTATGTATATTAAGTTTGCATGCCATAACTACCTCGGTAGAACTTCCAACTTGACCAGGAATATATTGATGACTAGAAAGAAAATCCAAAGTTGCAAGAAAGGGACAGTATATCCATCAACAATACCAAGGCCCAGCCAAATTCTTGGTAAGTGAGCCAAGCAGACACAAGACTGAACTGTACAAAATGAAAATGATGTAATGAATGAAGCTTTTTAGTCACTGTGGATTTGCTCAAGAGCCCACAACCAACATACTGTACTGTGGGAGATTACTAGTTCTCAGCAATAGTTTCAACAATATCACCTTAGCCATAATTATTAAATTAATATTTTGCAATAATAAGGCCAACAGATAATTAGCACAACAATAGTTCCACAAATTTTGAATGTTGCTGCTTGCGTAACCAAAGCTTAGTGTTGTCTAGTTTGAAGTCCAAATGAACCTGTGATTGATAATGCCACTCAGTCATGGCAGCAATATTCCAGTTTCCAACTTATCCCATGTCACCCTTTCTGTGAATTGTACAGAAGAGAGCTGTATATACACAATGAAATATCTTGAGGCTGCTTGACCCACATAATATTCTTTGAAGTGTGAATCTGAGACTGCCGAGAGCTACTGAATATAGTCCAGCAGAATTGCAAATACCAAATCCATTTCGACCTGAGAGAAAAATCTAGTTTCTGTGTGACTGACCCAGGCAAGGTTGTTGCTAAGATGCATCATGAATTCATCCACTTCAGGTTAGAGCAATCACATTATAAATCATAAGAGTCTGCCCGTAATTCACACATAAGTATACTGTCTCTGTATCAGAAATGAGCTTCATCACTTTGCAGTCCAGAATGCTTTGTTTGTTGAGGCATTCTGCACAATTTGGACATCTGATAAAGATAAATAGCAGCGCAGATTATTATATATTGGAAATCATTGCTTTGTAGTGACAAATACATTAGGATAAACATTCTCCAGCATGTTGCATGAGTTACTTTCCCCCCATTCTAGGGTAAAGGGCTTGCAGCCCAAACTATGTCTCCCTGGACTCCTCAGTTCCTGGAAGACGTGCCAATACATACCCAGCTCCATGTTGGAACTGTGGTGATGAATACTACAATTCCCATTCTTGCAATTCTCACTGGCAAGTTTGGTGAGGAGCAGAGAGGGAGAGGTTGAAACACTTATGGGACCACAGTAGGTAGGAAGTGCACCATAACCAGCCTTTCCATATGGAATTACTAGAAGTCATCTCCAGGAAAATATTGCATCATAAGGTATTTCTTTAATGGCATTTTAATGAAGCCATGGCACTGCTGTATTGTGGTCCATTGAGCAGAAGATATTCTTAGCTTATAGAAGACCAGCACTCGTCAACATAGCCCAATCATAGGCCTGATCTGGCCAAAAGAATTCATATACATCGCCAGTCTGATTCGCACTGTTACTGTACTTGTTTGCCTTTCCTTATGAGAATCTATTCATGCCTTTTGGATTAACTTACCATTAACTACATGCCAGTTAGAACGTGGTGGTTCAGTGGCTAAGACGTTGAGCTTGTCAATCAGAAAGTTTGGCAGTTCAGTGGTTCGAATCCCTAGCACCGCGTAACGGAGTGAGCTCCCGTTACTTGTCCCAGCTTCTGCCAACCTAGCAGTCCAAAGGCATGTAAAAATGCAAGTAGAAAAATAGGAACCACCTTTGGTGGGAAGGTAACAGCGTTTCGTGTGCCTTCGGCATTTAGTCATGCCAGCCACATGACCACGGAGACGTCTTTGGACAGCTCTGGCTCTTCGGCTTTGAAACAGAAATGAGCACCGCCCTGTAGAGTCGGAAACGACTAGCGCATATGTGCATGGGGAACCTTTACCTGTTCCTTACATGCTAATATCTGTCTGTCTGTCTGTGTCTGTCAGTCAGCCTCTCTCCCCCCCTATTTCAAGCTACAGATGAAAACCAAGTATCAAAGTCCCTGAACTATAAGTTTGAAACTTCCCATTAAGGTGCCCTTCAGTGTGTTGTTCTTCAAGTTCCATCTTTCCTACCTTCCGAGTGACCGTATAAGTTGGAAATTGTGAGCATCGAGGCGCAGCCAGAGGCCACCTGGTTGGGGAAAGTCTGCTGTTATGCAGTTTACCCAAAATCTCTACACCATTTCTACCCTGGCACTGCTCCCCCCCTGGGTGCACTGGGCTTTCTAAGGAGGCAATATGTCTTGTATAGCATACAGGGTATCTTGCATTTGATTTATTTTCACTGCTAATGTGCATTCCTCCTTCCTTTCTATCTCAATCCTCCCCCTCGTGCTGGGAGGGTGCGTTTAAAAAAATCCCCAAATGCTGAACGCTGCACCACCGCAAAAGAGAGCCTTCTAAAAAACACCCCTCTGTGTGCCAAATCACTGCTGCAATGAATCGATTCTGCACCCTTCCCAGCAGTTCGTCGGCTCCCTCCTTCTGAGAGCCTGTGTGTGGTTACCCTGATTGCTGCAGAAGCTAAAACAACAATTCTGTGTTTCGTCTCTTTGCCGTGTGACTCAAGGCATTGCGGTTTTGCTTTTCTCCTTCGTGAGGCTTCAAAAGACCAAGAAGCAATGGCTGCATAACTCCGTGCTCTCCCCTGCCAAACTCCGAGGAATGGAGAGGAATGCCAGCTTCATCACTTCCTGGAGGCAGGCTTTCTGCTTCTTCCCCTGCAATCTGTCCTGTGCTATCCAGGCACAGAGAGCAAAGGGGGGGGGGGGGAGATCTCAAGAAATCCCTGCAGGTGCCTGTGAAGTCAGAACAATCAGGCGTCTTTTCTGGGACTGGCAAAATCCTGTCTCTGTTTACTGTCTGCTGTGGCATCAGGATATTGCCCCCCACCCTCTTTGCTTTTTGCTCAACATCCGAAAGCTTGATTTTCCTTTTAGACGAGGCACAGAAAATCCTCCAACTTTCACATATATACATGCAAACATGCACACGCAGTCATAAATCAAGTTGATTTTAATATGGAAATTTTGTCATCACATCGACAAGCATATTAGTATGCGTTGTGTCTCGCTTCCTTAAAGGAAGCCCTAGATGGTTTCTGAGAATGTCCTAAGAACATAAGGCACATTTCTAATACTTGTTTTATTTACTGTTGCATAAGCAGATCCTAATGAAAGCAAAAGTACCCTCCTGAAGGAATAAAATAGCCTGCATCAGGAATCTCAAGGCAACCTTACAGATTGCTTCCAAGGCTATAGTTGTTCTGACCTAGGCTTCCTTAAAAAGCAAGAAGTAGAGTCCCCTTTTATTTACACGACTGTGAATTCCTTTCATTCACAGTCAGCAAGGCTTAGCAAACAGTCTTTCAGAGAAATGTTTATCAACACGAACCTTATCTCGTTTGGAGAGCTGCCCGTTAACAAGTTTCCAAACACAAGGCAAGGCAAGGCAAAACTTGGCACAGTCTCTTATAGTCACAAATGAAACTCTCCACTCTTGAAACGACCGAATTGTTTCCTGCAAAAGCCCACTCCCCATTCGCTCCTCTTTTGTTTCCTAAGGGAGGGGCTAATCACCTCCAAGGTGTGGCTTTACTCCTAAGTCGACCCTGCTTTCTTAGTTGTTCTTGTCTTCTGGCAGCTCTGCGCATGTGCACACTGGGAACAGGCTCCAGCTGTTCCTCTGCCTCACTGTTGTCTAGCTCCCTCTCTGCCTCTGACACAGAGCCCTCGTCTGAGCTTTTCTCAGCCCCCAGGACTGGCCCATGTTCCTCCCCAACCTCCTCACTGTCCGATTCTGCTGCCAGCTCTGCTAAAATAGGACGTAAAGTGAGATTTGGACATTAAGAGTGAACATACGCGGTCAGGCTGGATAGCCTCTCGGGACTCCTTTCCTCTTGTTATTATAAAGTAAAAGACGGTTTGAAGCTTGCAAAAGAACAGGAAGTATGAAGCCTAGCCACAGAGTTCACTTAAAGTTCTCACAAAACCACAGAGTTCAGCTAAAGTTCTTACATAGCCACGTAGCCATTATGAGACTAGAGCTCCAGACCTGCGGCCCAGACAAAAGGGGAAGCAAGACAGTATCTGCTTATAAGGCTTCTTTCCTCAAGGTAACCAATCAGAAATGGGTTAAGTATTTCCGTGTTATGTTGCTTTTGACAAAGTATAACAATGTGTAGTTCCATTAGAAGAGTTGTTCAGAAGTTACATGCAAGCCCTTGACTAGCTTTTCTGAACCTGGCTGCCAAATAAACTTCTCCTTGATCCTGAGACGTCTAAGCCCTGTGTCAGCCTCTGTTTTGCTATTTGCTTTCAGCTGCCATTGAAAAGGGGGGGGCTGGTATTTGGGAGGGGAAGTTTTAGTACAGGAGAGATTGTAAAAAGGGAGTTTTGGTCTCACCGTCTACTGCGCATGCTGGAGATTAGTGCTTGGTGTCGGTCAAGGCTAACCATCCTGCATACCAACCTGATGATGCTCCTTGAAGATGGAACTCACATGACGCCTAAGGGATTTACAGATTGGACAGTGGGATGAGGGTTAACAGAAGGAGGGGGTTGGTCACATATTGGTATGTATGATTTCGCATGCTTTTGCCTCAGATCTTGCTTTGCTTAGCTGCTATCTTTTCATAACCAGTAAAAGTACTCTTAATTCTGCAAAATGGAGTTAAGCGGTTTCTTTCTTGGTTGCTGAGGGAGGCCGGCTTGACACCCTGTTATCTTCTGCAACACTGCTGGCCAGTGGCAGGCCACAACAATAGTTTTGTTACCATTCAGCTACTAAGTTCTCTGGCCTTCTACCCTATTCTTGATTTTCTTCCTTTCTTCATCTTATTTGAAATGCCACATTCCATCTCTAATTAATATTTATTCCAAAAAGCTGGAATGAGATCTCCAGCTTACGAGAGATCATCCTGTATTCTCAAGGAACCATATTAGGCCATTCGTCCAACAATCTGCTGTACTATAATTTTAGATGTGGTACAATATTCCAGAACAATTTTGCCTGTAAATTTGTAATTCATTTAATGTATGTCCCTTCTTTCTTTCCATAGAGTACTGAATACAGTTACCAATTTTTCAAAGCAACATTTATGGACAAATTAGTTAAAATCATGAGTCACTAATTGAAACTGAACAAGCTGGGCTAAAAATGAAGAAGTTTCCTAAAAGCACAGAGAGTGGGGGCTGAGCACTCTTCAAAAATGATTCAAAATAAACATTTTGGATCTCATACCAATAGAAGGGTAGAGCAGGGCTGGGCTTGCATGATACTTGAAGCAATTCCCAATCGTTTTGAAAGTGGCTCTGCCCAGTGTATTCTTTAACTTGACAGTACTAGAAGATCTTCTACCCAGCAGACAGATCTTTTAAAGCAAGAGCAGAGCCTTCTTTGCTGACCTTCAGATCTAGACAGCTTCATAGGAAGAGAAGCGAGCCTTATAATACGTTGAAGCAGAACAAAAAACTTGAATGTCAGTGACGTGCAGTCAGGTGAGGCAAGTGAGGCAAGTGAGGCACAGCCTCACCACTCTCATCATGAAAAAAAAAAGTAAAAGGAAAAAGCTGAGCTAGTTGCTGCCTCACCGTGGATGACTCTGCTTAACCTCACTGGTGCTCTCCCTCCCCAAGTGTAGTGACTTCCTCCCCAGGCCCCCATTCATTTCTCTCTCTCACACACACAGCTGGATAAAACTATATAAAAATCTAGCCCAGCTTCACTGATTACAAGTTTGAAAAGGCAACATGGCTCCACCTGCAATCAAACTACACTTGGGGAGGGAGAGCACAAGCGAGCACTGAGGAGACCACAGGAGGAGGCAGGAAGCCAGGCAAAGAGCCATGCTGTAGTACACACACTTCCCCCCAGCCTCTTTCTTTTGGAAGGCTCGGCTCGGCTCCCCTCCGGCTTCTCTGCCTCTCCTCTCACCCCAGCCTGCCAGCAGGAGGTGATGGGTGGGCTTTATTGTGTTCCAGGCATTTCCCACCCAGACAGCAGGCTGCATTTGCAATGGTGGAGGTGTTTGGGAAAGGCAGCAGGGGAATGGGGGGGGGGGGATGGCAGAGGAGCTGCTTTCAAGCCACTGGAAAAGATATCCAATCCAACTTTTGTGGGGGGGGGGTGAGTGAGAGAGGGAAGGGGTAGGAGAGATAGTCCAATCCAACTTCTGTGTGTGTGTGTGTGTGTGTGTGTGTGTGTGTGTGTGTGTTTGAGAGAGGGGGAGGAAGGGAGAGAGGGAGGAAGGAGGGGAAAGAGAAGAAAAAGAAAAAGAAAGAAGGAGCAAAGGAGAAAAACAAATGCTGTCGCTTTAAATTGGAACTGAGCATGCCTGGCTATGGAATTCTGGGAGTTGAAGTCCACAAGTCTAAAAATATTTGAAACCCAGCACTGTGTCAGTGCCTCACCAGTCATAAACCTCACCGCACGTCACTGTTGAATGTGTATGCCATAAGCCATCTTAAGAAAGTCAAACTATCGGGACAATTCTCTCTTAGTGTCAGGGCTTGTGCCACTAATCACAAGAATGACACCTTTCTTGACATACCTTTCTTCTGCAAGAAATGTGCCTAATGTGTAAAATTCCCTGAATGCCATTTCTGATCTTCTTATCCATTTATAGATACAAATACAGATGAATGTACTGAAGCTCTATATTGCTAGGTGTTAAACTGAGGAATTCAAGGAGCTACCGTACTTGAAAGATCCCCAAGTAATGTCCCATGTCATCAAGGCCAACTTTTCACCAGATGGAACCCTAGGGCCATTTGCAACTCCAAAAGTCCTGGGATATAGCCCTCAGATACCCAAATGTTTTCCCTAATTGCACTTTTAATGTGAATAAATGACCAGGGAGTAATCCTGATCATTATATTAGATATATATGAAATAAATCCAATTAAATTTTTCTCTTGGCTTTGCCTACCTTTTTAAAAATGTGCTGACCTGCATAGCACTTTAAAAAAAACCAGATATGGCCATCTTTCTCTATCACACTATTATTTCGGCCTTCTTTTATTTCCCCCCTCTTTCTATTTTAAAGTTTTTCTTGGCAGGCAGGGAGTGAGAACTCCAGAATACATGTCACTCTCAGCCACCCTTTCCTCCACTGATTACTTACCAGTTCTGAGGGCTTGCTCCAAGGAGTTCTCGGAATGATAAATTAGGGCCGGCATATCAAAATGAAAAGCAAGTCCAATTTGAGAGTTGTTAGATCGGGTAAAGGAAAGGCACACTCAGGCTTAGGCAGCAACAGCTCTTTATTAACCCTGAAACAACTATGTACAACCCAGCGAAGGTTCAGTCTGACAGCAGCCCTTTTATAGGGAGCTGTCAGACCCTTCGACCAATCAGCTTGAATCACTGTTCCCACCGGAACAGAGGACCTTGGTGAAAACCATTAGTACTGTTTCTGATATCTAACACCCCTCCCCTCTTAGATGGGATCAACCGACTTGTGACGTAGTCACGCAGGTAGGCGGGCTTTCTGGTGGCTCGCCCAGACCTGCGCAGTTCAGTTGGTGGGTGTTCTTCAGTCAGGTCGGATGGACCTGTTGTCTCCGTGGCTTCACCTGGTGGAAGCTCCTGGAACTTCTCACAGGCCACGGCTGGAGTGTCTGGAGCCGGTTCCCTCGGAACTTGCTGCGGGCCTGCAACAATTTCAGATAAGTGCCACGGGACCTTCGGAATTGAGTTATCTGTGGAAGGAGTGAATTCATGCTCCTTTTGGGTAGGGCTTTGGCTAACTCATGCAGGAGTTACCTCTGGTTGCATAAGTTTGGATTTGGAGAGGCGGCCACAGAGTTGGTCAACGTGCCATCTCCAATTCCGACCGTCCTCGAGCTCTACTAGGTAAGAGCGAGGTCCGGTGATGCCTATTATTGTGGCAGGAATCCACAGAGTTCCCCCAGCATGGTTGTGGGAGTAAACTGAATCCCCTATGCTAAAGTTCCTTATTTTGCTTGTCGAATCTGGGGGCGATGCGGCAGAGTAGTTTGAGTGTAGCCAGTCTAAGTGGGACCTTAGCCAGCGACCCATTAGAAGCTCGGAAGGGCTTCTCCCAGTGGTAGCACTTGATGTGATGTGCTGTATGAGGAGGAATTGATCAACCCGTGTTTGCCAATCTCCTGGGCCCATCCTGTATAGAGCCTTTTGCAGATCTCACCATTCTCTCCGCCTAACCATTGGATGGAATGGAGCGACCAGGGCATGTCTGATTCCCTGCGTTGCTAAGTAGGTCTCGAACTGCATGGCCTTAAATTGGGGCCCGTTGTCAGAGACCAAGACATCGGGCAGGCCGTGAGTGGAGAAAAGTCTCCGTAGTACCTTGATGACCGCTTCTGCCATGGTAGAGGTCATGAGGACTAGTTCTAGCCATTTCGAGTAGGCGTCCACAACTACCATGAAAGTCTGGCCGTGAACTGGGCCAGCAAAATCTATGTGCAATCTAGACCATAGGCGCCTCTGGGGGAGCTGGTCTGGACTCCTGGCACGGTGTGCAGGTAACCACCCATTCTTCTATCTCCCTGTTCATGTTAGGCCACCACATGTAACTCCTGTCCAAAGACTTCATCCTGACAATTCCAGGATGCCCTACGTGCAAAACCTCTAATACTGCAATGCACAGTTTGGGTGAAACAACGACCCAGTCCCCCATAGTAAACAACCATTTATTACAGACAGTTCATCATGTTTGCAGTAAAACATTTTAAATTCAGACCCGACAGGCCCCTTGGGCCACCCCCTCCACACCCAATTCAAAACATGTTTGAGTGTAGAGTCTTTTGCAGAGTGGCGGGCAACGTCACTAGACAAGACAGGACTAGTCTCTAGGTAGTCAGTGAGGAGTTCTGGCATCTAGGGGGTAGAGTCTGCAAGCAGTTCAGACAGTGGGCATCGACTCACGGTGTCGGCATGCCCCAATGTAGAGCCAGGTCGATGGACAAGGCGCTAACTGTAGGCCGTGAGGAAGATAGTCCATCTGGTCATTCACGGCGACAAAGAAGCAGGAGTAGGAGTGAGCAAGCCCAGTAGTGGTTTGTGGTCCATGATGAGTTCAAAGTCACAGCCGTAGAGGTACTCGTGGAAGCTTTTAATGCCAGCAAGTGCAGCCAGAGCCTCCCGGTCCAGTTGGCTGTAGTTCCGCTTGGCAGCAGACAAAGTTCGTGAGTCATAGGTAATGAGCGCCTCGGTTCCATTGGGCATGTGGTGGCTGAGGACGGCTCCAACGCCAAACGGGGAAGTGTCGCACGTTAGCACAAATGGCAGGGTCTGACTATATTGGACAAAAAACGTGTCCACTGACAGCAGTCTCTTCACCGCGGCAAATGTGGCTGCTTCAGCTTTGCCTCAGGACCACTTTGCGTTCTTTGCGAGAAGCCGATGTAAAGGCTCAGCAACTGTGGCTTTCTGTTTGAGAAAGACACTGTAGAAGTTAAGGAGTCTGAGGAATGCCTGCAGCTTGGTCTGATTGCAAGGTGTAGAGGCGTCATGGATTACCTTAATTTTTGTCGGTCAGGTGAATCCCAGAGCCGTCGATGAGGTACCCTAGGAATTCAACCCTTGGCACGTTAATTTTTCTATAAGAAAAAGCAGTCCAAACAATACAAATATAATTTAAAATATAATTTTAAGGTTTTAAGTAATTGTTAATTGAGGCTTAAGTGAAAGTGAAGAACAAACTTTCCTACTGCCTCAGGAAAGAGCCAACTCTGTTGGAACAGAAGAACGTGTAGAATGAACTACACACACACACACACACACACACACACACACACACACACACAAAGGGGGGGGGCAACAGGGCTTACCATAAAGCAATATTTGCCATATAAAAAGACTTTCATTAGCCTCAAAAGTTTCAACTTTATGCTCAAGGTATCTTCCCTGGCTAAATTTCCCATTGCTGGCAGGCAGAGAGGTTTCGGTGTTAGCTTTTTTGCAACTCTGAAAGATGCCACTTCTAATATTTGCATTTCCTCTGTGTGAAAGCACCCTGCCATGTGGCACAAGGCCCGTCGAAATTAAAACAAACAAATGCATCCATTCCAAATCCTCTCGGGCGATTTGCCCTTGCTGTGCAGCTCCTCAGATCTTGGGATTGCCAGCCAGGCTTTGCCTGAATTACCTATGGGAAGAGGGAAAACCCACCCTGCATAATCCCCAGTTTAACGAAAATAACGAGGAAAGATTTCCAGGAGATGATAAATGTGTTTTCCTTGGACGATGTCAGGAGAAGGAGATTAGGCCTTTCCTTTTACTCTTGTCCCTGTCATGGCCTCCATTGAGGTTTAAGAAAATGAATGTGAGGCTCCCAGTGTGGTAACTCAGGCTGCCTTTAAAAGGGCAACGGCTGTTCAGACAGACCCTTCCTCTCTAAGAGCTGATGAAGAAGGAGATCCATTTCAAAGTGTGGCCTATGGCTCTAGAAAGGTGTGTGGTAACCAATGCAGAAGAAAGTTCCCCATTCTTCTGAGTACACACACACACACACACACACACACACTTTTCTGTTCACCTCCCCTTCCTTCCATTATACCATCTGTCTCTCAAGCCATATATAGGGAAGGTTGGGACAGAACAAGACATTCATAACTGGCTGAAGCAGCATTTGGCAGTACAAGAGCAGGCTGCCTAGCTGATCTTGCCAATAATATCTGCTTGCCTCAAAGATTATTCCATGCGTGTTGAAGTACACGCAGGCCTCAAAATGAAATGGCAAAAAGGAGGCCTAAAGGCTTCACTTCATAAAGCCCCGTCTCTGCAGACCCCAAAAAGAACCAAATTCTGTTTCATTATATCCAGGTTAGATTCTGGGCACAATGGAACAGTTAAAATGGGAAAATAAAAATAATTCTGTAGGATAGAAAAGCCTGGTTTGAAGGGATGAGCTGTATTCCAATGAAAGCTTGTTTCTGGGGTTTTTTTTGGGGGGGGGGGGGATAAGTCTGGACAACACGCAACTTTTGGAAATAAAAAATTGTTTGAAAAGGTCTCTTGACTTTACTCCTCCATATTTAGCAACATGAGCCTTGGCCTAACTGCCGTACTTTCTTGCATCTCCTGGTCAGCATTACTTCATGTAGGCCTACATAGACCATTCCCACATTCCATCATCTTTCTAATTTATGACCTTGTCATCTTTCTAACTTCCTCTAATGCCAGCAGAGGAGTCAGGGATGACATCCCCAATGAACAGGCAATTTGAAGACAGGAGAGGATTTGCACTGCTTTGGCATTCTCTGCCCTGTTACCGCTGCCACAGGGCTACATTGCAACAGAGAAGACTTTTATCTTTTCTAATATCCACAGAAAACCCAGGAATACTTAGAGTTGGTCTACTTGGATAATAGTTTGTTGATGGTATCTGTTCAATCATGTCTGATTTTGGGTTATTTGATGGACCAACTTTCTCCACATTTTCTAGCCCTGTATGGCTTCTTTCATTTGTTTAATGATCTGGCATGAAACGGCCTGTTCTTTGCCTCCTCTTAAAATATATTTTCTGTTTGTTTCTCTCTGATTCTATGTCTTATCCTATTTCCATTATAAATTTTAGTTAATTTGGCCCTTTATTCAGTGGTGGGTTGCCAATTTTTTTACTACTGGTTTGAGCGCACACCGCTTCTGCACATGTGCAGAAGCATCCAGGCAGATGGGCGGAGCCTCCTGCCGCCGCTACTACAGGTTCGCCCGATCCGGGCTGAACTGGGAGCAACCTACCTCTGCCTTTGTTGCTGAACTATCTAATTGCCTATAGATTTTATAGCCATTATGCATGTTGCCCATAGTTAGCATGCGTGGCTGGGATGTAATTTTGGATCATTCTTTTCCCACCACCATCCCACAAACACCTTGAGAAATGTGAGAGAAGCTCTGGTGGCATTAGCATCTTGCCTTTATTTTTAGCTCCCCACTTTCCCTGTTTTTCTCTCCCTCTTCTGCAAGGCTCTGCATTCTGCTTTTCTCGATTACCCCTGCCAATGAAGGTTGTTTTTTTTAAAATCTCGTAGGAAAAATTCTCACTGTGATATTTTGAGCCATGCTAGATGCTAAGTCTGTGCTGGAGATTTGTATTCAAGTCAGCCTTGGCATCTGTTTTACTGACATTCACCGCCCCTTCCTAAAAGTACACTTTTTTACAGCTTCTCTGTGACAAACTGCTAGCCTTTTAAAGGAGGGGTAAGTAAATGCTTCACTGGGATGTGGTAATCTGACAAACTATGTTTATTCCAATAATTTTAACATGGTCTCAGAGTCTAAAAGTATCACTGATAATAGATGGGGACATGTGCTGCTGGAACATTAATCGTTTAATCTGAGTGAGACATTAGGTTATGGAATTTGAAAAGTATGAGGGGGGGTCAAACTGGCGGCCCACGGGCCAGATTGGGTGCTTCATATGTAGGCCATGCCCACCCCAGCTCTGCGAAGGGGTCAAATGTCGCGATGCGTCACATGATGATGATGGCAACATGATGCCGCAAGTTTACACCTGTGCCTTAGAGTACAGCAAGAGTTCTCCAAACTTGGCAACTTTAAGACTTGTGGATTTCAACTCCAAGAATTCCTCAGCCAGCCATGGGAATTCTGGGGGTTGAAGTTCACAAATCTTAAAGTTGCCATGTTGGAGACCCCTGGATTATAGCATGAGCTGCAATTCCATAGAGATCCTCAATTCCATAGATATTTTTTATAACAATTGCACTTAGACTTCTACACCGCTCCATAAGTGAGTGGTTTACAGCACTCTCTGAGCGGTTTACAGAGTCAACCTATTGCCTCCAACAATCTGGGTCCTCATTTTACCGACCTCAGAAGGATGGAAGTCTGAGTCAACCTTGAACCAGTCAAGGATCAAACTCCTGGCTGTGGGCCAAGTTACTGCAATACTGTTATTCTAACCACTGCACCACTATGGCCCAGAGATCCTCCAATTACACCCCAATAATTCAAAATTATTTCTATCTTAAATTCTATTAATTATTTAAATAGGAAACTCCCTCACTTAGAAAGGATTTTTGTCAGGGAGCCAAACATATTGATCCTTATCTCTGGGAGTTTCAACTCAAGAGGAACCACAGTACAGCCATTCAAGACTAGTTTAGGAGCAGACCTGTTGCTGCAGAATGAATAATGAGGCGACATTTCTTTTCCATCTCCCTATATAACTGGAAGCCAAGAAATGGCCTAGCCTGCTCAGTTATGTCTAGAAGTAGCATAACAGAAGGCAAGCTGTATAAAAAAAATCTATTCTTCACTCTAATTATTTTTAGTCACCAGCCAATCTGAGGCAACCAACTCAGTCTTCTTATTTATCTCTTTTATAAGGCTCCTTATCTGATTCTTTGGATTTGTCTTGAGCAGGACTTCTGCTTTTGTTTTGGGAAGAATGATATTTCATTTTCAGAAGAAGTCCTTAGGAAAACTGAAAATTCACTTGCCCTCATTGACTTTCTCTTAATTTGGGGGTTCCTGGTCATTTGCATTTTATACTACTTTTATCTTAAACACATTGGAAAGCTTTTCATCCTTAAAGGTAGCTCAGGATTAATTTATTGTTGGGGAGATGACAAATATCTTCATTAGATAGTTACTACTACTAGATATACTGTAGCATTTCCATTCTAATATCTTTACTGATGTTCCAGACAGGTTTGAAAATCTTTCTTAATAAGTGAAGCTATGCTGTTTTTTTTAATCAGTTCTGAATCTCTTTGAAACTAGGAGCACTGAGTATTCTTGGAAGAAAGAAAAAAACCATTCATAATTCCTATAGGATTTTTCTTCAGTTTTTCTTCTTTCAAATGTTTCATCATTTTAAACTTTTCTTCAAATTAAAGCACCTTATTTTGATTATTGTTGTTGCCTTTTGCTAGCTTTTGCATTTCTTTGGCCACCATATATACCTCATCCTAATTTTGATCTTGAGATATAAATGGTAACTGGATTAGGGATATTTAGAATGGGAAGTAAAGACAATATTGAGAGACTTTGACATTTGCAAAAAATTAATTAATTAATCCATAGAGATCCAAGGAGGTGGAATATTCTGATTCCTCTCCTTACAACCTGGAAATGTATTTGTCTATAGGCATTGCACTGTAAATGAAATGCAGGTAGTCCTTGAATTACGACCACAATTGAGACCAGGATTTATGTTGCTATATGAGAAATTTGTTAAATGAATTTTGTCCCATTTTATGACTTTTCTTGCCACAGTTTTTAAGTGAATCACTGTGGTTGTTAAATTGGTAACACAGCTGTTAAGGGAACCTGGCTTCCCCATTGACATTGCTTGTCAGAAAGTCGCAAAAGATTGTCACAGGGACACTGCAACTGTCATAAATATGAACCAGTTGCCAAGCATCTGAATGTAAATTAGGTGACAATGGGGATGCTGCAATGGTCATAAGTGTGAAAAATGGTCGTAAGTCCCTTTTTTCAGTGCTGTTGTAACTTCAGTCATTAAATGAACTGTTGTAAGTTGAGGCCTACCTGAGGTTTACAATAATAATCTGGGCCAGCTGCGATTTATAGCCTGCTAGGCCAGGCATTTCCAGTGTAGCAGTGCATCAACTTTCTGCAATGGCTGCTGGCTTGGCCCCCAATCTCAAGCAAGGCCTAGGGCAAGAGAGCTCACACTCCCGTTCTGCCTTCAACTTTATGATCACTAGTTCTGACTTGACCTAAATTAGTCAATTTGCAGGGTCAGCTGGAAGGAAGCATCTTATTATGGCATCTTGTATTATTCACAGCTGCTATACTCAATTCAGTATCTGTCCTGCTTTTCCTCCAAGAGCTCAAGAGGAAACACACACACACACTGTGCTCCAATATTCTCTCCCGCCCCCTGCGGTGATTTTGTGGCTGGGTTGAGAGAAGAATGATTGGTCCAGAGTCACCCAGTGGCTTTCAGGGCTGAGGGCAGACTTGAACCCAAATCTTCAATGTCCTCACAACACGTTACTCTGTGTGCAGCTTGATATGTAGCTAAAACCACCTATCCTCCAATAAAACAGTGTGTAGGTCTGGATGCTTTATTAAAGGAACAGGATAGATGCAGTGGTGGGATTCAATTTTTTTTTGCTACCGGTTCTGTGGGTGTGGCTACGTGGGGGGGGGGCATGTGATTGAATGGATGTGGCCAACTTGACATCACTCACGGCCATGCCCACTCAGTCACATGACCACCCTCCACCAAGCCATGCCCACAGAAAAAGGTAGGAATTTTTTTTTGAATTTCTACCTATTTTCTGCCAAGATCTGGCCTAATCTGTCAAAGAAATGTTCATCTGGGTTCAGTTCCAGGTGGGGAGAAAGACACTGGAAACATGGAGGCTGGTTGGAAAAATGGTTTAATGGTGAAGCAGAACCAACAAGCAGATGTGATTCTGGATAGCTGACCACATGGAGTGAAGAGTGAGAGGCATTTATACCCTCTCTTGGGCTTTGAACTTGAGCTTCCTGTTCCTGTGCTAAGAGCATGTATTCTATTGGTTGCTGTCAGACTCCCATAGGGCCATGCGGGGTCATGTTTGTCTTGAAGTCAAGTTTGGTTGAACCTTGGGTTGATGTAATGTAGGGGCTTGGTTGTGCCATGTGGTGAGCGCTGCTGATAGATAATCCTATTATATCCTGGAGTGTCATGTCTTAATCCCATCACCCTGGAGCTGGAGTCTTTTTGTCCTGTAGATAGGCTGGCCCAGTCTTTCTCAATGGGCTCCAAATATCTGCTGGGGGCAGGGAGCTGCTCTTTGTCTTTAAAAGCATGTTTCTCCTTTTCTCATCCAGGAAAATATAATATTTTACCTTTTTAAAATATTCCTCAAAATATTTTATTCTTCTAGGACGGGAGTGCGTGGTAATGTTCTTCATCACACTAAGCCAAAAGCAAAGACGTGGCACTATAATATAGTATTACAATCAGGATGGACTGAATCTTCTCTGTTCCAAGACAAAATATGCCAGTTCTTTAGACAGCCACAGCAGAAAATCCAAATATGCATCTTCCCCAGCAGTTAAAAGAAAAGAATAACAAGGAATAAGCATTGCAGCCCTTTCCCTAGCTCCTTAACCAGCTGCCTAAGGGAGCTTCCTCATTCTGCCTACCAGCTAGGTAACCCTGTCAAGGGAGCCAATGAGGGAAAAGGAAAGGGAGAGACAGGATATACTGAAATATCTTCAGAAGATGGTTATTATAAAACATCCACACACAAAACTGAATGTAGTACAGTGACACTCTTGATTGCTAAGGTGAGAGAACTAAGATTTTTCTAAATAAAACAGTAAAATAAAACAAAATAAAATCAATGCCAGAACGAAACAACAACGAAAGATATGTTACCAAGGCGGTTTCAAAGAGGCAAATATATAGGTGAATGTCAAAGGGAGCAACTGCCTTACTTACTTTGAGGAGCAAGGAATGAATGTGAGCACGGCTTTAATCATAGCAAGTCTGATTTGCACTCAAGGCAGCTTATTCAGCACAGGTCAGGGCTGAAGTAGATAAAAGAGAAAGAAACAGGAGTAAAGGCTACAGGAAGCTTTTCAAATCCTTCGGGGAGCTGGTTTTGGAAAGCTAAAAGCCTCCCTGAAAGGGGGAATTATTGTATTGGTTCTCATGCTGCCTATAAGCAGGCAAGGCTGCTTGTAAGAAACCACAGGAATTGCCTGCATTAGAAACATTGGGAATGATATAGTCAATAAACACTTGCTCTGCCGTGGGCAATAGACAAAGTGAGTTACCAAGGACCAAGGTGATGTTTCCACGTTGCTCATGAGTCTTCCCAGCTCTGTACTTTGCCTTAAATATCCTGTACCGATTTTGAGAAAGCTGGCAAGGCCCAGGGAGTAAATTATCCTTCAAGATTAGTTGCACTTGAAGGTTAAGCATTTGGTTATCTTGGCCCTCCTGTCCTTGCTCTGTATGTGTGTGTGTATGTACGCACAGGCAGAAAAGTGATTAGATGGAGGATGGGATCTCAGGAGCTTTATGATTCAGCAATTGTTACTCAGTTGTTGGCTAGCTAGTCAGTTGAGTTTCAAAGCAGATGCATTCTTAAAAACACTGGATGCTTTAAAGAAGAGTCTAGACTACGGGTGTCAAACCCACTGCGTCATATTGATGTCATTTGACGTATCGTGACGTTTTTCCCCCCTTTGTAGAGCTGGGGTGGGCATGGCTTGCACAGGAAGCATCCGGACCATGGGCTGCCAGTTTGACACTCCTGGGCCTCTATACCAGGGGTGTCAAACTCAAGGCCCAGGGCCCGGATCCGGCCCACAGGGTGCTTAGATCTGGCTCACGGGGCCACCGTGGAAACAGAAAAGGATCAGCCCATAGTGCCTCTGCCAGGAAAAGCAGCGTTTGAGAGGGCCGTGGGCAGCCCTCCGGAGCTCCATTTTCACTGGCAGCGGGTTGCAGGAGGCCATTGCAGCGGAAAAAGGAGCTTAGGAGCCCATTTTCACCAGCAGAGTGCTCAGGCCACCACAGGCACCCCTGACACAAGTGAAATCAAGCTAGCCATGCCCCCTTGGCCACGCCCCCCTTGAGGTGAAACATAACCCTGATGTGGCCCTCAATGAAATCGAATTTGACACCCCTGCTCTAGACAGTCACTTATCTGAAATAGTATAAGTTCTCCTGCTTGAGCAGGGGGCAGGACTAGAAAACCTCCAAGGTCTAGTCCTCTCCTCTCCTCTCCTAGTCTAGTCTAGTCTAGTCTATTAAAAAACCAGACGGAAATACCATGGCATGGACTGACCTAAGACATGGTGTCAGCTTTAAACCAGCAATGCCAATGAGTTGTAGCCATAATGGTAGTACACAAAGTATATCTCCAAGTACCAGTTGCTGGACAATAGAAGTAGGAAAGCATTCTTGCCCTCATTCCACTTATGGGGCTCTCAGAAAGGTCTCTTGATCCCTTTGGGGGAACCAGATGCTGGCCAAAACAGATGATTGTTCCAAGTGCTTTAGCAGGATACTTCTTACCCTTATCTTAGATTTATTTCAGCAGTTCGGAAACCTCCCCAAATCATTGTAGTTTCCCTAGTGCCTGCATGCAAATGTCATCCAAAAATCTCCTGGGGATTTATATGAATCATAATCTCTCTACTCCTTTGTTGTCTTTCTCTGCTGGCAGTTTATAGCTAATGTAACATTTATCCAGGGGCTACCTTTGTTAGTTTTGTCCTTTCACGGATGGAGGTTCTGCCTGTCCATCTCTCTTCTGCCTCCCTCCCCACCTGGCTAGTCAACGAAGCAATTCACTGCATCATTTCTGAGCACCGGAGCTGCAATAGAACAGGTCGTATCCCTGCAGAATTGAATGGGTAAAGAGAGGGAGGGAGGGAGAGAGAGAGGGAGGGAGGGAGGGAGGGAGGGAGGGAGAAATAAAGAAGGCAGGCTGATAAAGATTACTGGTATTCAGTCAGATCTGATTTCCTTAGGACAAAGTAGTAGAAACGAAAGCAAGAAACGAGAACTCTGGGCAATGTCAGAGTGGAATTGGGAAGGGGGGGGGGCAGGGTATCATTTTCAGAAATTGTTTGCCTCCCTACCTGCTTGGGAAAGGGATGCAAGAACTGCAATAAAAAGGAACTTTCTTTCAGTTTCAAATAGTTGGATATTGTGGGTCTGAGTTTGGATGGTATGAAGCAGAGGAAGACAAGAGAATAATGGAAGAGACCTTGGAGATCTTCTTGTCCAACCCGCTGCTCAGGCAGGAAATCCTGTGCCATTTCAGACAAATGGTTGTTCAATCTCTTCTTAAAATCCTCCAGTGTTAGAGCACCCACAACCTCTGGAGGCAAGTCATTCCACTGATTAATTGTTCTAACTGTGAGGAAATTTCTGCTTAATTCTAGGTTGCTTCTCTCCTTGATTAATTCCCATCCATTTCTTCTTGTCCTGTCCTCAGGTGCTTTGGAGAATAGTTTGACCCCTTCTTGTTTGGGGCAACCCCTGTGATATTGGAATACTGCTATCATTTCCTCAATACCACAACCCCCATTCAATATGCACACGTCAACTCACCGGTGGTGACTATTTTGTTTGACTTGGCTTTTTGATCGTCTTGTTTCCAATATTGCCGCTTACAGTGTAGAAATTAAGTGGGCTTGTAGGGGTCATAACTATAAACAGAACCAAGAAAATAAACTGTGAAGAAAAAGAGGGGAAAAGACTGAAGCACAATTCAAAATCTATTGTTAAAATTCTTCTCTGGGAGTCACAGTGACAAAGGAGTCACCATCGGTATTTTACATTACTTATAGAGATCCTGAAAATATATGCTGGTCATTTTCATCTTCTGTAGCTCTGTAGATATTGGAACACTGCTATCATGTCTCCCCTAGTCCTTTTTTTCATTAAAGTAGACATACCCCATTCCCGCAATCGTTCTTTACATGTTTTAGCCTCCAGTCCCCTAATCATCTTTGTTGCTCTTCTCTATGGTCTTTCTAGAGTCTCAATATGTTTTTTTTTTACATTGTGGTGACCAAAACTGGATGCAGTATTCCAAATGTGGTCTTATCAAGGCATTACAAAGTGATATTAACATAAACAACCACTATTTCGGTTGGTGAGAAGATGTTGGTGTGGGGCAAGTGAAATTATTTCTGTTGTATCCACCAATGAGACTTGAAAGACTAGGGAATCAGAAGGAGGCAATGTGTTTGACCTCTATGCATATAGCATTGGTCCTTCTGTGATTAAACCTTACTTATAGGACATGATGGCTCAATGGCTAAGACGCTGAGCTTGTCGATCAGAAAGGTCAGCAGTTCAGCGGTTCAAACCCTTAGTGCCGCGTAACAGAGTGAGCTCCCGTTACCGATCCCAGCTTCTGACACCCTAGCAATTCGAAAGCATGTAAAAATGCAAGTAGAAAAATACCAGCTTTGGTGGGAAGGTAACAGCATTCTGTGCGCCTTCGGCATTTAGTCATGCCAGCCACATGACCACAGAGATGTCTTCGGACAGCGCTTGCTCTTCAGCTTTGAAATGGAGATGAGCACCGCCCCCTAGAGTTGGGAACGACCAGCACATATGTGTGAGGGGAACCTTTACCTTTACCTTTATAGGACTTAATAGATTTATACCAGACATGGTCTGTGACTTATTGCCATACATTTGTCCTGCCTCAAGATGGTTTCTTATATCATGCATATATTTAAGATGTTTAAAGATATTTTAAATCCCACCTTCATTATTTTTATAAATAACACAAGGCTATGTACAAACTTAAAACTCCTTTCTCCTTCTCTTTTCCCCATAAGAGCAACCCCGTGAGGTGGGTTGGACTGAAAGACAGTCACCCAGCCAGGTTTCATGTCTAAGGCAGGTTTAGAACTCACCATTTCTTGATTTCTAGCCAGATGCCTTAGCTTTTAGACCAAGAAGTACATTCCTCCAATGAAAAACGTTATACGAAAGTACTCAATTTTTATCAAACCCAGGTTGCAGCTTCACCCAGCTGCATTTTTCCAAAGTATTTGAGGAATATTCAAATGATGCAGTTCAATGGTGACAAAAGCAAGATCCTGTGCTTGTGGCAGGAAAAATCAAATGCACAAGTATAGAATGGGTGGTACTTGGCTCAACCACAGTACCTGTGAGAGGGATTTAGGTATCTTAGGGGACCATAGCTACTGTAAGTATGAGCCAGCAGTGTGCTGCAGCTGTCAAAAAAGCCAATGCATTCCTAAGATGCATAAACAGAGAGATAACATCAAGATTATGAAAAGTGATTGAGAAGACCCACAAAGAGGATAAGGCTTTTAGAGGCTAAACCATATGATGAACTGTTCATGGAACTAGGTATGCCGAGCCCAGGGGTGGGGAATTCATTTCTCCCAAAGGGCCATGTGAGAAACTGGGACTGTTGTGGATGACTAAACCAATAGGCTGAACTTAATTCTGGTAAATTATGTGTGTGGCAAACATTTACATTTGATTTCTAATTTCTGATTGACTTCATGCTGTTGTGACAGGGACAATCAAAAAAGGCCTGATGTGGATCAGAAGGGGAAGGGGGGGGGGCATAAAATGCCCTGGTCTGATCTAGCCTAACACAGAGAAGGATTAGGGATGGTTTATTTTCTGGCACTTTCAGAAGATATTTCAAGGAGGAAGGGGTTGACTTATTCTCCAAAACACTTGAGGGCAGGACAGCAGTAATGGGTAGAATCTCGTTAAAGAGCGATCCAATCTGGAAGTAAGGAGAAATTTCCTGACAGTAAGAATGAGCAATCAGCATGCCTTCCAGAATTGTGGGTGGTCATTGCTGGAGGTCTTCAAGAAAATATTGAGCAGCCATTTATCTGCGATGCACTAAAATCTTCTGCCTTGGGCAGGAGGTTGGACTAGAAGACCTCCAAGACCCCTTTCAGCCTTTTGATGCTTTGGTTGTATAGAAATTTAAATTTCTACAGTTCAGGAACAGGCAAGGAGATACCACTGAGGGACATTCTTCTTGCAAATAGCTTCCCCAGTGGCTTCAGACTTTATTCCCCAACTGGTTTAATTTTACTTTCTAAAGATGATTTTAATTAAAATGAATACATAGAAAGCTAGCAGGCTGCAAAACACAGAGCTGGCACCAAGGGTAATCCTTTTTTCCAGGAATATTTCTGAGACCTGCAGACTCCAGATCTACAATATATGGATGGGTGGGAGGGAGTGGGCAGACAGATAATGTGGGAATGCTTTGTTTGGAAGACTGGTCCCCCCCCCCCCCCAAGGCAAGAGCATGGTAGATAGCATTGGAGAATGTGTCAAAGAACAATTTATCTAGTTTCTTTCTGATCATGGATATCCTGAGCAGATATTTTGTAATGGTGTTTTGGACATACTAAAAACCTCACGTATATGCTCATCAGCCCCAAACGTCAGTCTGCTCCGTTTTAATTTATTCTTGCATGAGATTGCAGGTACAACACAAACCTTCTTGATAACAACTCACATTTGTAATGTTCCTTTTTCTTTATTTTCAAATAAGCTGTTCAACTGGGGGTTTTATTTTCAGGATCATCATACCAGTGAATTTAATGCCTTAGCGCTCATAACATGCATAATTATTTGAGACCATATTTCAAGTGATTTTTAAAGTGATTTAACATTTGTGCTGTTCCTGTATACCAGCTTATGATTCAGTCGGGTTCTCAGTTACTTTGAATGAGGAATTGATGGTGAAACTTTAAAACAAAAGTAGATGTAGATGTAGATGTACACAACCCTTTAGATGACTGTTTCAGGCTTGGTGTAGGAGAATTCCTTTCAGTTGCAGATTTATGCTCGGTGCCCCGAAGGAGCACAAAAAGAAAGCAGAGCACAAATAAAAAGCAGAGCTGGCGCATAGCATGGCAGCGATCCCAGCAGGAAAAGCATAAAGCCAAAAGGCTGAAGGCAAGCAATCATCAGGCAGGTTAACTAGCTAGATCTGCCATTCAAAACAAAATGGACTATGGTGTATCAATACAAGGAATACAGCTGCCTTCTGCGTCCGCCTACATGATCGTCTTGCTTCTGCATACCAATTGAGCTAAAAGAGAGAAAGAGAAGGAAGGAGGGGAGAGGGAGAGCATCAAAATGTCAGGCTATGTAAACCTTGTAACCCTTTGATCTCGGGATGCCTGCAGATGAGTAATATATGATGCATATTAAGAGACCTGCTGTTGAAAAGACCTAAAGTAAAAAGCTTAAAAGCCCCCATCAGCCTTGTATTGGAAGACATTTTTGTGGCAAAATGGATGTACTACCTTGCTGATTATGTATGTATGTATGTATGTATGTATGTATGTATGTATGTATGTATATATGTATGTGTGTGTGTGTGTGTGTGTGTGTATGCATATATATGCAGGTCTTGGTGTATTCGGGTCTTTTCCCGTGTAAGATTGACAGTATCTTGGCGACGTTTCAACGAGGTCACACTCGTCATCTTCAGGCTGGTGCCTTTGGCTTCGTGCTTGTGCGAGCAAAGCGTGATCGAAGCTGCTGTTTTTCTGTAAATATCAATAAACAAGCCCTAGCTACAAAAACCAACATAGGACCCAGAACAACACAGGACACCATCACCAATCACCTTCACCAAACATCAATTCCATCAACCAATCAAGATGTCACAACACAGCCAACCAATCCATTTAAAGCAACAAAGCCAACATTCCACACCCACCCACCTATATTTATAGAAAAATGGCAGCTCCGATCACACTTTGCTCGCACAAAGGGTGGAGCTGAAAGGCAAAAGGGAAACAGTATGCTCCCTCCTATATTTGGGCATACCAAGTGCTTTGACATAAGCACTTAATCATTTCCTTGGCTCAGCTAATAAGGGAGGAAAGCTTGTGGCTTAGAAGCTAATACAACTGCCCTAACATGTAAAAACAGCTGTTAGGGTTCTAAATACCATGCAGAAATAAATCATTGTCCAAGGCAAAACATCCTTTAAGGTGCAATTTATTCCGCAGGCATGTTAGTACAGCTATGGAAATTCCAACTCTAAATTACATCCTCTAAGTTCAACCAGTTGAAAGTTCATGATCTCTCCCCACACCCACAAATCCATCACATGTTCCAATCATATTCTTCCACGCTGGCATGTACACCCATCTTCTTCCGGCCAGGTGTCGAGATGCGAAGACAAAAGATGACCTTGGCTTCTACAAAAGAATGTCAACAATCCATTCTACAATCCTACTCCTTTCTATTCCCCCCTCCCAACTACTACACTAATGAAACAGCATAGAGAATTATTAAAAAGTGTGGCAGGCCAAAGATCCTAAAAAGAATATAATTACAGGCCTGACAGGCGGCCTCTCCTCAAAAGAAAACGTTTCCTGCAAAGAGAATAACATAAAAGTTAACATAACAAAATTAACCACCTCTTCTCCACCCAGGGGAACCCCTTGACTTCTCGGGAAACTTCCCATTGAATTGCTTTACTAACTTCTCCACTTTTAGGTTCCCACTGTTTACCCAATTAACTTCAGACCAAGGGTAACCCTTCCAATGCACTAAGTACTGTAAGCAACCCCTATTCAGCCTGAAATCTACAATTTTTTCCACCTCAGATTGTGTTTCCCCTTCTATCACCACAGGAGGAGATTGAGCTTGGGTGGATGCTCTTCTGTTAGACCCAATTACTGGTTTCAACAAGCTACAATGAAATTCTGGGTCAATTTCCCCTAGACTTCTGGGTAGACTGAGTTGAACTGTAACTGAGTTAACTATCTTCACTATTGGGAATGGACCTAGAAATTTTGGACCCAATTCCTTGCTAAGCATTTCTAATCTTATGTATTTGGTAGATACAAAAACATTGTCCCCCACACGATAGGGGTTTAGGAGTGAGCGACGTTGATCATCTTGCTTCTGGTAGGCTTCTGCCGCAACTGCTAGAGCCTTCTTCGTATTCTCCCATCCTTTCTTTAGCATGTCCATCCATTCACTCAAAGACATGAAAGAAGGAGGTTCTCTAGGCAACTCAGGCATGGCAACAACTTCCATGCCACTGGTAATCTGGAAACCCGCTAATCCTCTGCTGCTATGGACCGCATCGTTGTACGCCACTTCGGCGAAGGGTAGCAAATCCGACCAGTTGTCGTGCTGATAGTCCACAAAACACCTGATGTATTGTTCCACCACCGCATTGGCTCCCTCTGCTGCGCCGTTCATGCTGGGATGAACCTCTGAGCTCAGTTCTTGTGTGGACCCAATGGATCTCAGGACCTCTCTCCAGAACTTGGCTGTGAACTGGACTCCGCGGTCTGAAATGATCCTCTTGGGTACTCCATGCAGGCGATAAATGTGTTTCACAAACATTTTCGCTAATTCGTTTGCGGATGGCAATCCTGAGCAAGCAATGAAGTGTGCCTGCTTAGAAAACAAATCAATAACAGTCGAAATTACTTTATGCCCACTGCTGTCTGGGAGTTCCATGATGAAGTCCATTGCGACCTCTTCCCATGGCTGTTTCGGGCTCTCTGCTGCAGGTGCTGTAGGTTCTGGGCTCTTGGATCCAATCATCCACGGCTGGCCTTGTTCCTCCTCCGAGGCCTCCCCCTTGGTAGGACTCTTCGTCACCTGAAGTTGGGGGTCCTCTTCCAGAGGCCGGTTGGGCATTTCCCCCTCCGAGGCCTCCCCCTTAGTTGGACTCTTTGTCACCTTCAGTTGGGGATCCTCCTCTGGAGATTGTTTGCCCTTTTCCTCTTCCGAGGCCTCCCCCTTGGTAGGACACTTTGTCACTTTAAGTTGGAGATCCTCTTCCAGAGGCTGTTGGCCCAGATGACTTTTCTGTGCGGGCATCTGGGGCCCTCTCTTAACCACCGTGGCAATTGGTACACACGTTTGTTCTTCGGCAATTCCCTCCTCCGAGGCCTCCCCCTTGGTAGGACTCTTTGTCACCTTAAGCTGGGGATCCTCTTCCAGAGGTCGTTTAGGCTTTTCCCCCTCCGAGGCCTCCCCCTTAGTTGGACTCTTTGTCACCTTAAGTTGGGGATCCTCCTCCGGAGAATGTCTGCCCTTTTCCTCTTCCGAGGCCTCCCCCTTGGTAGGACACTTCCTCACCTTAAGTTGGGGATCCTCTTCCAGAGGTTGTTGGCCCAGATGACTCTTCTGTGGTGGCATCTGGGACCCTCTCTTTACCGCCGTGGTGGTTGGTGCGCACGTTTGTGGCATTGGGGCTGGAGCCAAGCACTCTGACGCTCTGTGGCCAAGTTGACAACAATGGTGGCATTTAATTGGGCCCCACGAGGAATGGAACCTAGTTACATCTCTAAACTCAGGAACCGTTTCATCACACTGCCTTGCTCTCCAACTTGCAGCTGCCCCCTTGGTAAACCCTTCTTCCATGGTGGAGATTGCTTCTCTGTAGGAAGGTGGAGTAAGAACCTTTTGGGGCATTGCAGATGCGCCTTGTCCCGCTTCCCATCTTGCAGGCCTGGCTTTGGTAATCCCTTCTTCCATGTTGGTGATTGCTACTCTGTAGGAAGGTGGGGTAAGAACCACTTGGGGCCTTGCAGGCGCACATTCTCCCGCCATCCACACTGCAGGCCTCTGTTTGGTAATCCCTTCTTCCATGGAGAATTCTTCTCTGTAGGAAGGTCTGGTAAGAACCTTTTTGGGCCTTGCAGGGGAGACTGGAACCGGTGGGGAGGTCAATCCCTCGGTTGGCCACTGCCCAGCTTTCTGCCATGGTGCCATCTGCTGAGGGAGGGCAGGTGCCCACTGGCATCCCTCCCATCCATGACCTGGGGTTAAGACCCATCCCGGGGTTGCCTGCTTCACAGGTTGCAGCTCAACCAATGATGGCTGGCTAGGGGGTTTTACGTGCCAAGGACCCTCCTGCTGGCTTGGAGGAGTTATGGGCCAAGTAGGTGCCCTTTGCTGGTTTGGATGAGTTATGGGCCAAGTAGGTGCCCTCTGCTGGCTTGGAGCATTTCCCCATGCTGATGGCAAAGGAGTTTGTAAGTAGCATCTCTTCCATCCATGTCCTGGGAGGAAAGCCCAATTTACTGCCCAATTTGCTTCATTTACTGGTTGCAGCCCCATTTGTGGTGGCTTGCAAGTGACAGATGCTGGAAAAATTCCTTCTTCCTGCCTCCTTTGAAATTCCCATTTTGAAAGGGAATCTTTCTCCCAGCTAATTGCAGGGTGACAAGCCATTTCATTTATTGCCATCTGGAAGGAGCCCAAACCTCTGTTCTAGGTTTTTCTTTTTTCCAAGCCTTGTTTCCAAGCTGGGGGGAAGGAGGGGGAGCATGCACTCACAATTTTCCTGAAGAAGTCCATCTGAGATTTCCTTCGTCTTGTCGCGTCTCCTCCTGCATTCCTCCAGATGCAATTAAACTGGAAACAGCATTCCATTGCCTTTGAAGTTCCGCACTCAGCTTCTTATCACCAAAAGCTTCTCATTAATTCTTCGCTGATATTTACGCTGTCCCGGTCAGCATTGGGAATGCCGAGACCCCATCACCAGATCTTCCATCACCAGCCCTTCCCCCTTGAAAGGGGGAGGGAGCTAGTGAATTATTTTAAAGTAGAGAGTTGGAATAATGTTAGGGTTCTAAATACCATGCAGAAATAAATCATTGTCCAAGGCAAAACATCCTTTAAGGTGCAATTTATTCCGCAGGCATGTTAGTACAGCTATGGAAATTCCAACTCTAAATTACATCCTCTAAGTTCAACCAGTTGAAAGTTCATGATCTCTCCCCACACCCACAAATCCATCACATGTTCCAATCATATTCTTCCACGCTGGCATGTACACCCATCTTCTTCCGGCCAGGTGTCGAGATGCGAAGACAAAAGATGACCTTGGCTTCTACAAAAGAATGTCAACAATCCATTCTACAATCCTACTCCTTTCTATTCCCCCCTCCCAACTACTACACTAATGAAACAGCATAGAGAATTATTAAAAAGTGTGGCAGGCCAAAGATCCTAAAAAGAATATAATTACAGGCCTGACAACAGCCCAGGTTCGAATCCCAGTAAGGGTATGGCTAGCTGAAGAGAGCTAAATAGCTTGAAATAGATCTATACTAGTCTCAACCTATTACAACCCCTGGTATGCCCAAATATGGGAGGGAGATCACTACTCCCCCTTTCTGTCCTTCGGCTCATTACAGAAGACCATCCAGGCAGAAAACCATATTTTTATTTTTAATGTTGCCTTTGCTATGCTCTCCTCCTTATCATCTGAGCCCCTTTCTGTCCTTCGGCTCAATCCTAGTCTCCCTTTATTTATTTATCAGCACAAATACAACACAAACATAGCAAAGGCAACATTAAAAATAAAAATATGGTTTTCTGCCTGGATGGTCTTCTGTAATGAGCCGAAGGACAGAAAGGGGGAGTAGTGAGCTCCCTCCCATATTTGGGCATACCAGGGGTTGTAACACAAATACATACCTATTTCCTTGGCCCAGCTGATAAGGAGGAGAGCCTGTGGCTTAGTGGCTAATACATCTGCCTAATATGTAATACAGCCCAGGTTCGAATCCCAGTAAGGGTATGGCTAGCTGATGAGAGCTAAATAGCTTGAAATAGCTCTATACTAGTCTCCCTTTATTTATTTATCAGCACAAATACAACACACACACACATTCCCTGACTGGCTGTGCGTGTTCACAGAAGTCTCCCCTAAACAGAATGTCCATTTTGTATTATTAGGATTATAACTACCTAATTGTATTATAGTTATTTGTTCCGGTATAACAGTATTATAACTATCTAATTGCTACCCCCCACAAAAAAAACCCAACTCTCAAAAAATTCCATGGTGCAAAAAGGATTTAATAATGTGAATTTTATGTTCATTTTTTTCCAAGCCTTATGACTTTACAGCCATCTGAAAATCAAAAGGGAACAGTTTAGATTTTTTAAAGTATTTGTTTCTTAAGTTGGATTGAAAATTGTGCAACCAACATTGCTATAGATTTGGTCTTTTCTTTTTCCTACGGTGCATGGGGAAAAAAATAATGGCATTTTTAAAAGAAAAGGCTATAACTCTTTCTTTCAAGGGCTCCTGGTAGCCTTGCTCCACATTGGCTTTCTGCTACACATAAATGAACACCTTGATAGAATAGGGCTTGAACTATAGGAGTTCTATTGCAGCAAAAGGGCCAGGGACACAATGTGCAAAATGAAATCTGAATGACTTCCATGCCAAGAACTGGCATTGATAAATCTGTGTTGATTTCATGATAAACTTACATTCTGCTAAGGTTTCTTGGGTATTAGTCATTAGCTTTGCCAGAGGCATTTTTATAACTACCAGTTCGGAGAGGGATGTGACGAATCTGTAAAAGGCTTAAACGTTCTTGTTTGACCTCAAACAGGCATTGAGATTAGGGGATCCCTGGTGTTAATCACCATCTTTAAAGCGCTCCATGGCTCAGGACCTAGGTACTTGCGGGATCGCATCCTACCACACACTTCCCTGCGACCGACTCGCTCTCACAGGGAGGGGCTCCTCCGGGTGCCGTCCACTAGGCAGTGCCAATGGGCGACACCTAGGAGTAGAGCCTTCTCTGTGATGGGCCCAACCCTCTGGAATGACCTCCCCCCCGATATCAGAACCACCACCGACTTTCTCTCCTTTCGACGAAAACTGAAGACTCACCTGTTCCGTTTAGCCAGCCTGGACCATTCATAACCTCATTATACCTCTTGGCAGATATATTTTAACTGGGTAATTTTAATTGGGTATTTTTTAGGATTGTTTATATACTGTTTTTATCTGCTTTACCTGTACAGTGTTGTATTGCCTCCTCTTCTATGTTTTTATGTTTCCATGTTTGTAGTCTATTTTATCTATTTCATTTGACTGTACACCGCCCCGAGTCCCTTTGGGGAGAGGGGGCGGTATAAAAATCGAAATAAAAGGTAAAGGTAAAAGGTAATTTGGAGAAGGACATTCAGCACCGGCTGGATACCCCCAATATTAGACCTCATTCTGGACATAGCCCTGCGATCATATGACCACATTTCAGAGACTCGGACACTGACTCATCTTTCTGGTGGCCAGGTGACCACAGTTTACAATGTTTTTTTTTGCCAGTTTCTGGCCTTTTCAGCTAGTTTCGGGCAAAAAAAAATGCCCATAGGGATATATGGATTTGCATTTGCTTAATGGTTGCAGCATTCACTTCACCATTGCAGCATTTATTAAATGATTGCTGCAAAAAAGTCATAAAATCAAACCTGGCTATATGGGTGCGTCAACTTATGAATTACAATGGGAATTCTGGGCTCTACTACAGTTGTAAGTTGAGGACTACCTGTACTCTTTCTTCACTTTAGTACTGCAGCATTCCTTTTTCAATTATTTATTTATTTATATCCTGCCTCTATTATTCTTTTACAAATCCCTTAAAGAGCTGTGGTGACGCAGTGGTTAGAATGCAGGCTAATTCTGCCCACTGCCAGCAGTTCAATTCTCATGGGGTCAATGTTATTATTATTATTATTTTATTAAATTTATAGACCGCCCCCTCTCCCCGAAGGGACTCGGGGCGGTGTACAGACACCACATTAAAACCTAATATAAAATAGATACACTTAAAAACCAATTAAACAATAAGGCTGTACAGGGTAATAAAAGTTAAAAATCAGCTTAAAACAACCCCCAAAATTTAAAAGTACAGAATTGAGGGACTAGATTGGGATTAGGCCAGGCCCGCTAAACTAAACAGGTGGGTCTTGAGCATCTTACGGAAGGAGCGGAGATCAGTGGTTGTTCTGATGTCACGGGGGAGGTCATTCCAGAGGGTTGGGCCCATCACAGAGAAGGCCCTACTCCTGGGCGTCGCCCGCTGGCACTGCCTCGTGGACGGCACCCAGAGGAGCCCCTCCCTGTGAGAGCGGATCGGCCGAAGGGATATATGGGGCAGGATACGATCCCGCAAGTACCTCCTCGGTCCTGTGCCATGGAGCGCTTTAAAGATGATGACCAATACCTTGAAACGCACCCGAAAAGCCACAGGTAGCCAGTGCAGACCGCGCAGGAGAGGTGTTGACTCACAGCCTTCCATACTTCGGGGATTGGTAAAATGAGGATCCAAATTGTTGGGGGCAATAGACTGACTCTGTAAATCGCTTAGAGACAGCTGTAAAGCACTATGAAGTGGTATATTAGTCTATAAATGCTATTGCTAAGTGCTATTGCTATTGAAGAGATTAACCTATCCAACACATCTTCCTTTTCCACACAGCAACAACAACCCTATAAGGTGGATTGGGCTGAGAGAGAGAGAGTAACTGGTCCAAAGTCATCCAGCTGGCTTTCATGGCTTAACCACTAGACCAAACTGAATCACAGACCACATACATTAGTAACATGAAGGAACTAAATATTTTGGCATGGGGTGCTTGGGTTGTTGTCTCAGAATTATGACAGGCAGTTCCAGTGACGTGTGGTGAGGTTTATGGCTGGTGAGGCTGGTGACGTCATCAAACCGCGTGGTTGCTCCGATCGCACGGGCGCAGCCCGATCAGAGAAGGAAGGAGGGGAATGGGATCATGTGTGCAGGAGGCTCCTCAGCGCCAGCTTCAGATCAGCGCGAGCCGCGGTTCCCTTCCCAAGCACACGTGGTCCCATTCCCCTCCTTCCTGAGCCTCCTTGTACATGTCTTGATATATGTTTTTGTAATATGTATGTCTTGTCTATATATTTATTTCATATGTTTTATTGTACGCCGCCCCGAGTCCTTCGGGAGAGGGTGCGGCTAAGAAATAAATATTTATTATTATTATTATTATTATTATTATTATTATGAAGGGGACCGCGGCTGCGCTGATCTGAGGCTGGCGCTGAGGAGCCTCCTGCACACGTGGTCCCATTCCCCTTGCAAGGATCCCGGGCTCGCCCAATGCAAAAAATGGCAAGATTGGTGCACTTGGGGCTGCTGCTGCGATGTCCAGGAAGGCTAAACCAAGCCGCTCGCCTCTCCCAGCCTTTTTTTTATTTTCAAGATGAGAGCAGTGAAGCACTGCCTCCCCTGACTGCACGTCACTGGGCAGTTCTATGGCCCTATCATCAAGTTGGGGATATCTGAGCTGGGAACGCTTTATGACCTATCTGTCTCAATCTATCTATATGCACATATTTATAATAGATATATTTATGGAAATGGCCAGACTTAGATTCCTAATCTAATGCACGGATAGACAAAGGGGAATTTCCCATTATCTCTACTAGAGCTACAGGCTTTTTGCAATTTTCCTCTTTCATGGATGAAAGTGGTTGGAGTGATTGAAGAATCTACTGTAAAAAAAATGCATTTGATTCTGTCAATCTTTTCCCTCCAAGTTCTAACTTTCCTACTTTTTCAAGAATGTAGATCAGCCTTCCCTATGTTGGTGGTTTAGATAGTTTGAACTACAACCCTTGCAATAAGTACAGGAGCTGGGTATTCTAATTCAAATATCTCTGAAGAGCACTAGACTGCGGAATGGTAACTTCGGATGGGCCTTAATGCCTACGTATTCATATCCTGGGCTTCTTCTGGAGGGGAGAGCTGGGACTTGGATGGACACTGGCTACCTTCCCCAGAAAACCATGTGGCATGAGGAGAATCTGAAGTCCTGCAGTATTTATTACAGCTATTTCACTCTTATATAACAATACTAATCTCCCTTGTGGTGTTATAAAGTGATGGCAGAGTAAAATGTAACACAAGATTGAATTGCTCATAAGGAATGCATGATTATTATTATTTTTACCTTTTACACCACAGTTGCTATGTAAGTTTGAAGCCATTCTGCAGAAGGCAAAAGGGGGATTAGGCCAGGCTAATTGGCCAAGCAGCCTTCCAAGCTAGCAATGTCTGCACACTGTTGTTCCAAGGACAGATTTTTACTTCTGACTATGTGAAACATGTTGCATTGGAAATATGTCCCATCAGTTTGAATAAGGCTTAATACAAGTGTTCACACACACAGACACAGAGACACACAGACACACACACACACACGGAGAGGGAGAGGGAGAGAGAAACAGAGAGACAAAGACAGAGACAGTGGGAGGGAGGGAGAAACAGAGAAAGAGAGAGACAGAGGGGGGAAGGAGGGAGGGAGAGAGAAACAGAGAAAGAGAGAGAGAAAGAGAGACAGAGACATAGAGAGAGAGAGAGAGAGGGGGGGAAGGAGGGAGCGAGGGAGGGAAGGAGGGAGGGAGGGAGGGGGAGAGAGAGAGAGAGAGAGAGAGAGAGAGAGAGAATGCTCCCCAAGCAGAATGCCCTTTCTTGTATTTTTTTTTAATATAAAAAAGTTTTATTGGTTTTTTCAAATATTTTGGGGAAAAGGGTACATAAATGTGGAGAAAAATTTTGACAGCTACATCATACGGAAGCTGGTACCTCCCCGGAGTCTTACATCTCTCTCTTATTTTATATATATCAAAATATCATTATTACATACATATTAGCAGTTTAACTTCAAATTCTTTGACATCTTCAACCATACTTTATATCACTTCTAACCATTTCATTATATTAACAATTGCGATATGTTTTTAAATCATTTCTGTGACCTAAGTCTCATTGCTGTCTCTTCTCCCCTGTCTGTTGGCTGAGCCATGGCTCCTTCCCCCTTCCTGTCTTGTGCAGTGTCTCTTGTTTCATCTAGGAGGTTCTTATGTTTTTCCATGAAGGCTTCTGCCTCCATTACTGTATTAATTCTCACTCTACCACCCCTCCCAGAAAATCAACAAGCCTTCTGGAATTAGCCACCTAAACCAGATATTTTTTTCATATAATTTTTTAGTTAAAAAGAAGAATTTCTTCCTCTTATCTCTTATTCTTTTTCGTATCTGTTTCAGAATGGTTATTTCTTTGTCCTTATATCTTAAAGGTTCCCCCCTTTGAACTCCTAGAATCTCATCTCTTGTAGTCTTTCTAAAAAATGTAACATGAACTTCCCTTGGAACATTGTGTGTTCTAGCATATGCTGAATTGATTCTGTATATCAAATCCATATCCCACCCTAGCTGTTGCTTATCTCTTTTAATATAATTGGCTAGCATTGTTATCATAATCTCCCTTAAGTCTTCACCCTCCATTTCAGGTATGTTTTGAAATCTAAGAAAAAGAGACATTCTTTCACATTCCATTTTTTTCCATATAATTCTCAATTCCAACATTTTTTTTGTAAAGCCTTCATTTCTTCTCCCACCCCCACAGCCCCCTCCTCCAGAGCCTCTATTTTCTGGCTATTTTGTAAAGTCTGTTTATTCTCTCTGAGTTCTTCCCTTAAGTCAGCCAGCTGTTTTTTTTATTTCGTCCTGTCCCTTTAAGATTGACTGGAACATTTGTTGGAACATATCTTGAGATTGCTGTTCCCCCTTGGGGGCCCTTGGTTGTAAAAAGGAAGATAGCTGTGTTTGTTGTGGAACAGGACTTGAAACAGAAGAAGATGGAGCCGATGCTGGTTTAGGAATAGGAGCCTTTTTCGCAGGCATTGTGAAGTTCAGAGAAAGTTTATAAGTCTGGACAGAAAAGATGGCATCTACAGGAGCGCGCTGTCGGGCGGGGTCTAAAGGCACACAAAATCCAGCGTGGGATATCAGTCTTCAATATAGCTCCCCTCTAGTTGTAGTCAATTTTCCCCAGTCCAAGGAAGATTGTATAAAGAGATTCCTCTAGGGTTCACCAGGGTTTTATAATTCCGACCCAGGAGATTTTTCAAAGACAACAGTTCATTTGTAACGGCAGCAAAAATGGGGGGAGAAACGCCATTTTGGCTCAGCTCTCTCAGGAGATCGGAGGACAATCGTTCAAAAAGTTCCCATTCATAGTTTATTAGGTCAAATCACTTTCTTTCTTTCGCAATTGTTCAGGAAAGCCATTAGCCCATTGCTTGAAAGAAGTGAATATCAAAGAGTTTTTTCCCAGTTTTCTCTCTCTCCTCCGAGAGAGTGAGAAATTGTTTAAAGCCGCTTTTCTGAGAGGGGGGAGAAAAAAAAACCCTCTCCAATCTCAACACTTTACCAAGATCAAAGAGTCTTAAGAGAGCTGCTAATCCTTGTTTACTCAGTTGTTCAAAGGGGTAGGAAAAAGACCCCGGGGGAATCCCCAGCTCACCGCATTTCTGCTGTTGCCTTCACATGGAGCGTTTTCTTCCTATCTCCTCAGGACGAAGGTGCACATGGCACCCCCCAAAAGCCTCCCGATGCCTAGGGCAAAGCTGGCAGCCCCCCTGCGGCCGCCGCCGCTCCAGGGGGCTCCAGCAAGCCGCCCCGTTGGCAGGACGCCCTACAAGGCTTCCTGTGCCCCCCCGTGAGTCAGAGGGGGCCCACCAGGACGGCGAGCGGCAGACAACATGTCCGTCGTCCACAGAAACCGGAAGTAGAATCGCCCTTTCTTGTATTATTGGCACAGAAAATAAGATTTTTCTATTTCCCACAAAACATAGTAAACATCTCGCAATCTATCTACTTAAAGTTCAGTTTAGGGTCAGGAAATATAGCCCAGGACTGTCCATTAATTAATTCAGTACAGGTTTACTGTACTCATTCAGCATTAAACTTGTACATTTTGAATGTACAATGCAGAATGTTTGGGGAGGATTTAATCCTGTATTGTGGGATGACATGTACGATTGTATAATATCATTGTCACTGAAAGAATGGATTGTAAAAGTACATTATCTTAATGAAAAGCAAATTCAGGAGCAATTCATCTTTGACCTATCGATATTTTAAAGGTATAGAAACAAGCCCATTGAAGCCACCACTAAACTTGAAGAGTAGAGACTAGAAATAAGCAACTTCTCTCATCTCAACTCTTGAGATCAAATGAATTACAAAGAGATATACATGTCTGTGCGTGTATGGAAGTGCCATAATATAAAAAGTACCATGGCTAAATGATCAAATAATCAATAGATCAGTTGCTTCAGTTATGACTAACAGCACCTAGAGCAGTCCAACCATTTCCATACTAAGAAAACTGTAATGAGGAAAGGCTTAATACCACTTCAACAATGGCTGGGTGGTTCTGCAAAGTCACTATAAGCTGCTAGTGAGGCAATGGCCAATACAGGTAGTCCTCGATTTATGACCAGAACTGAGCGAAAAATTCCTGTTGTTAAGTGAGACATGTCAGAAGGTCACAAAAGGTGGATCACATGACCTTGGGACCTAGCAACAGTTGTAAATATGAGTCAGCTGCCAAGCATCTGAATTTTGATCACATGATCCTGGGAATGCTGCAAGGGTCGTAACTGTGAAAAATGGTCATAAGTCACTTTTTCAGGGCTGTTGTAACTTTGAACGGTCACTAAACGAACTGTTGTAAGTCAAGGACGATCTGTATTTTACAACTCACCAATATGCCTAATGTAACACATGTTGCAGATGGTATGAGAAAACTGACTTTATCGTCACGGATCGCTGAAAAACCCACGGTGAATGCTTTCCCGACAAAAGAATAAAATAAAATATAGAATCTTTATTCCTGAATATCTGCTAACAAGACTGATGTTTGATTTAGATCAGGAAAATCCAAGTTGAAATCCCTGATCAGTCCCAAAGCTTAATTGGTATCCTCTGCCAGCTTAACCTACTTTCCAAAGTTACTGTGAGGATAAAAACGGAGGAGAGGCCGCATAACCACTCTCTGAGGACAAAAGGTGGGATGAGAACAAGAGCAACCACAATAATAATAACAACTTTCTGTCATCAGAGAAGTGGGCGCTCCTGTCTGAGGCAGGAGGCAGAGACAGAGACAGAGAATTGCTCTCTATAATCAGCAATAAATTGGTACTTTGTGCTTATGAAATTCCAGCATGACTTTGTAAGCCATTTGATTATGTGAAACTGTGTAAGAAAAACAGATGTACACCATACGGTAAATATTAGTGTTGATATTAATGGTACAATTGAATTAATCGTACAATTGAAATGTTTTAAAAAGATAATAAAGTAAAAAGCCTAGGAAATTATCTTGTATGTTAAACTATGCTAAGAAATTCCACCAGATTGCTCAAAAGTCCTCTTCTACGACTCTTCATTGAACACTTAATTCAAACGTTGACAAACAACATCTATCAACCATCCACTGTTGCAAACGTAAGGTAGATATTTTTTCCCAGTCCCAGTTCTGCATAATAATTCTTTTGCTATTGACTTGCATGAATTCCACAGTTCTTGACGTCTTGAAAATTCGCAACTGAGCCAAGCAGAACACATGCAGCCTCAATCTGCAACTGTTTGTTAAAATGTCAGCAGCAATGAAAGATGGCATTGGATGATAATTCAAGGGCCTTACTCTATGAGGGGGGGGAAGGGAAATACGGCTTAATGCAAGGGATCATATGTAAGACTGAAATCTAAAAAGCCATTATCAACTTGCCAGGACAAGATAATGACATCTGGAGGTCATGTTCCTAAGGCAAGATAAAGACATGTTCTTCTTTCTAAGAAGAAAAGGATGAATCTGTGGGAAGAAATATCTATTTGGTTCAGTTTGAAGCTGGGAGAAAGACACTGGAAACATGGAGGCTGATTGGAAAGATGGTTTATTGATGAACAGAACAACCAGGGTTTGTGGTTCTGGGCACCTGACAAAATGGAGTTGAGAGTGGGGAGGTTTTGTACCTTATGTTGGGCTTTGCACTTGAGCTTCCTATTCCTGTGCAAGAATATGTGTTCTATTGGCTGTTGTGAGACTCCCATGGGGTCGTGTAGGGGTTATGTAGGGGTCATAGCTGGCTTTCTAGGCAAAGTACAAATCCTAAGTGTTTGTCTGAGCTAGGTTTGGTTGAAATTTGGATTGCTCTGAGGGTGATGCAATGAAGGGGCTTGTTTTCTGAAAGGTGTTGGGTAATTCCTATTGTGGCTTACTGGCTTTTGTCCTGTTTTGGCTCTTGGGTAAGGTTATTTGCTTATGAATAGAGCTATCTAGATACTTGTCTTCTTTCAATAAGCTCTTTATCTCTTAAGTGCTGACATCTGCTGTGGCCACTAAGGAAAGTGCGGGTTGCTTTCTGCCTCTAAAAACATGTTTCTCCATTTCTATCTTTGGGAAATAAAATAATCTGCCTTTTCAAAATATTCCTCAAAATATTTCATTCTTCTAGGAAGGGGTTGGGTGCTAACTTTCTACAAACCTTTGGAAATTTGTTAGTTAAGATGTCTAATGGCAAAGGCAAGAGACCAAGATCCAGTACACAGATAATCCCAGATAAAAACTCAGAGGTTTGGGGAAACAATAAACAATCCTAGCATTATCTCCTGTAGAATTATGAATCCCCTGATTTAGCTGCTCATTGCTGAATCCTTGTAATACTATTTAAAAATAAAAAGAGTTTTGGACATTTAACAGCTATTTTAAATATATATGTTATAGTTTGGACAGAGAAATGAGTACATATATACTATATAAACACTGTATCGTTTTCATTATCAAAATAAAATAGTGCTTTCCGTCAAACAATTTTGTGCGGGGAAGATTCTGTTTTGTTCCTGGAATCCTTACAGTGCCATGATTTATGAGCTTAAAATGTGAAACTGCACATTACTGTCTTCTACTACATTGCCAGCATATTAGAAGTTTTAACTAATTACAAAGCAAGAAATGGCAGATGAAGGGAAAATATTTTTAGATGCTTTACCATGGAAAGACCAGGATAATAATCTAAGTATATGTGCAATGAATCAAATCTGGATTCTTAAATTACTAAATTACATATTTGGCTTTAGAAGAACATAATTATTTTCATTGGTGCTCTGCACAGAAAAAGTGGATAGAGAGACATTAGTAGCCCTTTCACTTGAACCTGTCCACTACAGAAACTCCATAGAGAGCACAAGGTCATGTACAGCTATAGAAAAGCCTTGGTATGATTCAGTAGTGAAATTCAAAAAAATGTACTACCAGTTTTGTGGGCATGGCTTGGTGGGCGTGGTGTGGCTTGGTGAGCATGGATACTGCAAAATCTCCATTCCCACCCCATTCCATGGGAAGGATACTGCAAAATCTCCATTCCCACCCCTCTCTGGGGCCAGCCAGAGGTAGCATTTGCCGGTTCTCCGAACTACTCAAAATTTCTGCTACTGTTTCTCTAGAACCTGTCAGAACCTGCTGGAATTCACCCCTGATATGATTCCATATCCCAATTTTAATTTTTAAAAATGATAAAAAATGATTAACCAAATTGGAAGCGATCCTACTGACGTTTACTTTTAATTTTAATCAAATCAAGTTTAATTCTAGCCTACCTCTTCCAGATGTGTTTATTTTGTGGTGGCCCCCTTTCCTTCCTGGATTGTGGTTCTTCACAGGCAATTTGAAGGCCATGTACAGCTCTGGACTCACTAGACTTAATATGGAGAAGCTATTTCTCAATTTCACTTGTAGATGCAAGAGAGAAATGGACCACTTGCTTCTCACAGGTCACTGCTGGAAATGGGGCACTGGAGCTAACAAACCTTTGATGAGATCTACCACCCCTGTCCAGCATAGGAATTAAAATCTAACATATGGAAAATTGGGAAAATCTAGTTGAAACATATAAGATAATTGGAAGAAGACAGGAGAGATTACCAAGCAAATGACCCTGACTAGTTTACAAAAGAATTTAGTTAATACTCATAATTTGTATTGTGGGTAGCTGTCCTAGGGCTAGATGCTACTGAGTTTGTAGGCTATAAGAAGAAACACGATATAGAAGAATGGTTTAAATTACTGGTAAGATGTTTTCTCTCATCCTCTCTTCCTCCCTCCCTCTCTCTCACACATACACCCACACACTCACACTGTCTGTGATCATAATATATAATTTCTAAAAATAAATACATATGACAATAATAATAGTAATAATTCAGTTGACTGAGTTACATGTTTAATGAATAAAAGAGATACTAATAATGATACTAATAATGATACTAATAATGATAATAATGATGATGATGATGATGTCATTAATAATCATATACTTGGAACAGTTTATATTCTGCAACGAAATCTTTAACACCATCCAACAACATGTCTCTATGCCAGGTCCTTGGGAAGGACTTCATAGGTGAATAAAAATGCCAAATCCTGTGCAAACATCTGGTTGGCTGTATGATGAACCACAATAATATATTAAATCAATAATGAAGAGACAAAAACCCTGAAGAAAAAAAGTCCATATAGCAACATTTTAGTTATACTTTAAATTTGGAACCAGACATTCTACCCTAAAGATGTATTAACACAACATTAAGCCAGGGGATAATGTAGAATGCCTTAATGGGAAAACAAAGAACTCAAGTGCAATTGCTCATTGGTGGAATTGTGAGAAACTCGCTGCTTACAAGTTTGAAGCTATGGGGAAGGAATGTATAATGGTCTTTTCTCTTGGAAAATCCAACATACTCTGATGATCAAATGCATTCTTTAGTTCTAATCCTGATGAACATAAACAAAAACCATCTACCCTCAAATCTGCATGAAGAGATATCCTCCTTTCTTGTGGCAAAATGTCATTGGTGTCATTTCTATGCCAATGGAGCTTTCCTATTCTCTGTCTGGCATTGGGTTTCATGCAAAACAAAAAACAAAAAAACAAAACCATCATATTTGCTCTTTTTAAACTTAATTTTTTTCCAGTTTTCAGGATTACATGGTTATTAATCTTAATTTTAACATGGTTATACGGTCGTACATACCCTGAAAGAAGCCCCATTGGATACAATCTATGTATTAATTAAATTTGAACTTCAACAAGATCAAAATTAGGCTACATAGCTCTTCTGTTTTGATTTCAAGGTTGTTTTCTTTACAAAATTGTTTACACTGCCTAGACATATGCAGGCAAGCTGGTGCTTATCTAATTTTAAAGAAACTGATAAAAATGATATCATCTAGCAAGCAGGTCTTAAAAGCATTTGAATGAATATGACAATAAATAATTGCCACACAGCTATTCAAAAATAATATGATTATATAATGTTTGGATGACTTGGATTATCTGAAAATAAAATAATTCTCCAAGTTGTGCAATTTTTAACATAAACACAGTGATGTAAAGAATCCAGGGGCCATTGTAAACAACAAAACTAGAAACCGTAATATTTTATGATCCAAATAATATTGTAACTGCTAAATTCAAATTAACAGAATTTTCTTTCTTTAATGTGACACTTGCAAAATGCTTTATAATTGTTATGGCAATAACCGAAGTGATTCCCCCTAGCAATTAATATGCTTGCGCCAAGGGAAACTTTTGACTATCTTCTTTCCTCATGATTCATTTCCCTTTTAGAAATAACCTACGAAGCAGCATGGGGAAATGTTATTTTGAGTGACTAATGTTTATTAAAATAAAATCCGATTTGACATTATTACGCCATTCTCTAGGATTATGGCCTGTTTTACTAATCCACAATATAAACTTCTGTGTGATTGACCAATAATATTGCAAAGGAATGTTGGAAGCACAGCAGAGATTTCCTGTGAATAGAGGTCTAGACTCTTTTAAAACCTAAGTATTTTAAAGTAACAATAGCCAGCCAGAACAGATTGGATTTCTACTTTTAATATGGTGGGCCATATTAATCTCTGGCTAAATTTCTGTAAGTCTAATACCTCTTTTAGGGATGCATCCTGGCAAGTCACATTGTTTTCAAGATGTTTCCATTGCTGTTGCAAAGGACTCAATTGGAACATTTGCAAATTGTTCATCGGAATGAGTAATCATCTGGGTTGTCCTATTGTATATGGACCAGTGTTGCAGAACTGAGCAATGGGTGTAAAATGTATGGGGCCAGGCTTCTCCCATTCAGTTTTCAGAGACACGGATTATATGTGATGTAGTTTAATATCTAAGCATCTAAAGGATGGCAGTAATCTTATGTATCTGAAGCTCAAATACACAGAGATTATAAGCACTGTACTGGAATGTAAATGCCAGATTTTCTTTTTCTTTTATATCTTCTTTTTGGGGATCATCTCTGGCCTGATGAGACCTGGCCCCCAAATACTGTGCTCCAACCAACACCCACTTCCTGTTTCCTTTCTGGTCAAATCTGTTTCCTGTTTCCTCTCAAGCTCCCCCAGGATTGCTATCTCTCACCGGTCTTTGTTGCTTGGCAACAAAGCTGAAAACACCCTCCCCCTTAGTTTCTTCCCCCCCCCCCCGCACAGCTGCTAGGCATCCTGAGCCATATTTTGATGTAACAAATAGGAGACCAGATGGGATGATACATTTAATACCATTTCTAAAAGCAAAAAAAAAATGCATGTGCATGGGGCAAGCACTTGGGTGGAGTAGAACCCTTACCCATGAAGAACGAGGAGCACAGGTTTGCAACATCCATGCTGCCAAAAGAACACTGTAAGACTGTAGTTCTAGTCCAGGGGTGTCCAGCCTTGGCAACTCTAAGACTTGTGGGCTTCAACTCCCAGCGTGGTTGGCTGGGGAATTCTGGGAGTTGAAATCACATGTCTTGAAATTGCCAAGGTTGGAAAGCCCTACAAAAGCCAAAGTGTAGAGGCATATGTCGGTGTGGGAGATGGGGAAATGGAAATAAATGGAATTCCCCCCACTCTAGTAAGGACCTTAATAATTGCATATATCCTCAGCAGTAATAAATATTGGCTTGGTTGCCTTGGTTTTAGTTATTTATTAAATTTATATGCCACCCATCTCACCATTGAACAACTCTATTCTGCACCTTTCTGGGTTTGATTATGCTTGCCCTGATCTACCAGGAGTATCCTGAACAAAAGCATTTCCAAGCTCAGTACAGGTTTCCCTTATTTTATGCTCTCTCAAAACCTTGCACAAAACAAACTCATATAAACGGAGTCATTGAACCAATGGAAAAACGGGGTTGAGAAATAGATTGTCACATTCTGTAACCCAAAAGCATTGACAAATATGCTCATAAATTTGCAGTCTTATTCTTTGCTATTATATTATTCAAATGCATTTTCTTCCTTGTCTTATATTCTATGTACTGTATAGGAGAACCGTCTTTTCTATTAATGCATGCAGTTATCATAACAGACAAAGAGTAGAATGCATTTCATCATAATAGTACAAATTTTATTAACATTCTTTGTTGTGTTGCTTGCAGTAGATTTGCCTGGTTAGTTAAAAGTTCATTCTAAGGTTGGGGGTTCTTCACCAACTTTGAAGCAATGTAACAATCTAAGTTTGTTTCTAATGTTAGAGGGGCTTTTCCTTTGCATTTTGGGAATGCTGATTTGACAAGATTTTGATGGTCACTTTGATCCTGCAATAACAGTATTAACTATTGCAGATATTGAAGTGGGATACAGAACCCACAACTAGAACAATTGTACAACATGATAGCAAATATATAGATATATTTGTTATAAAACTGCTGGTGACTTTCTTTCACTGCACTATAGAGAGTTTTTTAACTTACTGCACCTGTGTATGGTTTGCCAATTGCACAGTGGCAGATAGGACAGCACTCCAGAGGGTCAACATCATTGCCCAGAGGATCATTGGTTGCCCTCTCTCCTCTTTGGAAGATAAATAAATTTAACAAATAAATAATAAATAAGTTGTTCTTAAGCACAATTCCCCACTAATAATAAAGATAACTGGGCTATGTTGGGTTGTTTGCTGTCTGGATGGATGACAACCGACTCAAGCTCAACCCCTCCAAGACGGAGTGGCTGTGGGTACCGGCTCCCCGGTTCAGCCAATTAATTCCATCATTGGCCATCGGGGGCATTCAACTTGCCCCCGTGGAGCGGGCGCGCAATTTGGGCGTCCTCCTGGATGCCCGGCTGTCCATGGATGACCATGTGACAGCCGTGGCAAGGGGGGCGTTCCACCAGGTTCGCCTGGTGTGCCAATTGTGCCCCCTACTGGACCGGGACGCCTTACGCACAGTCACTCATGCGCTGGTGACGTCTCGCTTGGACTATTGTAACGCTCTCTACATGAGGCTTCCCTTGAAATGCACCCGGAGGCTACAGTTGGTCCAGAACGCAGCCGCGCGGGTAATTATGGGGAGTACTAGGTACTCCCATGTGACACCGTTCCTGCGCGAGCTGCACTGGCTTCCTGTGGTCTATCGGGTGCGTTTCAAGGTTTTGATAACAATCTTTAAAGCGCTCCATGGCTCAGGACCTAGTTACTTGCGGGATCGTATTCTGCCCCATACATCCCTGTGACCAATCCGCTCGCACAGAGAGGGCCTCCTCCAGGTGCCGTCCACCAGACAGTGTCGGGGGGCGGCGCCTAGGAGTAGAGCCTTCTCTGTGGCGGGCCCAGCCCTGTGGAATGACTTCCCTCCGGATATTAGGAATACCACTGACCTCCGCTCCTTTCGTATTAAGCTCAAGACCCACCTATTCCAAGTAGCTGGCCTGGCTCAACTTTGATCTAACTATATCGCTCCTGACGGGTTTTTATCTGGGTATTTTAATTGTATTCAATTATTTAGGGGTTTTTAAACATTGTATTTTAATTGTTTTTATTCATTAGTCGACCTCCTCCTTGTACATGTCTTGGTATATGTCTTTGTTATATGTATGTCTTGTCTACATATTTATTTCATATGTTTTATTGTACGCCGCCCCGAGTCCTTCGGGAGAGAGTGCGGCTAAGAAATAAATATTTATTATTATTATTTATTATTATTATTATTATTATTATATTCCTGTCTCATTGAATGGGAGCTTTGCTATTGTATTTATTAATACAGCTTGCCTTTAAAAAAAGGCCTGGGTAAAATGTGCAATTAAACCACAATTAGTGAAGTGTTAATACCACTTTATAATGCCTTGGTAAAGCCACACTTGGAATACTGCATTCCGTTTTGGTCACCACAATGCAAAAAAGATGTTGAGACTCTAGAAAGAGTGCAGAGAAGAGCAACAAAGATGATTAGGGGACTGGAGGCTAAAACATATGAAGAACGGTTGCAGGAACTGGGTATATCTAGTTTAATGAAAAGAAGGACTAGGGGAGACATGATAGCAGTGTTCCAATATCTTAGGGATTGCCACAAAGAAGAGGGAGTCAAACTATTCTCCAAAGCATCTGGGGGTAGAACAAGAAGCAATGGGTGGAAACTAATCAAGGAGAGAAGCAACTTAGAACTGAGGAGAAATTTCGTGACAGTTAGAACAATTAATCAGTGGAACAACTTGCCTCCAGAAGTTGTGACTGCTCCAACACTGGAAGTTTTTAAGAAGATAACCATTGTATAACCATTTGTCTGAAATGGTATAGGGTTTCCTACTTAGGCAAGGGGTTGGACTAGCAGACCTCCAAGGTCCCTTCCAACTCTGTTATTCTATTCTATTCTATTCTATTCTATTCTATTCTAGAGTGGTTGCCTCAATTCCAGCCTAGCATTTTTTTCTCAATGCAAGTCCCATAAAGGAAAAAGCAGAGTTATACTGTTGATTTAGATTAGGGATGCTAGAGAGTTCTTGGAATTGAAGTCCACAAGTCTTAAAGTTACCAAAGTTGGACTCCCTTGATTGAGACCCATTAGTCTGAAGATTTGGGAATACAGGTTGGACTATATGTGAATAGGTGAATTTTTAATAGGACCAGAACTCCATCCCATCCCTGTCCCTTTAGCACCTAGAAATAGCCACATTAACTGTGGAATGTTGCATACACAACTCACACCTACCTCTGTGATCATCATTGTTTATTTCTCTTTTTTTACTTAGCAGATATCCTCTTCACCTCATTTCACAACATTTACTGGTATTTTTGTGAGGACAGAGCTTTCTAAATATTCAGTGCATAGCCAATAATCAAGTTTTAGTGGGGAAATAAGGACATGGAAACGCTAAAGAGGGACAAATACTATCATTTCTCCTTTCCTGCAGAGCTCCCAAGACCACAATGCTTGATAAACTATTTTATTTTACTAAATATTTGATAATTGCTTTTCTCTCAGTTCTGCAACGCAGAGTGGTCCTTTGTGAAAAATATGCCATTTCATGTCATCAGATTATTTGTTTACTTAGGGATGAGACAGAACTGCTTCATTATGATTGTTCTCTAGTAGAGGAAGATTTTAATTCGTGTGTTTGAAGTCCACTTTTTAAAAATCATATTCTAGAAGCATTTTAATGCATCAGCTAGTTTTTGGTGTTATAGTTTTTAACAGCAAAGAAGACTTCCTTTTAAGAAATAGATTTCTGTTAACAGTTTAGCTTGCACTTTCAAGTTGAGCAAAATAAGTATAATTAGAGAGGATTAGATTTGTTCCATTGGTATGCTATTTTTTTAAAAAAAGGAATATATGTTTATTGAAAAGATTAGTTCTGAGAAAATCACATCTGGCTGAACTACATTGTAAAGTACAGATTAACTACTGTATTTACTGAAGCAGTTTGATTCCATTGCTCAATGCAGAAAAAGAGATCTTAAATTTTTGCACTATAACATGTTTAGAGACTCTTCTCCACTCTATCAGAAAAGGTGATCTGTTGAAACAGAGGAAACAATACAGAAGAAAAGCATACATAAAAATAGAAGCCCACGTCAACAGGCCATATATGGAGTTACTGGGGACTTCAGAGGGATACCCTTTCATTCTTTCTTTCAGGTTGTTTTTTTTTTTTTTGCACCACCCCTTTGGTGAAAACAAATCACTACCGCATTATTTCTCCTTCTCTCCACTATTCAATCAAACCTTCACAAAAAAATGCTGCACATGGATAAGCAAAACCTATTTATATTATAGAATGCAGTCCAGGCCACTTCAAACTAATGTTCTTTACACAATTTGAAACGAATTTATCCTATTTATTAACAAGTGGAGCAAAATGCAAAGGATTGCGGTACAGTGCAGCAATAGCAGCTTCTGATGAGTCAAGCTCCCACAGACGCCAGCCTGCCTCCGCCTCTCCCCCCCCCCCACGTCCTCTTTTTCTTTCCTCCCATCCCCCTCTGCCTCTCAATAGATGTCTATTAAAAGCTGCTGACGTTGGGAGCGACGGCCATCTTTGATGAGGGCACAGCTCCCATTCCATTGAAGAAGGAGATTTGGGGAGGTCAGGAGCGGCTGTTCTTACTTCCCAACTGCAGCAGCACACCCCAGTCTCATAACCCTCCACAGAGGCAACCGAGCAGAACTCATCTGGAGCGAAGGTAAGGGAAAGCAGAGGATGAAAGCCCCCTGCTTGTCTTCGGAAGCTCTTCCACGGCTAAAGCCGTGGAAGGAAGGGAGAACTATGGCAGGCTGGGAGAAACGGGGATATTTTTTCAACCATATTGTTGTTTCCGATAGAGCAAACGAGAGGGAAGGAGAAGAAAAGAAACATTCATTTCTGCGTCTGGTTTGCTATTATTTTGAAAAGAATCTGGTGGTGCATTCTTTACACGTAAGAGTTCTTCTGCAGTATTTGCCTGGTTTTGTGTCTGTCTGTGTGTAAAAGAGTGAGTGCATGCGAGGGAGAAAGAAAGCTAGGGTTCAACTAAGTGATTGTGTTTTGCTGGCTGAAGTCACTTTTCTTCCTCCCGCGTTTTGATGCAGAATCGGTGTGACTAGCAATAAAGAGGTGGGGAGGGAAAATTGTATATAGCGGAGGATTTTCCTGTACGCTGGGCAACATTCTTCGATTACAGATTCCATTTCAGTACCCTGGACAGCGAATACCACTGCTGCGGACTCTGTCGCAACGGCCGCAGAAATCTATCCAAGGCAGAGTGCGCACCTAAAAGCCTCACTGCAGCAACGGGACTTTTATTTCAGCACCTCGGGCAGCTAAGGGACATTCTCATGGGATCCCCCTGCAGGCAAAAGTTGTGATGATGAAGGGAAATCCGACGCCTTGGAGATACTTGCCTTAAAGCAGGGAGACCGGTGACAATGCAAATACTGCAAAATGGTGGGGAGGGTGGGTGGCAAAGAGGAACGCCGGAGGCAGAAAAGTGGGCAGAAGTTTTATATATGAAGAGGCTGCACTAAAGGGAGCGAGGGAATGGAGACTGGTGCATTAAAACCTCTCGCGATTGCAGCTCATTATTTAGTTTCCCTTCGTCCCTTTTGCCAATACTGATCTTCTCTGTTTCCACACCATAGCCACCCTGCCTTACAACATCCGTATTCGTCGCCACGTAGGAAAGATGAAACCTTTCCTGACTTCTCCACTGCAGAGACCTGCTGTGAAGCAGTGGCACGCTTCCCTAAGCTGGGAACCCGTGTTTGTTTTGGAAAGAGGTCCTGCAACTAAACAGTTTGTCGTGGTTTGATCTGATTAAGAGGGAGGTTTCAAAGAAGGGAGATTGAGTCCAAATCTTTTAAATCTATTTTTAAGAGGTAAAAGCGACCGTTAAGAACAGACAAGCAAAAATCTTCTATCCTTCTTCTCTTCCTGATCCCCAAAGATCACACTGCGAAAGTTCTACTGAGTTTGGTGATCTCCCGTGAGCCCCAGCGATGTGCAATTTTTCCTCCAGACGTGCTGGGGCAGTTTCATTCATCTTTCCGTTTTTGCCGCCTATAACGACGTGTCAAACGGCCATTCCTAAATAACACTGCGATAGGCGAGAACTCTCTTGAATGCGAGGAATGCTAGCCAGGCAGTTTGATCAGTATCGGGAGCGCTTCAGGTACCTTTTTCGTTTAGCGCGTTGATTGGAAAGATGGCCAACCTTTGGTACCAGGAAGCACAAAATAATTCGCCCTGTGAGCCTACCGTTGTAAAACCCTTTCGCTGAAACGCCTATAGTTCAACCCCTGCTCCTCTAGAGGAAGTGGGGTCCTTCAGAAGCCTCGCCTCCCTCTATTAAGCTGGGGTTATTTTGGAAAGTGTGGAAGGAGCAGGTCGTCCATGTGAAAGTGAACTTCTGGAGAGGCTCATGTAAGAAAAAGAGGGGGGAAGAAGAAAGGGGAACATTGATATAGATTTTCTCCATGCTTCGAAAGCGCTCATCGGGAGCCAGTGCGTCAAGGAAAAAGCTCTGCGCGTTGGAGCTTCAGTAATTATTCTGCTGGTTTCCTCTCCCCTCCCCTCCCCTCCCCTCCCGGTCGTCTTCAGCTTTGCAAAAGGAGGGAGGGGAAGAGAGGAGGAGGAAACCGAGACTGTTGACAAGGGAAGGCAGGAGATTCAGCGTGTGTTGTTTCCAAGCGATGGCTCTCGGATGGGGGGCCCCAAGGAGTTCTTTAGCGCCTCTTCGCAAACAACGCGGAAACAGCGAAGCTGGGGGGTGGGGGAGGGAAATTGGCGGGGGAGGAGGAGAGAATTCAGGTGGCGTCCATTCATGAGTAAGGCGGGAGAAGCGCGTCAGCTCAACTGACGGATCAGAGCTAGGGTTGATTGAGATCAGCCCTGCACATCAGGCGGTAAAGCTCCCCTGGCGGAAGGCTTTTTGCTTTTTCGCAGTCATGTTTCCCCGTCTCGCTGCGTCCATCTGCTGTCTTTAAGAGTTGCAGTCGGAAAAGCCACGTTAAGCGTCGAAGCCGATCGGGACTGTTTTAGATGGGATGGGTTCACCCTTTCCCGCCCTACGGCCTCTTCCGTCGCCCCTGTATCCGTTCCAGCTGGACGCCTTTAATCGGGAATCGTAGAATCCCTTTGGGAATTAACTGGAGCTAACGTGGATCGCTTGCTTCCTGCTGCTTCCGCCTCTTGGTTAATCATCAGGGGGGCGTTATGATTCAGGTTTGCGGCGGCTGCCTAGCCCAGCATAGGCCACGCATGTAGCAAAATCCGAGACCGGCATGGCCTCGCTCCACGTGACTAGCTAAATAGGCCGAGGCAGCTTTCTTATTTTAAATCTTTCCCTGGAAGTGGTGTCATGTTGGAGGAGGGTGACAGGCCGTCTGGTAAAAGCAGCAAGGGGCGGGGAGGGCGGAGAAGGCAGGGCCGAGAACTGTCCAGATACCCTTGGAAATTTTCATGACTTGGTCGAAGTCGGGTTCTGCATCCTGCGTGCTGAATAAAGCACCGTTCTTCGACTGCCTCGTGACAGAGGATGGAAAGCAAAATTGTCTCGAGGAACAAGGAACAATCAAGGAATTGGACTTCATAGCAGTGGAAAAAGCGGGGGCGGGAGGAGAGGGAGAAAGAGCGTGCTGGACAATGCAGTGCTTACAGAGGACCTTGGTCTACAGCAACCTTTATCCCCCAGCACCAAATGTCGAGTCACATCCCATTTCTTTGGGAAATAATGTAGGTATCTTGGAACAGACGCCAAATGCCCTTCTTGCAACGAGTAATTTTGTTTTAATCACAGGGGACAGACTTTAGGCAAAGTCCCATGCAGGATCGAGTCCAAGGAATTAGTAATCAAACCCTTAGCAAGATGGAATGTAGAATGGTCAATAAGAGAAGAAGAGGCACCAGGGAAGGCTATATTTGTGGCCTTACAGAAGCAAACAGACATGCGGACATGTGGAGTTGGGGATGTTTTCTCCAAAAGAGTCTGAAGGAATTTTCCATCCAAAGCCACCAAGGCAGTATTCCAAAGAGCTGGTTCCTTTGATTACAGAAAACTGCTGCAGGCATTAAGAAGTGATTGGCTGTTTCTTTGGCACAGTGTAGATTAAACCAGTAAATTATTTCAAGAGTGCAGGTGGAAGAATCTCAGGGTTCCCCTTCCAGACATTGGAGATAAAATAAAGAAGGAGAAAACCACCATCCTGCAATCAGCATCTGATGGAACTACATCCTGGCTGAAGACAATGACAAATCTCTTACTGTTAGTAAGAACACTATATGGATGTTTCTATGAGGCCATCAGGGCTGGACTCTGTGTGAAGGAGACTTTACCTTTTACAGGACAATATAGCTTAATTCAGGTTTTCTCCCCATTAGTCACATTGTCCTGGTTTCTCTTCCAGAAGCCAGAAGAGTCCACAAAGAACTGTGTTTGAATAGGAATGAGATTCTCTCTTTGTTTATCCCTTCAAATGAATGTTACTAAAGATGGAAACCAAGAACTTCAGTAAAATAAACAGGCAGCTAAAAATTGAATGTTGTATCTTGTGTATGCATGCAGAGCCTCTTATTCTCCCACCAGCAGCAACTTTGATGTAAACAAAAGTCTACCCAAAGCTGGGCTTGTAAGCCTTCCTAGTTCTCTCTTGGGCTTTACCCTATTGCTTTTAATTAAAAGCCATCTGAATATAGTATATTCATGGCTGTTAATGTAGCCAGAATGCCCCATTCAGTACTTGTGTGGGCCTGTGAGATCGTTTCCTTTATTTGTATGGATTGGGTATGAGTGCCATTCCTTATGTAACCAAAACAGACAGCTTCTCCAACCAGATAGTAGGGATGAGCATAAGGGGTGGGGAGCACGGAGCTTTGCAGGTATCTCTAGGGAGAAAGCCTATTTACCTGCTGTAATTTTTAAGGAAAAACACAGGGGGTTGGTTAGAAATGCGTTTTTGCTATGAGTGAAAACAGTGAACAGAATTACATTCATTATGCAGTCTTTTGTAGAAGGTCCCATTTAAAGAGACCCACTGTAAAAACAAAATATCCAAGTTTAACACTTACAATTTTATGTCACTGTTCCTTTAATGTTTTACTTTGGACTCACTAAACTATTGTTTTTACAAAATGTTACTTACAAAGAAAGGTTATAGTAATGGGAAAGTATCCGTTAACACTTATGCTGGGAAGTCAGGAGTTGAAAATATTACAAGGCAAAGAATTTTGGGAGTGATTTAAAAGTCAAGGAAAAACTTTTCTGAATTCTATTCAGATCATTTCAGTTCTATCCTTTGAATTATACCTTGCTGTGTGATGCTGTTATTTTCCCAATCCATTTCCAGTCCAAAATAAGCATGCCCAACTCTTAACTAAAGTGTATTGCGAAGCTTTGCTTCTGAACTGAAGTGTAATGTCACTCTGCCTAAATGAGATGGAGTGGCATCATGAGGGGAAGAGATTGATAAAATGTCTGAATTAGCTTAATGTAGACATTGTCATCAAAAGGACATGGGTGCCTTATGCTGCAGGATTGGATGTGCAGGGTTTTTATTCAGGATAGACAAGGTAGGGTAGACTGGATTTGGGCTTTAAAAACAATTAATCTTGCCCTAAGTAAACACTAATGTTTAGTATCCATTGCTTGTAGATAGGCCCCATTCACTTTTTGGTAGACTTAGGTTTCAATAATTTTCTGCAATGGGATAGTAAAATTGTTAATCGAATAACAGAGTTGGAGGGGACCTTATTATATACTTGATCAAGAAGGAAAGCATAGGGGTATGGTTCAGTTAGATTTTAAATCTCGAGTTGTTATGCAATAGCTTAAATTTATAGGGAAAACCAGCATTGGCAGCTTTATGTGATTGATCTGTTGCTGGAATGTGTTACCTCAGATTGCTGGTGCCCCTGCTGGCTATATCGACATTATCCAGGCATCAAAAATTTCCATATTCTTTTTGGAACTGAGATACTTTATCGTCATCACCATCTTTAATTAAAGAACAGGGTATTTGCATATCTCACTATTTGCATAACTCACTTTTCTTCCTTCTCTAGAGTAGCACAGTCCAATCATTGACATATCAGACAGGGCTGGCTGAATATGAAGCTTGGCTGGTCGATACATCTTACTGATATCATTGAATTTGTGCCACTAAAGGCTTGGCATATCTCTCGGATACAGAATCTAGAAATGTCATTACCGATGTATATTGTTCGGCTAGAATATTTCTTTTTTTTCTTTTTGTCCTACTGTAAGGGATGTGTTTTCATCTTAAATCTGTCAAATTGTTTGAGCAAATTAAAATGCAGGCATTTAAATTCTCTGAAAGGGGTGAGCAGTATTTATATATAACCTCTGCTGATCTGCTGTTATATCTATCTATCTATCATCTATCTATCTATCTATCTATCTATCTATCTATCTATCTATCTATCTATCTATCTATCTATCTATCTATCTACCTACCTACCTACCTACCTACCTACCTACCTACCTACCTACCGTATCTATCTATCTATCTATCTATCTATCTATCTATCTATCTATCTATCTATCTATCTATATGCATTTTTGAATACAGGGTATATCAGTTACACAGACAAAGACCAAAATAACAAAAATCATGGTAAATATTAACACATGGACTCATAACAGTAACTATAATATGATAACACTTGTATTAATTATAATAGTATAACCAAATAGTTTAAACTGGGTTTTCTTACATCTTGGCCTATTTACATTTTATAGATTATCATAATTATAGTTGGAAACCATCTGTATTTTAATAAGACATTCATAGTTTTTTTCTAATTCCTACCCATTGTCTCTAGCCATTCACAAAAACTGTTCCATATCAGGTAATATTCTGAGTCTTCTTTATCCTTAATTCAATCTATCCATTTCAGCACATTCTAAAATTTTCCGAATTACTTCCTCGTCTGGCGGAGTGCAGCTGAAAAGATAGTCCGCAAATATGCTTCTGTGAAAAATCCTTGCCGCGCAAAATGTTTAGGTTTCCTTCACAGTTGGATGTGAAGATGAGATTAGTACAATTTTACTTACTCTTTACTGATTTGAAAGCCAGTTTGGTTAAACACCTGGTTTGGTGTAGTGGTTAAGGTATCAGGCTAGTGATTAGGAGATCATGAGTTCTAGTCCCACTTTAGGCATAACTGGGTGATCTTGGCCCAGTCACTCCCTCTTGCCAAGAAAACTGCAGGGGCGTGTCCAGATAGTCACCAGGAGTCAACACTGACTAGAAGGCACCAAAATGAATAAGAGCTGAATGGCACAAAATATTCTCTTTCATCATAAGCACGTAATATAAGTGGAGGAGGGTATATACCGTGCCATCAGATCTCAGCGGCTTCAATCTGTTGCAGAGTTAGAATCATAGGGCAATTTCCCTAATATGTTAAAAGTTCTTCCTTGAACCTTCCTTGATCAAATATACTATTGCTATGCTATATTGCCGGGATATTGGTTGTGTCAGAATTTTATTATGTTCCTTCTTTGGTAATGATAGATACGGTGTTTCATCTTATGCAGTAGCAGAAGCTGAATATTAATCAAGGGAAGAGAACAGACTAGAAGCAATTTATCATGAGGGTTTCTATATGGCTGCAGGTGATGAATGCGCTTCTGGCATGGTTAATATTAAAATCACGTGGCTCCAACCACTGCACGCATTTCGCTCTTCAGCTGGAACTCTAGCAACTCATGTATATTTTTTTGTGTTTTAAAGAGACCACATTCAAATCTAATTGAATCCAAAACCCAACTTCAAACAATTGCCACCATGGCAATTCATGGGCAATGGATTTAATTTTCCTGGGCAAATTGACCCAGGCTAGTATTTGTTTCACTTCAATATATGTTTATCTTTACATTCTCCCAAACTGATAATTACAGATTTATTCAACTCTTAATTTTAATCAACTCTCGACTTATCTCCCCATGCTTTGTAGAGTTTGAAAGACAAGTTGACTTTCCCCAAAGTCAGGCCCTGTAGGTCCGATCGCAGTATATTTTATTAAGTTAATCACATACAAGGTTTTTTTCCAGAGGTGCCACATGCTAAATAATTTTTTTTCAGAGAAAATGTTATTGTACTTGTTCAAAGGCCAGGCGTGAAACCAGAAATGAAGAAGGTGTTAAAAGAAAATGACAACCTGTTCAAACTATAGGACGTTGTCTATAGGGCACACTCTGTATAACCGATTCAGTATTGTTACCAATGCATAGAACAGTGTTTTTCCCCCTCTCCAGTATGTTTAATTTAGATGGTGTTAAACAAGTATGAAGATGTTGACGCTCCTTGAGTAACAAAATAAAGGAAGCATGCAAAGCTGCAAATATATAACACGTTTGCACGTCAGTGTTTCTGCTTTTTTCTGGAACTGTATGCCTCTTCCAGTTTTTGGAAGTTACCATGCATGGCCAGACAGATGGACAGACAGAGTCCTGCTACACAATTTCTTCCCAATATTCCATTAGGTTGAAACTTCTTCTACTTGTGCTATATCCATAATCTGATGTTGGCAATCATGTTAGCAATCCTATTTTTGTCAACAGTCGCATGAAAAAATGCTGCTGAGTTTTGTCCAAACCAGTCCCTTAGGTTTTGTAGCTATGATGTCCTTCTTCTACCTGGACCTCATTTGCCTTCAATCTTTCCCTGGAGGATTAAGTGAAGGATGCAGTGTTTTTCTGGGTGTCGCATCACATGTCCAAAATATTTGAACTTTTGCTTTTTAATGGCTTGAAATTGGGGGGGGGGGAGGGGTTGAGCAAAAAAGAAAATCCATGACTTAATGTTTCTACATTGTGATCAAATGCGATTACAAAATTCTGGCACCTCTGAATTAGAAAAACCTCTACTTTTTATAAAAGGGTTGACATATTTAGGAATGATATAGCATTCCTATGAAAGCCAGCTGGGTGACCTTGGGCCAGTCACTCTCTCTCTTGGCCCAACCTACCTCACAGGATGGTTGTTTTGGGAAAAATAGGAGGAGGAAGATGCATAGGATATATTCGCTGCCTTGAGTTATTTGTAAAAATAATAAAGGCAGGATACAAACAAAATATATAGATATATAGGAAATGAAGCAGTTAATAATCCTGGGTTTTGCAGCCAAAAAGGGTTTTTAAAAATATATTTTAAAGGTAGGGTTTAGCCAAATCAGGATTATATCTGGTAATAAAGTTTTCGTTTTATTATTTTGCTTGCCCATATTGAAATGGAGCTGAGCCACAAGTAAAAACACTTAGCTTCATAGCTGCAAGGACAAATTTCATGATAAGTTAGTAATGTTCATGGCACTGTGATTTAAGCCAGTGCACTGTGTCAAGTTGCAAGTGCTCAAATACATGGAGCTTTTGGCTTGCGACTGTAATTGAACCCAACATTTTCTGTTGCTAAGCGAAACAATTGTTAAGTGATTTTGCCCCATTTCATGAACCTTTCTTGCCCCAATTGTTAAGTGAATCACTGCAGTTCTTAAGATAGTAACTTAGTTTGTATTAATAAGTGAAAGTTATGAGAATTGGGGGTAGTGCCATTTCCTGCATAATGTAGCTGTCAAAATTTGTAACTTTATCCATTATCCCCTTTCCTGAAATTTTTTGTAAAACCAATAAAAATTTCTGTTTGGAAAAAAAAAAAAAGATAGTAACTTAGTTGTTAAGTGAAGCTGGCTTCCACATTGACTTCACTTGTCAGAAGGTGATCACATGACCCTGGGGCACTATAATTGTCATAAGTATGAGTCCGTGGCAAAGTGTCTGGATTTTGATCAACTGCAACTGTCGTAAGTATGAATAACAGTTGTAAGTCACTTTTTTCAGTGCTGTTGTAACTTTAAATGGTCTCTATATGAACAGTTGTAAATTGAGGATATTTTGGTAACTCTTCCCACCCCTCCCCATTTATAGTAAGTTGTTTGGAACGCAGAAACAATTTCGAAGCACAAAATGAAAATCTGGGCAGGGAGGAGCCCTGAAATGTCAATTATTTGTCCCTTTATCTACTCTAAAATAATCCGTGTGAGATGTTGAATTACCTGCAAGAAAAATGGCTTGGTACTATGAATTTAGTTTTTAAGACATTCTTATGCCTTCGACTTGCAAAACTACAGTTAATCAGTTGAAAATATGGTGAGGTTGCTTCCCAAGGGTAGATTTTGAGTGTCATGAAATGATAAAGAAGGCTATCAAGGTTATTTGGGAATGTATGTTAGAATCCAGCGTCTTTTACTGATTATCAGTATCTTCTACCAAATACTATATAGGTATTAGAGCTCCACCCTCTGGTTTTCTATTATGCCAAGAATGTAGTGCAAGGCAATCTGATTGTATTATCCAAATGAATGTTAGGGGAAAAGTTTTCCGCAATGAAAAAACAATTAGTTGATTTACACTGCAATGACTAAAATAGTTTTTTGGGGGTCAATTCATTATGCAGTTGTTAATCTTAAAACCCTGTTACGTTAGGATACTGATATGCAAAGGAATGTCTCTCTATCCCATTGTAATATTTTTTGTTGCTTCTGCTCTAAATAACTGAGCTTGGAAATAGTCGGATTGCTTTTAAGCAATAAATCTTCAGTAACAGAACATTCTCTCCATAAAGACTCCCTTGGGAACTTCATTCATCTTTTGGCATCAGGCAAGCACCTCCGTTCGTTTAGGATTTTAAAGCTGTCTAAAAAGTTTTGCTGTGACATTGAGTTTTTCTTCGGTGTTATAAAAAAGAGCTTGATGTGGCCCCAGAATTAAAAGCAAAGTGGTTACTACTAGTGGCACAGTGGTTAGAGTGCAGTACTGCAGGCTACTTCTGCTGACTGCAGGCTGCCAACAGTTCAGCAGTTCAAATCTCATCAGGCTCAAGGATGACTCAACCTTCCATCCTTCCGAGGTCGGTAAAATGAGGACCCAGATTGTTGGGATAATACGCTGACTTTGTAAACTGCTTAGAGAGGGCTGGAAAGCACTGTGAAGTGGTATATACATAACTCTAAGAGTTATTGCTATGGCTGTTGCTTCTCTTTCTAAATTTGAGAGAACTGGAAAACTTTGCGTCTTGTCTAATTAATATAAGGTACTTTTCACAGTATCTCTCGTGATTTACCCATCATGTTGTTTTAATGGACTGCAGATGGATTCAGGTGGGGGTGTGCTTGCTGCATCTGTCAGTATCTCCATGAAGAAACTATGTGTTTTCCTGGGTTCCTGACGGCAGTGCAGTTTAAGGAAAATATGTGTTTTAGTTAAGGAGGTTCCGGCAGGTACCACCTTCAATCAAGACCATTTCTTATTGTAAACCATGGCTTTTATGAATTCCATTATACCCTGATGGCAGGCCCATCTACATATTTCCCGGTTGGCCCAAAGAATTGAGTGCTCAGGGAAATTATTGTTGCTGACACTGAATCCATTTCAGTTATAAATTCACTCTGGACTAGTGGGGTAGGCCAGTTCCAGTAAAACAACTCTAAAACTAAGGTTGGATCCAAAGACTCAAGAACTGCAAGTCCTCTCCAAATTTAACGAATTTTAATGTTTAACACGATAAAAGGGGGAAATTCTCTCTCTCCCCCTCCCTCCCTCCCTCTCTCTTTGTCAGAGGTAGTTGAAGTAATTTGCCCAAATTTTTATTAATCTATCTATATATGAAAGGCTGTGTGTGTGTATGTTCCAGCATAACTCTGGAATGCCTCAAGCAATTTCAACCAAACTTGGTACACAGATGACTTACACTCTGGAGAAAAATACTGTGGGGTAAGACACCCTTAACACCCCTCGGTGTGTGTGTTCTGTTAAGATGCAGCCTGTTGCACCATACTGGCTTCTACTGTACAGCGCAGTGGAATTGTCATGGTAACGGCTTCACAGTACTCCACAAGGGGGCTCCTCCTGGTAAGGGGGAAAATCCAACATTAGAAATTACATTTGGTCTAGACATTTTCCCCCTATAAATAAATATCCAGGCAACGCCGAGTTATCGACTAGTTTTAAATGTAAATGCAATCAAATCACAAGTGCTCATTGTAAATATGGCTGGTATAATATTCATAGTCTAAGTCTTCCAGTCTGCTTCTTAAAAAATCTGGGAAAGTTGGCAAAGCAGCTTGGGAGGCTCTAGAAGCTGCAATAGGAAGAGAAGATTAAAAGAGTCTTTTAGATTAATGAAAATAATCTTGCATAATATTAGATGTTGCTTAAAAAGTCTCACTGTGGGAGATGTTGTTAGAAAATGCTTTATTATAATTTTATCTTGTTAGTTTGGGTTATGATTGCTTAAAGGAATTGACTGCATCTGATTCTGCCTTTCTAATTATCAATTTTCTTTCAGTGAGTCATACTGGGTAGCTTGCTTTTCTCTGACTGATCAAACCTTCCATAATATCTGACTCCATCAGAGCTCTTTATATTAAGAAGAAAAATTCTAGATTGTACCCTACTCTGTTTCACTGGCTTTGGGCCCCACGCCAATTAAGAAGCCTTCAGCAGCATAAACCCTGTCCAACCCAACTCAGTTTTGCCAGGCCACATTGTTTTTGATTAAAACCATATATCTTCAACAGCAAGAGTTGTTTCCAGTCAATACCTCCATCACTCTAGTTGTTCCCCTAGCTCCTGCAGCAATTAAAGACTGCCTCTAAAGCCAACCCTTTTATACTACCTCCTTTTCTCCCCAATGGGCATGCTTGCTATGAGAAATTAAATGAAACTGTATTCCCAGTTTCCATATTTGTACTATGCAGTTTACTTTTCGATAGAAGGTTGACCAGAAGGTTGGCTGATGGATAGCTTTGAGTTGGTGGCCAAGTACTTTGTGGATTAAATCATTAGCATTCCCTCAAAGTTGGAAGATTACTGGACAAAATCCAAATAGGGGTTGATATTTGTGGCATTACCAGCTAGGAAGAAGTTGAAGCTGTCGATCCTAAAGAATGAGCAGAATCCTTCATTAAGATGAACTCTGCCACTTGCAGGTTGGACTTCTACCCTTCCTCATTTCTATCTACAGCTTGAGTCTGGGACTGGACCTTTGTGAACGTTTTGCTGTCAAAGGGGAAAATATCAATGTCCCTGAAGAGGATTGGTGTACAATCCTTAACATGCTGCCTTCAGACCAGTGGTGGGATTCAAATTTTTTTACTACTGGTTCTGTGGGCGTGGCTTGGTAGGCGTGGTGTGACTTTGTGGGCGTGGCTTTGTGGGTGTGGCAGGGGAAAGGATACTGCAAAATCCCCATTCCCTCCCCACCCCACTAAGCTGCTTTCCAGCTCCATTCTCCTGTTCAGGGCAACAAAAGAAGATTAGCTGGGAGGCTGGGAGACAGTGGGGCCAGTCTATTTGCTGGTTCTCCAAACTACTCAAAATTTCCACTACCGGTTTTCCAGAACCTGTCAAAACTGGCCTCTGCTTCAGACCCATCTTTATAAGATAATTATCAAATATCAAATAATTTCTAACCTTGGTTTTCAGAGAATGTTGTTGAGAAATCCGTGGAATGGTAGCTGTAAAGAATTCTAGGAAAAGCACATTATCTGGCCCCTTTTCATCCAGGGATCAGGTTCAGGCATGAGACAGAAACAACAATGGTATCTCATTGATGATCCACAGTATCAAATGGATAGAGGAAGGATGACTGTTAGCCCTGCTGAACTTGTCAGTAACCATCGGTACCATTGAGAATAGCATCCTTCTGGACATCTGTGAGGAGTGTGAGTTGCAGGCATCAATTTAAGGTAGTTTCATGGTTTCCCCAAGCAGAGTTTTTAGTTGTTTTGTGTGGAGAAGGAAAGATTAAGCCCTGGGGCACTCCAGCATAGGTTGTCACAATGTTAAACCCCACATAGCTGTCTAGTCAAAGAAGCAAGAACTTTGGGAATTTCAGAAAGGCATTTTTAATGCTCAGCCGGGATAAAATATAATATTGAAAACCATAAGAGTGAATTCCCAGTCACATTTTGTGAGTTAATTAAGTTCATATGTCTTTCAAATGCTTTCTTTTCACAGCTCTTACTTCTGGGCTGTACTGTTTCTCCATACCTAATCTGCATTCCTCTGCACATTCCCACAGGCTCTCATACACTCTCATGCTCAGCTTTCTCCTACATTTTCTTTGCCTAGATTTGTGGTCATTTCTGGAACCGAATGTGCTGGCAATAACCATTCAAATCCTGCCAATGTTTGGTGAGATGAATGTAATGCACTCTACAAGGGAGCTTCCCTGAAGATCATCTAGAAATGGCCCCTAGTTCAAAATGTAGAAACAAGAACTATAGAGTACAGACATAAAGCACCAGTATTATGGAAACTGCATTGGCTGCCAGTTGGTTTCCAAGTGCAATTCAAACTGCCTGTTGTTACTTACATAGAGTTAGGATTGCTAACGTCAAATATAACCCGCCCATTGAATACATGATGGCAGAGAGCACTGGCTAAGGATCCCAAATTCATGTAAAAAAGTGCTCCCAGGAGAGCATTTTGTGCAAAAACTCTTCTCCTACCGTGTTTCCCCGAAAAAAGAAAATTATTTTCTTTTGACCGCCGAAATAAGTACTTGGCCTTATTTTTGGGGAGTTCCTATTACTTTGAGGTGCAGGAAGCAGTGAGCACGATCACCTTATAGCTACTGCTGTGTTGCAATATTTTTGGGGAGGGCTTATTTTGGGGGGGGAGGCTTCTTTTAGTGCATGCACTCAAAGGCCTGTTTGGGCTTATTATCCAGGGAGGTCTTATTTTCGGGAAAACAGGGTGTATCACCCACCAGATATAACGTTGGCACACTCCATCACCTTAATATTTAGAAACCTGCTGAAAATCTGATGATTCCAGACAGCATTTGGGGTGATAGAGTGAGGAGTTGGCCCATTGAGTGTTATAATACTTTGTATGTGGATTATTCTTAGGATATTGGGCTCTTAGCATCGGCCTGGCTGAAACTCAAAATACTTTCTTGTTCCTTCTACATCAAGCATTTGATGATGTCCTTTTAATGCAAAAAAGTGCCTTTTTATCTATCATTTTATTAATTTGGTTCTTTCTAGATAGCCTACAAGTTCAACAGCAGCATCCAGTATTTTTCCTCCTTAGGAAGTTTGACCTACCAAGACAATGAGATAGTTATGTAACTTACTGCTTTCTCATACTCCGTTTTTCCCCTCTGGTATTATCATTTTTTTTTCATTTTTAATATTCTGTAAAGCAAGAAGAAACAAGAATACAAGATAATAGTCCAGAACAATACATCTCAACATTCAGTCATAATTTCCCCATAACGCTAAATTTATTAAAAGAAGAGTTATTCTTAGCATCACTTATGTAATCTTTCCAGATCTGATAAAAAAAAAAGATCATCTCTCTGAGATATCAGTATTTGAGTTTTATCATTTTCCCCCATTAAAAGCAATTGGCCTTACCTTCCTATACTAATCTTAAAATCTGGTTATCGGTAAACACGCCTTTATTGTGTTAGTTTTTAGCACAGGTGCACCTGCCCTGATGCCTGTAAAAAAAAAACACCCTCTGCTCTGAGCAACCATTGTATGGCTGCTTAGTTGGAGCCTTATCAGAGAAGGAGGCTTGTGAACACAGCCATAAATATTGCCATCCAAGTGGGCGTGGCATTTGAAATCCAAAGCCCTCTGTCAGAATATCACAGTAGCATACCATCCTTCTGGCCTGACTCGGCATAAAACATCAGAACAAATGTGACAAGGGGTTTTATGAGATAGGATTAGTGTGCTTGTCGGGATGCTGAAACAATTCCATCTTGGCAAATATTCAAAAGTTATTTTTTTAAAAAAATCAAATAACAAAAATAAGACAATTTACCTTAGACCAGTTTTGCTGCATACTCTGTTTAGCTGTTGTAAGCCATTGCATTTGCCCAACAAATATTCAATTCAGTTTTATGAGATTAAACACTGTCCCATGTCAGTTACAAGTAACGTTGTATTTTCTCTGTACTTTTCCTATGATTGTGAAAAAAAACACCACACCTTCAAATGAGGATTTCTAAGGCAACAAGAGAGGAAAGGATTGTGTTTGTCCATGTCTTGTCTATCTGTGCATGCTTTATAGGTCCACAGATGTTGTAGATAAGCATCCAAGCAGGAAGAACGTAATAGGATTCTATTTAAAATTATTGACATCTTTAAAAGCTATGGGAAAGTGTACGGCACAAGATGATTTTGGCCTCTAATATTAATCACAACAACTCCAAGCAATTCTTGGTGGTTTTTTACTTTCATGGTTAATGGAGATTGAAGGAGTTATAGTTCAACAACATGTGGAGAGGCACAGATTTTCCAGTCCTTTGTTGGGTATTTTTTCTACCTCGGTCAAAAATATTTTAATTCCCTTTCTGAGAATGAGGCATCCATGCCACTAACTTGAAATGATGAAACATGAGCAAAAGCAGTGGGGCATTATAAAAATATATAGGAAATTGCTTTACGTCAGTTATGGTCTCCTTGATGAAGGCCAATATTTCCACTGCAATGTTTGGATGCTCTCCAGGTGGAAAGATCTTTCTTATCATACGATAAGTGGTTAGAGCAGAAAGATATAAATTTTGCAACAAATGCAACCTTTACTATTATTGAATCCTCTGTGAAATGCCTGGCAGACTTTTCTCAGTTAATGGGCTAGATGGGAACAGACTCAACTAACCACAAACGTCTACTGCAGGAGATTTGCAAAGCACTTTAAAGATAAAATGGTTCACATCTACTCCAAGTAGATGCCATAATTAGCAAAAATGCTAGTGTCTTTATGAAGCAGCATCTGGTATGTGTTTAGGGGATAGATTGCTTCTGTTTGTGGACTTCTACAGGTGCAGTTTTCTTGACCTCTCTGGAATATCTACATGGAATCACTGATTATCTATTTCTACACCTCGCTAAATCAGGAAAAGCTGGCTATGTGTCTGACTGTTGACAGGAAATAGTGATGGGCTCCATAATCTAGGACAGGGATATCAAACTTGATTTCATTGAGGGCCGCTGGATTATGTTTGACCTTAGAGGGCCAAGGAGGGCATGGCCAGGGTGGGTGTGACCAGCATGACATCACTCACGTCAGGGGGGGGGGAACGCCTATGGTGGCCTGAGTGCTCTGCCAGCAAAAATGGGATCCCAAACTCAGTTTTCAGCTGGGATGGTCTCCTGCAACCTTCTGCCATCGAAAATGGAGCTCGGGGGGGGGGGGGGACCACACATGTAGCCCTCATGAGCTCCGTTTTCAGCTGGTATGGCCTCCTGAAGCCCTCTTCCGGGGGAAACACAGCTTGTGAGGGCTGTGTGCAGCCCTCCTGAGCTCCGCCTTCACTGGCAGAGGCAGCGCAGGCTGATCCTTCATTGTTTCCAGGGGAGCCCTGCAGGCCAGATCTAAGCACCCTATGGGCCGAATCCGGCCCCCAGGCCTTAAATTTGACACTCCTGATCTAGAAAGAAGGAAGCAAAACAAATCATGCAGCCTTCTCTGTAGTTGGGTAGTAGTTCATAGCATAGCCTTTAATTATTCCATTATTTATTTATTTATATTTTAAGAACTGCACTTCCTATTTTCATACGTTCGAAGCTGCAAGTTCTACAAGAAGCCCATACGATCTCTTACTCGTTGTCAATGATCAAACTATTTTGAGAAACACGTCCCTTACATCTGATTAGAATAAATTAAGAAATAAATGTTCAAGATACAGTGGGTCCAAGTTTGGAAATACATTTCCAATGTCATATAGTGAGGTCATTCCATCCAGGCACACAGGATATATCTGAAGATTCTAAATGCCTAATTCATAATCATTTTTATATTCAAGCTAGTATATAGGACATTGATACCTGGATACCTAAGGACCCTTAGAAAATCCTACAATATGCTGGGGGAAGGGATGGGTTCATAACTAAGCATCTAATATTACAGGTAAAATCAGAAACTTGATTTTAACCTCCCATAGCAAATATCATTTTTCTGTGTGTTGCCAAGATGACCTGTTAGGTTTTAGAGAAATGCAAGAAAGAGCAAAGTTTGCTCAGCAGTTAACTTTGTTTTTCTAATCAAACCAAAACACCCGCATGATCAGCAGTGTGAAATGATGTAAAATAAAGATTAAGAAAATAAAGGTTGAATTGAGGATAATTCACATGAGGGAATCAATACCAAGCATTACTTCTAGGGCAGGGGTCAGCAAACTGTGGCTCTGGAGCCGCATGTGACTCTTTCCTCCCTCTGCTGCGGCTCCGTCACCAGTCGGTGCCACAATTTTGAGAGGAGCTTCCAGTGGGGAGGGGGGAGGCAGAGAAGCACAACGTGCCAGGAGAAGACTCTATGGCAAGGGGAGGGTTTTCCAGTTGTCTCCACAATTGATAGGGCTTTTGGTTATGACAGGTAGGGAAAAAGTATGCTGTACTAGGAGGAGACTCTATGGTGGGGGAACTGAACTTCCGGTCAGCTCCAGAATTGAACAGGGGGCTTCCGGTTAGGACCTTGTGGCTCCCGGTGTTTTCTTTTCTGTGGGAAACGGGTCCAAATGGCTCTTTGAGTGTTTACGTTTGCCGACCCCTGTTCTAGGGCAACTGAGGGACATTGATTCTTGTAGAAGCTCTGTAACAGTCAATGAATATTAAGACCCTGAAGCCAGTTATACACTGAACCACATCTTGTGTACATCCTGGTAAAGTGGGGCACAGAACATTCATGGTTTAAGGACATTTGTGAAAGCTTTAAAAGGGATTTTGTGAAGAAATCTTTTTTAAGGGTTTAACTGTATGCTTTGGTTATTAAGGAGCTCAGCTTGAAATAAAGAATGCAAACATGTTTTTTCTACTTTAATCATTTTTTAATATATAAAACAGGATCTCATAGAATATTTATCTGTGAAAAAATTGCCTTGGGAGATGAATGCTGCTTTAAAAGGCAGAATAGGGAAGAATGTAAATTGCCTTTAACAGTGGCCTGGTGATAAGATGAAGGCCCCGTCATGAGGACTTGTCCTCTGTAAACATTTCACAGGATAATCACCATGCTGCTGTTAGTGGGAAACGAGGATAAGTATGAATGTGTGAATGGCCTGGCCTTTCCTAACAGGATACGCATTAGGAGATTGAACACATCGGGAGAGCTGGGTTCACATGACGTGGCTGGAAAAATCATCCTGAGGAAGAACAAGATGATGAGGCAATCAGACTGTCATGAATAGGGAGTCCCAGCCGTAGCAACAGAATCCCCTACTCCTGGCCCCTGTGAGTCAGATCTTGAACTGGAGGCTCATCCCAGCCCATGGGAAGGCTGCCAGCTCTGTGTGAAAAGATAGAAAGCGGGGAGATAGAGGAGCGCTCAGCTGCACAGGAGGACATGACACATGCAGGGACAACTGGGAGCAGCCTGACGCTGCTGGAGTGCCAGCTGGTGACTGAACACTTCCTGGTATTTAAAGCTGCACCTGAATATGCCTGAACAACTTTCTTACATCAGTCTAATTTTATAGGCCGTGCCTTTTGCTGGAAACCACTCTGCAGCTAGTTCTTCATATTCTCTAGCTTTTACTATTTTTTTGTTAGAAACCACAACCTTTACTTTAATGATAATGAATACTCCTGTATTTCATGAATGTTGACTATGCCCCTTGAACGTATGATATGATTATATGTTCATATATGATGTGATATGAAGGTGTAATTCTGACTTGGCTTGCCAGAACCACAGTCCTAAATTGCTGATTGACTGATTCAGCCCAAACAGGACAGAACAGCCATGCTTGATTTCCCCTCAGAATCCTTATATTATGTAGGCCTTCATTTCACACAGAAACATATATCCAGGACCAGCCACTTTGGATTGCGGTGATCATATGACTAATTTTCACACGTACAATATTTTCACAGATATATCTATTTGTATAGAGTTTTAGAAAGTATGTTGAAAAAAATAATACCGTTGGTTTCTCCTTTGGCATTTTTCTCCTGCAACAAAGGAGAGCCATCATAAGGTGACCAATCGTCCTCCTTTAGGGAGGACAGTCCTTCTTTTGTAAGTTCTGTCCTCCCTCAAAAAGTGTCCTCCTACATGTCCTCCTTTTTTATATTTGAAGGCTAATCTGTTGCGCGTTATGTGACGTATTTTATTAAACAGTTTTTAATGGTGTTTTTTTTACTTCACCGCAAGTAAATTGAACAGATATTGAATCTTGTGTTGAATTTTTATCTAAAGAAATTCTAGACATTAAAATAGACAACAATTGTCTCTTTGAAGAAATTAGAAGACTGAATGTATATTTAAATTCTGAAAAATTAATACAATGGGAAAATCAACATGTTGAAATTGATAAAAGATGGGTGGATATTTTCAGCCATTTCAAAAATGAACATATTCCATGTGAACATTTATTTATACTTGTTCAATTTACGTTGTGCTGCCCTAGAACTAATGCAGCAGTTGAAAGAGTTTTTTTCAATTGCCAATGATTTTTCGACAAGTGAGAAATTGAGATTGAATGCTGATACTCTAGCTGCAGCACTTGCCATAAAATTCAATATGAAGGATATTTCTTGTTCAGATATTTCCAATATATTGTTAGAAGATGATACATTGACAAAAACATTAATTCAATGGAAAAGTACTCATTTAAATAATAATTAACAGGCATGTAAGCATAATTACAATATAAAATGTTGCAAATGTTTTATTATGCATATATCATATTTTAGTGTATTATTGTTGCAATGAATAAAATATTTCTTTTATTTACGATATTTTTTTTCCAATTTATTTGTCCTCCTTTTCATTGTAAAAAAGTTGGTCACCTTAGCCATTATGTTATAATTTAAGACAAGAGAGAAGTTAGAACCTCAGTTGCAGATAAAATAACTTCATTAACTTCATTGAAGCAGTAGAAACATTGCTGACAATAGTGGAACTTGTGTCAACTGTATATTTAATGCTAAAAATCCAGAAACATTGCCTGAGCTATATGCTCTGATGCCATCTGTCAGGCGGTTGTAGTATAATATGCATTTCTGAATACAGTACTCATTACATAGATTGGGGTGGGTGGGTGGGTATGTGAATAGAATCTGCTGTTTCATTTGATAATATAAGATTGAAAAATGTTTTGAAGCTGTTATGTAATATTTAATGTTAGCCTTGAGGGGTCCTTATGCTCACTGAGCTTGCTTGTTTTCCTGCAGATGTTTCATTATCCAAACTAGGTAACATCACTGGTGATGTTATCTAGTTTGGATAATGAAATGTCTATAAGAAAACAAGCAAGTTCAGAGAGCACCAAGAACCCCTCATGTCAACCCTGAGCTACACATTTTCTCCTTTATTAATCTTAGCGTATTTTCCTGGACATGAATGTTATATGAACTTGCCATCTGCTGCATGATCTCTGTTTTAAAAATTATAAATACTGGAATAAAACATTGCAGCCCCTTAACACTGCTTAAGAAAAGAAAAGGAGACTGAAACTTTTCTCAGAAAACCAGAAACCTTTTTCCACTTTGAAAGTTATGCAAGAGTACGGTAGTTCTTCTGTTGTCGCAAAACCTGGGTAGACTCCATGGATGGCAGCCATTTTGTACAGCTTTGCCTTACAGAAGAGTAGGAAATAGCTGTGCTGTAAGTGTCCCAGACTGTGTTTCCATCATGGTTTTGTGAAAAGGCTGAAACATATACAACTGCAGTCCCCCTATTCTAGGGACTCTGGGGTCTTAATTTGTGGAAAGTTGACCTGGTTTGTTTCAGCCTTCCCCCCCCCCCCCCCCAACAAAAATAGAGATTTGCCTAAGTCTGTGCTGTGTGCATGCTATTCTTTGTCACCCATGGTACCAATCTGAGTTATTAAGTACAAAGCTGACTGCGGCCAGGATTAGGACATCTGTGTCCTCCAGATATTGCCATGCTAGAACTAGCCCCATTCTTCCTTATTGGCTACAACAAATGGTTGCTAGGACCTATAGTTCAACAACATCAGGTGGATCAGGAGTTTGTCTCTGGGGCCAATTTAGACTCTGACATATCAGAGTATTTGGAACATCTCTGGCTAACTTTTAGACAAGCAATAGTCCTGAGTAAAATCTGGGTTTAGCAATTTCGAGAAACTTCTGAGGTAGGAACATTCTATTTATTTATGTAGTTACACATTAATAGATCATGATAATTCATCTCTTGCTTTTCTCCAGGAGGACAAAGAGCATTCGTGGGGATTTTCCCCACTGAACTCCTGAAGTAAGTTAGACTGAGAATGGGGGGGTAGGTAGCTTAAATTAACTGAGTGAATTTCTATGGCTGAAAGTAGAAAGTAGAGTAGAGAATTTCTATGGTTGAAAGTCTGGGCTGCCCAAGGCTAGTTTAACAGTGGAGACAGAAAGATGTTTTGGAGCTTGACAATTCAATGGAGGTTTATTGAAAACTGCTCGTTTATGCTTCATTTGTATTGGAAAGGTAAACTTCACTTCACTTATTTTTCCACCTTTCAACATGACTGTACAATAATCACGATGTCAACGCCCAAGGCGTTTCCTTGACTACTATCAACTTGAGAAGTGTGTGGGGGGGGAATGCCATGCATACTTTTGGCCAGAGTAAAAGTCTCATATTTCTGTACTGGGATGTGAATGCGCATGTCCAGAACCCTGCCATAACGTCCTGTTGGAGAATGTGATTGATGACATCAGCCAGAGGGGAGAGGGCACAGGGGTAAAGGTCAGACACCATTAAGTGTGATTTAGTCCGTGCCAAGATGTTAGTCCTAATAAATGAATGGGGTTTTTTTGAACCTTGTCTCGGGGCTCGTAAATTAATTAAGGCAACTCTTGGAAACTTCACACACATACTCTGGATCACATTGTTATTCCTATTAGAAGATGAAACCATCAAATTGAATTCCATACAGTGAGAGAACTATAGTTCAAATTTCCTCGACATGAGAATATTTTCCATTGGATTTGATGGAGTTTACATTTCTAAGTGGAGTTGTACCACTTTTGAACTAAAGCAGGAAAAAGTAATTTAGTAGTCTCTCTGCGTTTTGGATTACAAAGCCATGCATGGCAATGCTGGTTATGGCTGTTGGTGAGATGGGTGATATAGCAATTTAACAAACAAACAAAATGATCTTAAAATATATGCTTTCTTAAAGAAAACATGCTTAAATATTATTGATTATGAGATAATAAGTATTTTCATAAGCCAAGGCTCACATATTGTACTAAACCCTAAGTTGGTTTTGATTTTATATGATGTATAAACCCAGCTAGTTTGGTGTATAGACCATAGTTTTAGCAAGTTATTCCAACTATTTGTGATGGTGGATACATTTGGAATTTTGAGGACCTGCTCAAATGTAGGGATTTGTTGCAAAATGGGCAAGGAAGGGGTTGCTTGTTCACAAAAGGCTAGTCACACAGAACCCTAGAAGGGAATGGATTGTGTGAAAAGAAGAAAACAGTCGAAAGGAAAACGTTGATGGATTAATGTTAGTCACCATTAATGCTATTACTTTCAGCCCTATTTCTGCCTACTTAACATCTGATCTCTTGGTCACATTACGTCTGTCAAGAATATTAGCTCACCTTTTGAAAAATGAATGGGGTAGCAATCAATCAAAGGGGGTAATTGTTCTCTGTCTTTTACTCAATTTGCAGTCTGGTGTTCTCATTCTATCTGTGGTTACTTTGGGAAAAGAATTTGTCCATGGGTAACAGGCTACTTATTACTTTCCAGAAGTTCATAAGCAGAGCATGGAGATGCGATGGGCATCTCTTTTATGAGATTTTATGTAAGCAGAGGCTACCATGGAATGTGGACTTTCATTATTAATCAATTCCATGTATTAATATGATAATATAATTGATTATTAATCAATTCCATGTATTAATCAATGGAGGTGCTTGCCTTCATTAATCAGTGGAATGGCTTGACTTCAGAAGTTGTGGGTGCTCCATCGCTGGAGGGTTTTAACAAGAGTCATGTGTCTGAAATGGTATAAGCTCTCCCTAGAGGGGGTTGGACTAGAAGACCTCCAAGGTCCCCTCCAACTGTGTTATTCCGACTGTAATTTCAGTGGAGGCGGAAGAGGACATGGAAAGAGCTCAGCTGTGCTGCATGCAAAGGTTTGGAGTTGTTAGGAATAGCATTCCTACTCTTTGGATGATCCTTGAATTTCTGTCTGACTGCTTCCCCAATAGGTCAATCAACTGGGTAGGCAGAGAGGGGTAATGTATTATTATGGGGCCCTTCCAAAAGCACACCAGAAAGGCATAGGCCTTCCTCTCAAATGCACTTCTGTTGCCAGTAATGAGAAAACAAAGGGAGAATGCCTGCTCTTAGATTTGCCCCATGAGCAGCCTGATGGGGCTAAAGAGCCCTAAGAAAGGATGATTGGCTGATATGTAATTTATGCCACTCCTGTTGGAGGACAGGCTGCCTCAGGGCAAAACAGAGCAGAGCAATCAGATTACCGTAGGTCTCACCTGGTGACAACAAGAGGCAGAAGGTGCCTCTTTTCCACCTGGAGAAACACTGTTCTTTGCATAGTCATCAGTAGCAGTGGCTGGCTTCCCGCTGCGTTTACTGAAGTCGATGTCAAATGCAGCATTTGTCTTAGTCAGAGCGCTCCGGAAACGCAACCTACTTTTAGAAAGCGTTCTCCCTATAGCATTGTAATAGCTGTTAGGATTTGTCAAATCTTCATCCTCTTCACAGCGGCTTGGTGACGCAGCTGGAATTATGAGCTCAGCCTTCTCAGCAGAGGACTGTGGTCAGCCTGACTCCAAAAGTTGTGTGATTCAGGCTGTCCTATTGCTTTCCTTCCCAGGTAGCCTGCTGGTCCTGAGTCATGGCCCCTCTGTCTTGGGTGGTTGTTTCTATTTCTATTAATACTACTAAAGCCCTTCAAATGAAGCTTTAATGCCTCGTGACAAGAGTCTAATGCAACTCGCTCCATGGCTCGGGACCTAGTTATTTGCGGGATCGCATTCTACCCCATACATCCCTGCGACCAATCCGCTCTCACAGAGAGGGCCTCCTCCGGGTACCATCCGCTAAACAGTGCGGGCGGGCGGTGCCTAGGAGTAGGGCCTTCTCTGTGATGGGCCCAACCCTCTGGAACGAGCTCCCCCCCGATATTAGAACCACCTCTGATCTCCGCTCCTTCCGCAAGAAACTCAAGACCCACCTGTTTCGAGTAGCAGGTCTGGCTTAATTACAACCATAATCGTAACTGCATTTAACATTTATTCAAACCTTCCTGGATGGCTTTTTAAATTTTTAAATTTTATATTGGGGTTTTAATGGGTTTTAAAATTGTTCTTAATATTTAATTGGTTTTGGGATTTTATAACAGACCGTGTGTGTGAGTTGTTTATGTTGCATGTCTTATGTCTTATGTCATTTTATTGTTTTGATTACGAATGGTCTGTACACCGCCCCGAGTCCCTACGGGGAGAGGGGGCGGTCTATAAATTAAATAAACTATAAACTATAAACTCTGTTTTCTCTACTTTGGATGTTGATCTTTGTAAATAGGAACATCTCAACCTCCAAAGCATGTTGGGGCATGGTGGGTTTGTATTTAAATTAGTTTATTTGCTCACAAATGGGGCTGGCTCCAGGTTTTGCACATGCACACACATGCACACGCGCGAGCACACACAAACACGCGTCTGCTAATCGGTAGCCTTCGGTAGATTCGCAGGGATTTCTGAGTACTGCCAAGTAGCTGAAGCAAGTAGCTGCTTTAATTGCTGACATTACCTTGATACTTCAGGATATCATGGGAAATTAAAATGGCACTGCTCAGAACATCAATGACACCCGGGTCTCTTCCTCAAGGATTCTTCCCACCCCCCACATCTGTTCCTCCTTGCAGTTGGAGAATGGTGTGTTTGTTTCCTGAGAGGCAAGTTTGTCTCTCACACCACTTCCCTATACACAGAACAGGCTATGCGTGGCAATGGTTTTGTCTCAAGCTAGATATATGGCTTTCCCATTTCTCCTTCAATTTCTCTCCCAGCCTGGAGATCAGCTGCCTAAACTGGGAAAAGTGTCATGTAGAGGGGAGGCTCCTCCATCCCAGATCTCCTGACACCCTCAGGTGATGAAGGGGTGCAAACCGTCTTTCTACTCAAGCATGTTAAACCCATATTCAAAAGCAACCTGAATGGCAGCTAACAGATATTGGGGGTGTGGGAAGCAAGGGACGGTGATAGAAGTTCTTCTCTCTCTTTTTCTGCTGTTTCATGAAGCAGTATCTCCCCTTTATACACACACACACACACACACACACACACACTGATGAGGATGGGTATCTCCAAAGCTGGAAACAGGCTTACACATTTGATAGGTCCAGGCATGAAATCCTCTTACCTTCGTTACCAGTTTGGAACCAAGGTTGCGCATGCATATGCTTGTTTTGCTCGCACACACTTGCTTCGCTCATGCATGGCGCTTCTGCGTATGCGCAGACCATCCGTGATGATGTCTGGGCAGGTGGGCAGAGCCTCCCGCTGCCACCGCTACCCGTTCGCATGAACCGGGGCGAACCGTCAGAATACTACCTCTGGATAGGTCCCAAAGAGAGTCCAATTCAATGAACAGGATTCTCTTACTGCCCACAATAGAAATGCCATGAAGGAGGGGAGGGAGGGCAACCAATATCCCAGCCCTTAGAGGCTCCTGACAACATCTGTGGCTTGGGAATAGTCAAAGTGTATCCTATTGTTAACCAAGGGCAAAAATGCTTCTGTAACAGTAGGACTGCTAACAAGGATTTTATCTCAGGTTTCGGCTGGAAGCAAAATGAAGGCAATGTCATGGCAGGAAAAAAAGTGGTGGCTGGGGATATTATGTTCCTATGAGGAAAGTCCCATCCACCCCAGTAGGCTCTGGAGGAGAATCAAAGGGAAATCAACAGCTGTACACTGGGACCCTAGCTTGTGATGACATGTTCTGCTGTTAGTCTTACCATAATAAAAGAGTATTCCCCAGTTTCAGGTCTGATTCCTAGTGAAGGGACCTGTATGATGAGAGAGAGGTGCATACACGCATGTTGCATCAATCAAGTGAGCCTATGTGTCCACTCGGAGAGAGCGGGGGGGGGGGCGCTGAGTAGCAGTTTGCAAACTCTGCCCCTTGTGTGCTTGCATTGTGATTTTACGTGCAAGTTCAAAAGTTCCTTTATGACATCGCAATGCACATGTCGTCATTTTGAGGAAAATGTTGGCTTGCTGCAGATGCCCCTGCAAGAGAGTCATTATTTCCAACCTATAGAGGCAACCAACTCAATTTAGTATTAGGCTTTGGATGGTCAACCTGTTGCAATGCATATAGCTGTTGTGGCTTGTCGGCCGCCGGCCTCTCTAGCAGCTGAATCAGAGAAGGAGGAGGAGGAGGTGTGGGAGTCAGGGTCAGCATCAAGGCAACCTCAGAGCTCCAAGGGGGAAGAGGGAATAAAGCTGGCAGAGAGAGAGAGACAGAGCCTGGGCCATCCATCAGCCCTCGGATGGAGAATCAGCAGCCCCCAGGTCTGGAGGTGGTAGATAAAGAAGAGGGGGAACAGCTGGGTCCTGTGCCTGACGCGTGGCTGTACAGAAGGCAGAGAAGGGGGGAGCAGTGGAAAGCCATGGGCCGATCCTGGGGAAGGGAGAGCCACCGCTGCTAGTGAAGCCCCACTAGCTCTGGGGATAAAAGGCAGGGGGCAGAGATGAAAAGATGTGGCAGACAACTATTCATTTTCTGGCCAGACAGACTTGTTAGCTGGTGTTGAGAGAGAAACTTTTTTGCTGCACCTGCTCCTAATAAAGGAATCTTTGAGTTAACTTTAGAGGGTTTGTTGTGTTTGGAAAGCTGGGTTAGAACAACAGCCTTTCCTTGAGGTCTCAGATGTAAGTCAGAAATGAAACTTAGAGCTAGGAAGTTCCAGCACTGTCAAGGAGCTCAGCTTGCCAACATACCTCCCTACAGAATAATGAGTGACCAGGTTGCTCATGGAAGTGGAAAACACAAGACAATCAGCTCAATATACCAGTACTGTACTTAGGAAGACAGAATCAGCACAGATAGAAGCATGCCATCAAAATGATAATGTGGGTTGGCGATGAGATAATTGATTCTCATGTATTATGTTAATTAAAGGGGGATTACTATACATTTTTCAGTCTGACAATAGGATAATGATCAAATTCTGCTGATAAAATCATGCAAATGTCTTTAAAATGAACCCTTTAAAATTTTGTGCTATTAAAAATTGCAGCAATTTTGCAGCATTTCAGTTAAATATAGATAGCATAAAAGCCTGTCTAATTTTAGTCACTGGTGTCAGCTCTTAGCCTTAGGCAGAACAATAAAAGATGAATCAAAGAAGGTTTTTATTCTGAAATGTGCCTTTTCTTTCTTTTACCCATTTATTCCTAGAAAGCCTGGGCTTTGGCACCTTAGTTATCCCGGGGGGGAAATGGATTTGTGTCGCTCTTCACAAGATTTCACATATTTTCCTGATTCTAACAACAACCCTGTCATATAGGTCAACCTGTAGTTTTCATATGCATCATTATTATAAAAGAAACTAACCCAGAAATGTTGCAGATATCTGTTTCAATACAGTACTGAGAAAATTCCTAAATTTTGAGTTAAAAAGGACAGAAATTGTGGAAATCAGCCTTGATTTGATCAATCTTTTAGGAAAAGTAAGACCCAATAAACAAGGTTTTTTTTGTCTTTGAATGACTCCATAATCCCTTGCATCGGCATGGAGTCAGGACAACTGAATGTTTACTGGCCGGATGCCCTTCCTGTCACCAATGCAGAGTTCGTAGCAGATAATTACTCATTGTGCCCAGAGAGAGAACTATCAGCCACTACCTAGGATCGAACTCACAGCCTCCTGATTGTAAGGAGGAAGCTCCACCTCTAGGCCACTGCACCACTCACCCAACAAACAAGTTTCAGTTCACCAAAATAAAAATAATAAAGATAGGTAAAATCCATTGAAGGATCTGCAATTAGAAGTAGTAAAAATAAATATGGCTTCAGCTTAACTGTCTTTAGAATGATTAATAAGAATGGGATATCTTCTGGCATAGTATCTACTGCCAAATTCATTTTGTTGCCCTAATTGCTTTAAAGGGTATATTTTTTGGCTCTATCGATTACCAGTCAATCCCAAGGAAATATGTGCTTAATTGAAGGAAGTGCCGAGAGCAGAAGTCTCTGGACCTACGCATTCTCCAAATCACTTTTTCTCCTTCCAATCCAAACAGCTGTATGGCCTGAATATCCACCAATTGTGGTAGCTGAAACCCTGTTTTTTGTAAGCCACAAGAGAAATCACAGCTATAGCAGGAATTATAGTGGAAAGAAGCAAAAATGTCTCATGCTGAATCAGACACAGAGCTGGTCCATGACACTTTGCCACCTCGGGCAAGGAACATTTCATGCCAAAAAAAAAAAGAGAAAAGAAAAAGAACCTGACTAGCTACGCAGCTGAAATTTTCCACAAAGTAGGCAAAGGAATAATGTTCAGCATCACTAAAGAAGGAAGCTAACTAGGGCACACATGGTACATTTTGTACCTTACGTCTTTTTACCCTGCTGCTTGCGATGGCACCTCAGGTTGATCAGAATCAGAAGGTCAAAGTGCCCACCCTGGTATTATTTGCAGAAAATATCAGTGAAGCTCCAAAAGATCACCACAGAGAATTTTTCGGGGAATTTACTCACGCAAGGTACATGACCTCCAAACGAAGAAAAGAAAGCATTTTTCTTGGAATTCTGTAATGACTTGTCTGGTTCTGGGAATCACTGGGAGAAGGAAACTGTTCTGAGAAACAAATGAGCCATTTTTAACCAAGGAAAAAGTTTATGTATTCTGCGATTCAGTCTTCTGCAATTTACAACATCTGAAGCAACAGAGGGTACAGCTTGGCAGATATTCTTATTGTTTTATGTAGCAAAAATTGTTACCCGGCTTATAATGGTAGAAGTCACCATCGGCACCCATCTTGTGCCAATTGCTCTAGTCACACAACCCCAGGGTGTGTAGCAATAGGTAGCACTGAAAGAAAGAAATGAAGAAAGCGAATATGGCTTTGTCAGCTAGCTTAAGGATAACACCGCAGAGGGGAGTCACTGAAATGGTTATATAACAGTTAAGGGAATGCGTTCTCTATTTCAACCAAAATGTGGAATACAAATCTAGAATACAGATGGTTAATAATTTTAAAAACTAAAGAAAACATAAAATATAGAAAGTTTTTTAAAAAACTATTCGATATGTGTATAAAAACAAAAAAAAAATTCCTATGAAGATGGATAAAAATTAAAATATGGCCAATTATGATGATAATACAGAGAACCCAACTAACTGATCAGATGCTCATTAAGGCTGGTTTGAGGCACAGGTCATTCTCTGACAGATTTTGATCGCTGCTGTGCAAAACCTGGCAAGGAGGCTCTCTCATTGCTTGTTTTTCTGCCATTTTGGTTTTTCACTTGCTTTTTTTTTTCTTAGTTTTTTTAAATTTACATAGGTGGTTTTCAATGGTTTTTATGCCCTCTTGATTAGTTTTATGTATACTGCCCAGAGTCACTAAGTGAGAGGGGCGTCTGTACAAATGTGAGTAAGGAAATAAAATAAATCAAGATATCAATAAATCAATAAACCCTCCTGCATGGGAAGCAGAAGGCTTCAATTGGTAAATGGAATGGATTTTGCTTTAGCTTTCCACACATTTGCTGATCGTGTAACTGAAATGAATTACTCCCTTCCCCCCACAGCATGATCCATATCCATGCTGGGTGCAGAAGGGAGGGGGAAATAAGGTTATGTGTCTACATTAATCAAGGATCAATTTTTCCCTGGCAGTTTGTGATTTAATGGTTGGCTACACAAAGCAGGGTTTGTATGGAGTACAGCATGAGCTGGAAATGGAAGTTTCAACATCCTCTGCTTTATGGCTTGACCTGAGAATGTGTAATGCCAAATGGTATGATATCCTGTGGTGCATCCTTTGAGCAACGTCTTCATAATAAGATTCCTGAACAGAGTGCACCATAACCAAGAATTAAAACCCATGGAAGCAAATAAAGCACTATTCTCAGGAAATGAGCAAGTAAACATCGCACTTGGCTTCGGTCTATTGAAAAATCTTGGAGCTAATATAATTTTCTCTTTAGACCCCAGATGTCAAGTGCTAGAAATTGGCAAGGCTAAATATTTGATAGGATGAATCTGCAACATTGCAGGAACCTTCCATTGACCTCCAATGAATGGTTTGGGGAGAATGCTTTGATGATTTTGCCATTGAAATTGATGAATGGACCTGCTCCAGGGATAGTGATGTAGCTTAATTGAATCATTTGTATGCTTTAATGAATTGCTTCTAGGAATCTGGAAATGTTCTTTATTGTTACTATTGGATGGTTATGTTTACAACCAGTTGAGCCTTTGTGTACTTTTTCAAGACTGGCATAGTAGCCAACACAATAGGCAAGACCTAGAATCCAAGAATCATTCCAGTCAAATTACTGTCTTGTTGTTCTTTCCCCCAAGGCTGATTAACAAAAGCATGTAAGTGTAGTTTATTTGGGGCTTAACTTTAAATAATCTTATATAGAAATAACTCATTTTTTGCCTTCAGTTTGGACCATACTGATAGTGTCTCCATTTTGTGAATGCTATTATTTCAGAATTCGTGGAATAGAATCTCCAATTTCAAGAAAGCCAAAAACAAAGAACTAGAACAGGTTTTGAAAATTCTTGGGAAGAGCTGATTAATTTTCTTGCCTTTCATATACTCTTCCTGTATCAGTGCAATTAAAGATTCTTCAGGCTATTTTTTAAATTTTTTGGGCTAGTTGTTTTTCTGATGTCTTCTTATCTTCGCAATTATTTTGTTTGTTCAAAAACTATTTTTTCCAGCACAGTTTCATAGGACAATTACTTTCATGATTTTATATTGGACTTTTTGTGATCAACCGCAAAAGATCATCAGAGATAAATAATACATACATACATATGTACATACATACACACAGACAGACAGACAGACAGACAGACAGACGATAGATAGATATAGATGATAGACAATAGACTATAGATATAGACGATAGATATAGATATAGATTATAGACTATGATGATAGACGATATAGATATAGATTATAGACGATGACGATAGACGATAGATATAGATTATAGACGATAGACAATAGACGATAGACAATAGACAATAGACGATAGATATAGATATAGACAATAGATGATATAGATGATAAGACAATAGAAAATAGATATAGATGATAGACGGTAGACGATAGAAGGTAGATGATAGACGATAGACGATAGACGATAGATATAGATATAAATAGATAGATAGATAGATAGAGAGAGAGAGAGAGAGAGAGAGATGTGTGTGTGTGTGTGTGTGAGAGAGAATTTCAGAGAAAAAACTCAGATTTCTTTTCTTCAACAGAAAATAATATATTCCTCTCTTTATGGCCCCCGGTTGCCTGAATCATACCTTCCTAAATTGTTCATGCAAGGGATTGCAAGATTGTAGAAGCATCTTGAGAAGACTGACTTTATATCCGAGATATGCACTGGTTATGCAAAAGGTTTAGCATGTCATTTTTGCACTCTCAAAGGCTTCAGAAAGAGGCAGGGAGGGAAAACTAATCTTTTGCTTTTCACAAGTCGAACAAATTATACAGGCACAGAGGAAGAGTAAGCTGCTTGTTCCTTCTCTTCCTCCCTCCCTCTTTGCTGACACATTTGCCTCGGTACTAGTCACCAACAATCATTATTCTGTTTAGTCATGATGCATACTTTACAGTTCCATTGGTTTTATGATAAAATCGTGCTATTTTTTTTAATGGAATATTTTGGCAGAGGGTAAATAGAAAATAATAGAATAACAGAGTTGAAAGGGACCTTAAAAGTCTTCTAATTCAACCCCTTGCTCATACAGGAAACTCTATACCACTTCATACAAATGGTTGTTCAATCTCTTCTTTAAAAAGCTCCACAACTTCTGGAGGCAAGTCATTCACTGATTAATTGTTCTACATACAGCAGAGAATGAATCTATGCTTGTATTTTCTGTGTTTGAATTTTAAACACTGAAGACCCCCAGGATTCTTTCCACCCCTGTGATTCTATGCAGGGGTGGGCTGCTAGGGGTTTGCACGGGTTCAGGTGATCCTCTAGCTAGGATTCTGCCCAGTTTGGCGAACCACCAAATGCCACCCCTGGCTGGCCACGCCCATCCTACCCTTCCCACTCTGCCCCTCTCAGGAGTCTCCATGTGGCCTTTTCATCATGCCAGGTAAGTGCATGGCCTGCATGGAGGCTCGGAGAGGATGGGAAACAGACCTACTGAAAGTTCCAGAAGTTCCGGAAGTCCGGAAATGGGCCTGTTTCCAGCCTCTGGAGGGCCTCTGGAGCCTGGGGAAGCCGTTTTTGACCTCCCGGAGGCTTGCAGAAAGCCTCCGGAGCCTGGGGAGGGTGAAAAATGTTTTTTCCCCTTGTGGTGCAGGAGGCTGACTAGGCCACACCCACCATGGCCATGCCTACCCAGCAACGGGGCAGCGAACCTGCAATTTTTGAAGCCCACCCCTGATTCTATCTATTCAGACAGGTCCACATGTGTCAAGGTGTGATATCAGAAGTGTCTGAAAAGCAGCTGATTTATCTGTCTTTCCCTGCTGACTCTCTCTGACTGATGACTGAAAACAATATTACCTTCCGCTTAAATCATTATGAAATTATTATAAAGTTTCTAGCAATTTTGTAGGGAAAAAATAGAATAAACTTCTTTCCCTACTGTTTCTTTATGGTAGTTCCTCAATACACAAACCAGGTTAACAATAAACTACGCACTATAACTTTTGTGTATCATTTCTGGATTGCAGGTCAAAACAATAACCTTTCTCAGATTTTTTGCTGCTAAGCAGTTTATTATCCTGGAAATGATGCTGTTTTATTGTGAACCACTTGTGAATATTTGAGCTTCAGTGTAAACTACATAGCAAACCTTTAATAACCCATTTTCTCCCAGCAGTAACACTTTCCATTTTGGAGTACACATAGACTGAAGTGTATTTGCTTTGGAGTTCATATTATTTTTTACATGAAATGGAATTAGGAGAACCATTCCCAGCTCAAATGATTCAGATAATGAAACAACCCTCTCTATTCTTTTAAAATCTCTGTATTCAGAATTGTCCTCCTGGGCAAATATCAGTTTGTTTGTTTTTCATGTGAGGGAGTGAGACCATCACGAACTAGTTACATAAATGAATCAGAGACTTCAGTAGAATTGATTGCTAATCCCTGCTTGCTCCCTCCTACCCCATGTTTGTGGGGCGGCAATTATTGTACGTCAACAATCCTTGCAGTTGCCTCTTGTTCATTTTTAATTAGCACAGATACATGCTTCACATGGAGAGTCCTGTCTCCCACAGAAATGGCTTGTCAGCGAGGGAAACCAAACATTAGTGAGAGCTGAAAATAATGCTTGGGGTGAAATTCCCCTTACTGTGGAGGCCCAAAGTTTTCAGAGGAGTTTATTCCACAAGCTTTGATTGCCTGACATCGTGTGTGTGTGTGTGTGTGTGTGTGTGTGTGTGTGTGTTGTGTAAATTTTACATATTTAAATTACACCATGCCTCTCTACTTCCTTTCTTCCTAATTACGGTATAAATTGTTAGTGGAAGAATGAAATTGAATGGATTACTGTATAATTCTCTTTCTTTACTTTCCAATCATGATGTTATATAGGCAGGGCTTCAGTATGTCTTTGGTGGGCCCTTGGCACTTTTGCTCTGGGGGACCCTCCCTCCATAAAAATAACAGTGTTAGGATTATAGGGAGCATGATAGCTCAGTGGTTAAAGAGGCTAAGCCTGTCAGCTGGAAAGCTGGCAGCCCGGGTTTGAGATCCGAATGCTCTGCAATGGGATAAGCTCCTGTTATATGTCGCAGCTCCAGCCCACCTACTATTTGAAAGCATGCGAATGTGAGTAGATAAATAGGTACCACTTTGTGGGAAGACATGTGCCTCGGTATATAGTCATGCTGGCCACATGTCCACAAAATCATCTTTGGACAATGTTGGCTCCCTCAGCTAAGAAACAGAGAGAAGCACCACCCCCTAGAGGCAGACACAAGGGGAAACCTTTACCTTTATTATATTTCATATGATTTTCAATGTTTTTTTTCCATATTTGTACAGAGAAACGGGGAATACTAAATCATAGAAGTTTCTTATAATACGTTTATAAAGTCAGTTTTGCTGATTAATTAAATCTGTCGTGTATCACCATAGTTCCTAAATTTTAGAATTGACACTAAATTTTACTATTTACGTTAAATTAATTAATTGCACTAACTGTAGGGTATGGATAGATTTGAGGTTCAAAATCTGTCTGTTTCCCGTCTCTTTTTTTTTATGAAAGAGCATGAAAAGACGTACATATTTACCCAAAGGCATGATAATAACTTTTACTTTTATTATTTCTGATTCCTTTTTAAAAAATCAAACATATTTATACCTAATGATAAGTTAGTCCTATCTAAAGGGCACATCCAGACAGCCAGTGACCTTTCCTCTAGCCCAGGCAACCTTAAGCACTCAAAGAGCCATTTGGACCTATTTCCAACAGAAAATAAAACACTGGGAGCCACAAAACTCTTCCCATGTCTGACTATTTCCTGAGCACCCACAAAACTAGTCTATGTATTTGGATTAAAGGTTCTGTTCTGTAACTTTTCTTTTTTGGGATTTATCCATGGTTGGCCTACTGGGGGTCGAAAAGCTCAATAAGTCATGTGCTGTTGGGTGTCACACATCGGCGGTTGTGACACATATTTTGAGCGACAGGGAGCCACAGCAGAAGGATGAAAGAGTAGCATGCAGCTCCAGAGCCAAGGGTTGCTGACCTCTGCTCTAGTCCAGTGATGGCTAACTTTTCTGGACTATGCCCCCCCATGTGGTCCCCATCCCCCACGCATGCACACATGGAGCCCTGGCACACGCCCCCCCCCGCACATGCTCAGCAGAGACCTGACGACCAGCTGGCTGGCGGGAGGCTTGTGCGCACGTGCGGCAGAACTAAACTAGGGTGACATCTTGCAAGCCCACAGAGACGGCATTGCGTGCCACCTGTGGAACACGTGCCATTGGTTCGCCACCACAGTGATAGACTTTCTCCAGGAGGAACCTGGCCAACGTTCTCCCTCCAGGTTTTCTAACGGTGCATCTATTGTTACTGTGACCAACTCCATCTTGCTGCTAGGTGTCCTTTTTCCTTCCATTTTCCCCAGTATTAGAGACTTCCCAACAGATCTGGTTTTTTAACATAATGTGTCCAAAATTGAACCCGATCATTTGAGTCTGGGATGATAACCTGTTTTGATTTATTTGATGATCCACGGCAAGAGTCTTCTCCGACTTTAAATTTCAAAAGCATCACTACTCTTCCCGTCTTGCTTCTTTAAAGTCTAGCTTTCACTTTCATAGAGCGTCACGGGGAAAATCATTTCCTGCACAATTGCCTGCAGTTTTTCTTAGGAGAACTAAAGAATATTTATTATTATTATTTTATTATCAAAAAATAAAGAAGCAGAAAAACTCTAGTGGTCATCCTCCTCTCATTTACATTTTAAGACCAATGCAGCAGAAGCTTTCAACCTTTGCGGTTATTAAAGAGAGTCAGTCTATTTATAATCAGAGAGGTCAGATAAGCATGCTGCTCCTCTTGTGTGAGAAAAGTATTTTTCATGCAGGTTCTTCATACAGTTGGGGGCCCTCGTGTTCTTGTCTTCTGGTTTTTTTGCTCTATCTTGTCAACTTCGAAGTATTCTACTTTTGGACACATTCTGTGAAGACACAGCTCTCTGCAGAAGGCTCTAATGTTGGGAAAGGTGGAAAGGAAGAGGAGAAGAAGAGGACAACCAGCAGCAGATGGATGTGATGGATGCACAGTTGGATGACTAGGTTGGAGACAGATCGTCATGGAGAAAATCAGTCTAAGGGGTCTCTGGAAATTGAAAACAACCTAATCAAGGAGTCAACTTGCCTGCAGAAGATTTATGGAAGATTCAAAAGCTTACAGGCAATTTTGTGATGTTGATTACCTAACTATTATCCTATGGTGGAAGAGAGATTTTTTCCCTCCAATGTGTGTGCATGTATCATAAAAACATCCATTGTGTGAGAAATGTCAAGGTTGCAGTTAAAAGCATTTAGTTGCATAATGGCTTCTGAGAAATCTAAGAGGAAGCCCTTTCTAGAATCCACAGTATCCAGGATTACAACTTTTCCCTTGACAACAATTAGAAAGACACAGAGATTTTTTTTTTGTTCTTACCATTGTTTTTAAGAAACAGAAAAAGGAGAGACGGAGAGTTTACATAAAGGATAATGCGTAGTTTGGAGGGATGGCTGATTTCTTCTCGGAGTAAATCAGATTTTGAATACTTGTTGAGAAATGTAAAGTTTTATTTTCTTACAACCAGTTTTGATTTGGAAGCAGATTTCCAACCTGTTGCTTTTCTTACAGAACAAAACTTTCCCTGTGTAATCCCATTGTGAGATTAATCTCCACTCAGAATATGGAGTCTGTGGAATTGGAATAGTTGAGGGCCTGTGATTTTTCAGTTCCTTGCCAGTAACAGGATTTCAACACTTATTTCAGTTCTGGAGAAATGTGGGAGATTTGGGACAAAACTAGTGCAGATACTTTTGCCTCGTATCCATTCTTTCCCTGGCCTACTTGATTTATGAAAATTGATCAGTGTTTTTATGAGACAGAAATGAATCAGTTCTGCTTTGTGATTGCACCAAACATACATTTGGGTTCCTATTCAGGAGAATGACTAATGGCCCAGGAATAGCACAATATCACCTTGGGAACAATTGATGAGAGCTTTCTCACTTACAAACATTGCCTGCCTCAGTTAAATAGCTTTATGAGGAAAGCCATAAGAGTATTTTTGAAAACACAGGTATTGACGCACGAGTAATCAAAAACCGTTTGTTTGGTGAGATCACTAATCTGATGGTGTTTTTCCAAGTACTTGTTGTAATATGTAGATATTTAGCTTTCAATATGTACAACTCAGTGGTGGGTTTCAAATTTTTTTAGAACCTCTTCTGTAGGTGTGGCCTGTTTTGTGGGAGTGGCTTGCCAACCGTGTGACTGGGTGGGAGTGGCTTGCCAGCCATGTGACCAGGTGGGAGTGGCTTGCCAGCCATGTGACTGGGTGGGCATGGCCAACTTGTAAAATGTGGTGAAACTCACTTAACAACACTCTTGCTTAGCAACCAAAATGTTGGCTCAGAAACTCTGGCATTTGAAGCACGCAAGTCTTAAAGCTGTCAAGTTACAAGACGCTTGAACCCCTAACCCTTTAGAAAACAAAACCCCAGGGGTGTTCAAACTTGACAGCTTTAAGACTTGTGGACTTCAACTCCCAGAATTCCTCCTCCAATAATGTTGGCTCAGGAACTCTGCCATTGAAGTGTGCAAGTCTTAAAGCTGTCAAAGTTACAAGACCCTTTAGAACCGGTTCTAAACAGCACTGTAGATTTGTGGAACCTCTTCCATAGAAGAGGTTAGAACTGGCAGGAACCCATCCCTGGTACAACTTCAGTTCAGTAATTATTTCTCCCTAATACTGTATTATGTATGTTCATCAAGGAATTGTTCCTCATAATTTATTGTAAGGTATTCCTTTTATTAAGAGAGCCAGTTTGGTATGCAGGTAGTCCTCGACTTACAAAAGTTTATTTAGTGATCGTCGCAAGTTATAAAGGTACTGAGAAAGTGATTTATGACCATTTTTCACACTTTTGTAGCATCCCCATGATCATGTGGTCAATAATCAGATGCTTGCCAACTGTTTCATACTTGTGACTGCTGCTGTTTCCCAAGGTCATGTGATCCCCTTTTGCAACCCTTTGACAAGCAAAGTCAATGGGGAAGCTTAACTTAACAACTGTGTTACAAACTTATCAACTGCAGTGATTCACTTAACAACTGTGGCAAACAAAAGTCGTAAAATGGGGTAAAACTCACTTAACAAATGTCTCAGAAAGCAACAGAAATTTTGGGCTCAATTGTGCTCATAAGTTGAGGACTACCTCTAGTGGTTATGGCACTAGGCTAGAAACTGGGAAGCCATGAGTTCTGGTACCATCTTTGGCACAAAGTCAGCTGGATGATCTTGAGCCCGTCCTTCTCCCTCAGCCCTAGGAAGGAGGCAATGGCAAACCACTTCCAAAGAAAACCTTGCCAAGGAAACTGCAGTGGTTTATCCAGACAGCACCTAGGAGTCAACATTGACTGAAAAGCACAAAATGATGGTGGTGGTGGTGGTGGTGGTGATGATGATGATGATGATGATGATGATGATGATGATGATGATGATGATAATGCACTTTTTGTGTTTTTTTTAATTTTTGCACTCTAGGCTTGCAGACGGCACAAAAGTAACTGATTGATCTCGAAGCGAGAGCCACACACTTACAGCCACAATGGCAGAAGATGCTGATATGCGCAATGAGCTAGAAGAAATGCAGCAGCGGGCTGATCAGATGACTGATGAGGTAAAGAAAAGGACAGAAAAATATGTGCAATACAAGGAATTGAGCACCTCTGAAGGACAGGAAGTTGGGGGTACTGCTTTGTTTATTTACCACTCATGTGTTGCCTTTGAACTGGACTAGGGATTAGAACTTGAAACTTCCCAAGGGTGCTTTTTCAAGAGGCAACTGGACTTTCTGGGTTTTTTAAAAAGGTTTTGCTTCTTATCCAAGAAGCTGAAGAAGCTTCTTGGATGAGAGGTGAAACATCTTCAAAGAAAGTCCACTTGCCTCTTGGAAAAGCCCCTTTAGGGCAACCATGACCTGGATGACTGAGAACCTCCATAGACAACTTGAAGCTTCCTTATTAAAGCTAATCTCTGCCCAAAGGGCAATGAAGGGAATTTCCCCCAGTTGCATCTGATGAAATGATGAACAGGCTTGGATCATCTGGTTTTTCTGCCATGTTTACTCTCATACTGCTGCCATTCTTACTTTAGGCAGCCTTAAATCATCCCTGGCTTTTTAGCTTCAAAGTGGCATTTTCCCCTTCAAGCTATCAAAAATGTGCAGCAGTTTTATTCTTGCTGCAATTTCATAGGCTTCACCAACCGACTTAGGTTGGTGTTGCAGTCAGGGTGGGATTAAGGGGTGGGATCCAGAGGTGGGCTGTTGCCGGTTAGGACCGGTTTGAGCGAACCGGTAATTCCAACCAATGATTGGGCCTGCCAACCCGTCCTGGGGCTATCCCATCCTATACAATCACCATGTTTTTGATGCCGCGCGCATGGGCACGCTCACATTTTTGGTTCTAGGCGAACCGGTTGTTACATTTATGTGATGCTCACCTCTGGTGGGATCAGACTAGCAACTATTGACCGTCTTAGGCTGCAATGAGCATTTTTCTTCTCCCTGCAGTCCTTGGGCAGGGTCCTATGGGGCCATTCAGGCTTGTGCAGTGGGGAAAGAGATCCAGCCTCTTCCCTATTTCCTATTTCTCTAAGCTGATCCCTCCTTTTGAAGGAAACATAAGCCCAACCAACAGACATCAGGTCTACCTATCATCAGTTGGCTGGGTTAATTTAAACATGATTTTAATTCTTTTTCCAAAGAATGCTAACCTTTTTTTGAAAGCAGCCCAAGAAACAACTGATCGGGCTTTGATGATTGGGTGTGTGTGTGTGTGGCGGAATGTGAAATGATATCTTCTTCATTTTAGTGTGGGAAATCCTAACTACCCATAAGGGTAGTTAAGGGGCTTCAGTGCCTATGCCTGAATTGACCCTTAGGCTGGGAGAGGAGGCAGGTGAAGCTGAAAACACCAACCGTTGGCTTTCTTTAGCCAACCCTTTCAGATTTGGCATCTGATCAACTCCTTGGGATGTGAAACCTGATGTGTAGAGCTGATTTCCCCCTTTATTCCTGTGATCTATTTTGGGATAGAGCCATGCTGGCACAATGATTAGAATGCAGTATTACAGGCTAATCCTGCATCTGCCAGCAGTTTGATTCTCACTGGCTCAAACTTGACACGGTCTTCCATCCTTCTGAGGTTGGTAAAATGAGGACCCAGATTGTTGGGGGCAACATGCTGACTCTGTAAACTGCTTAGAGAGGGCTATAAAGCACCAAAGCGCTATATAAGTCCAAGGGCTATTGCTATTGTTATTGAGAGCTTGGGCAAAGCCTGGGACAGCTTTTGACAGATGGCTAAGCCAAGGAATTTAACAATTCTTTTGTACCTTCTTTTCTATTCATCCAACTCTATTCCAATTAAGGAAGGTGATGGGTGGAAGTTCTTCTGCCAGCTGGGGATATTTGGAGAAAAGAGAAGGAAGCAAAACTGGGGGAATCTTCCATTCACTTTCCTTAATTTGCCCTGCGTACAAATAATAAGCAAAACACTGGTGTAGTTGGACTAGTGGATAGTACTTTGATCTACAAGGAATTGCTCATTGTAGCAAAGTAATTCTAGCAGGAATACTGTCCAAGAGAAATGCATATCCATGTTCCACAACTGGGTCACAAAGCTTTCACTGAAGATGAAAGAATGTCTTTTATTATTCATACATAGCCTTTAGTGCAGTGACAAATTGAATAAAAGTACTATTATGTTTATAGGAGGTATCAGACATTTATATGCAGGAAACTAATATTTATCAACTTTCTTAGGAGTCTAACAGGATAAATTAAATTACATTAAATTAAAGACTAAAGAGACCTTTGATCTGATACAGTAAGGATCTCCTTATGCTTCAGTTAGCTGTAATTTATCTGTCAATATTTACAATATCATTTGGTACCTGAAACATTATTTCAAGTGAGAAAATTGAATAGCTTTCTACTAGAAATCAGATTGGCTTCTGCATTATTGGTTTTCTGTATATTTTAAAGACTGAATTGTGCAGAGAGCATCTGGAGAATGAAATGACACCATTGTTATTACTGTATAACTTTATTTTACCCTGTTAAATTTCTTATAAATGTTATGCTGTTCTTCTACTCAAATCAAATCAAATCAAGCTTATTACAATCACAGAGACCAGAACAAATAAAAACAAGGAATATCCAGTTAAAAATTCTAGAATAAAATAATAAATAACAGATAAAACCTATATTCAAATCACAATTTGGCGTCCAATCTGTCAGATACACATGGCCTAACTATCCTATAATATCAATCCTTAAATTGCGAGGTCCATAGTCATTAAATACTAAAATGCAAAAGAGTAGTCGTGCAAAAGGGTTTCCTATATTAGTTGTGTAAAATAGCTATGGTGGATTAATCATGTGTTTCCGATCAATCCCCAGTGCTGCTAGCCACCAGACTGTTCTTCTACTGTATTTTTAACTATTGATTGCCATATGTTTTTTGTTAGCTACTGAGAATCTGTGGATAGCAGCATGTTTAAACAAAATAAACTCCTCCTAACCATCACTAAGATGAGATATAGATTCTTAAATAAATAAACTATCTGGCTGTAATGCCGTGTTTTCCCAAAAATTGAAGAAATGTGATTTAAATTTCTTTCTGCTTTTCATACTTAACATTTGTCCAAGAATAATTTTTGACATTCAGCCATATGTGAAGCGATCATAGTTTGTGCAATCTTAGATCAACGATTCTTAGATCAATCTATATTATGTGGCTGCTCTGAGAGTCCTAAATCTTAAACTCTTTCCAGGGAAGATATAATTTAAACATAATAAATAGAATCTTCTCTATAAACAGGAGATAAACATAATACTATTGATTTTATCTTCTTTCCATTTTTTATGTATTTAAGAAATGTATGGTCTGCCCTCTCCTATAGTGATTCTGAAGGGCTTCTAATAAAAACGATCATAAAAGCAAAATAAAAGAATATCAAAAAGAGGAATTCCTAAAATTAAAACATGAGTACTAAATACATTTCTAGACTCCTCCTAAATGATAACATGGATAGTCTTTGTTCCAAAACATGGATCCTGTCTCCGAAAAAGCAGAATTTATTGTCAGTGGCAAATGTTTTTGAGCCCAGATAGGAACAGTTGTTTTGGTAACTTGAGAAAACTGAAACTTATATTGGGGTGAAAACCCTGGAACTTTAGTACTGGCTTTTCACCAGTTAGTGCCAATATTGTGTATCTAAATACACAACGGAATGCCTTAAAGTTCAATTTGTGATGGATGCATTACTTGGAACCTGGCATTCAGATTGATAATGATCTACGCAGGATCAAGTATTTGACCAACATGATTGGTCTTATCAATATATAATTTGAAACATTTTGTTAATCTTAACATTGTTTTGTTTCTTTTCTGCATTAGTCCCTCGAAAGCACCCGTCGTATGCTGCAGCTTGTTGAAGAGGTAAGACTTTGATTTATCTTGACTCTTCCTCCTGGCTAGCCGGAACTGAGGCTTCTCAGTACATGACAAAGCATATACATGTTAGACTTACATAATGACTTTTCAGTCATTATGAGCCACGGTGATGCAGTGGTTAGAGTGCAGTGCTGCAGGCTACTTCTGCTGATCACTGGCTGCCAACAATTTGGCAGACTGAATCTCACCAGGCTCAAGGTTGACTCAGCCTTCCATCCTTCCAAGGTGGGTAAAATGAGGACCCAGATTGTTGGGGGCAATAGGCTGACTCTGTGAAACCACTTAGAGAGGGCTGTAAAAGCACCATGAAGCGGTATATAAGTCTAAGTGCTATTGCTATTTTCCAAACACAATGAAAATGATTATTTTAAAGTGTTTTCTTTAGGTGAATATTTACACGCACTGTTAACATAAAGCCAGAGGTTTTTATATGTATGTGCCTTCCTGTGAAACCATGACTGGTTTTCATAAGGAGCATCCCATGTAAATCCTTCATCCGCTTTTGAGGGCGCAATACATGCATATAACATTTTCAATACTCTTCCACATCCTGTAAAAGCAGAGGGAAAATTAGAGAACAGGGACTGCTCAAAAGGACCAGTATTTGCTTGGCCAATGAGAGTGGCTTTCATCAGTCTCATTTAACTCTGTTAGAAATATTTTGAGATTAGAACAAATAAATCCCCCAGAATTTGAAGAAGGAGCTGTAAAAGATATTGGATTTATTTATTTATTTATTTATTTATTTATTTATTTATTTATTTATTTATTTATTTATTTATTTATTTATTTATTTATTTATTTATTTATTTATTTATTTATTTATTTATTTATTTATTTATTTGATTTATCAGTCGCGCCCTCTCCGTGAAGGGCGCGACTGATAAATGTGATTGGACCTGGTCACATTTAAAGTAGAATGATTAACGTCAATGGGATTTAAGTTAGCTACTTTAAGCCTCACTCATTTCAATGGTTTATTTGATACATGATTGAAACAACATGTATGTATACACATCCATCCCACTGTTCCCTTTAATGGCCATCAGTCTTATGCAAAATGCCCAAAATGCATTAAAAAATATTGGAAGGAAGAAAAATGAAGGTAGGAGATGGACGGGGGGAGAGAAAATGGAAACCTAATTAAATCTTGTTTTTCACTACGAATCATACAGGTAGTCCTTGACTTACGACCACAACTGAGTCCCAAATTTCTGTTGTTAAGTGAATTTTGCCCCATTTTATGACCTTTCTTGCCACGGCTGTTAAGTGAATCACTGCAGTTGAGAAGTTGGTAACATGGTTGTTAAGCGAGTCTGCCTTGCCCATTGATTTTACTTGTCAAAAGATTGCAAAAGGGGATCACATGACCCTTTGGGTTAGAGTTGAACCAGTTGCCAAGCATCTGAATTTTGATCACATGATCCTGGGTATGCTACAAAGGTTACAAGCATGAAAAATGTCATAAGTCGCTTTTTTCAGCCTCATTGTAACTTTGAACGGTCACTAAATGAACTGTTGTAAATCAAGGACTACCTGTACTTTGACTACCATAGTGAGGAGACGCTTGGAATAAAAATGATCTTGTGCAAATCACCTAAAACATGCCCAAGCATAATGTCCTTACTATATATAAGGTTTGCTGCATGTGACATGGGTGTAGCTAAGGCTAATAAGCAAGTCTGCTCTTTTTCTGCTGGCTGCCAGCAGCTGGCAGATCGAATCTCACCAGCCTCAAGGTTGACTCAGCCTTCCATTCTTCTAAGGTGGGTAAAATGAGGACTCAAATTATTGGGGGCAATATGCTGGCTCTGTAAACTGCTTAGAGAGGGCTGTAAAGCACTGTGAAGCAGTATATAAGTCTTAAGTGCTATTGCTATTTGGAAGTGCTGTGTTACATTGACAAGCCTATCTTAGCACAACACTGAGTACATGCATAATTTCTACATGCTAACTTTCCACATGAGACAGTTTGGTCTAGTGGTTAAAGCACCAGCTAGAAAGTGGGAGACTGTAGTTCTAGTCCCATCTTGGCCATGAAAGCTAGCTAGGTGACCTTGAGACAGTCAGTCACTCTTGGCCCTACGCACATCACAGGGTTGTTGTTGGGAAAATAAGAAGAGGAAGGCGTTTTTAGGTATGTTCTCCACCTTGGTCCCCACCAAGACATGGATAGAAAATAATTCTATCTAAACCAGGGGTGTCCAAACTTGGGAACTTTAAGACTTGTGGACTTCAACTCCCAGAATTCCTGAGCTATCATGGCTGGCTCAAGAATTCTGGGAGTTAAAGTCCACAAGTCATAAAAGAGCCATCATTCTCCATCCTTGTATTAAGCAAAGACATCGACCTAAACCAGGGGTGTCCAAACTTGGGAACTTTAAGACTTGTGGACTTCAACTCTCAGAATTCTGGGAGTTGAAGTCCACAAGTCTTAAAGTTCCCAAGTTTGGACACCCCTGATCTAAACATTTTCTATCCTGTTTCTAAGGATAGAAAATAAACACATGCACAAACAAAATCACGTTGAAAAGACAATACTTTGAGAATGGTGGCAAACCTACACAAAACTCCAGCATTATCATTGGGATCTGGCATTCAAGCAGTTTAACTTAATTAACTGACTTAGAAAACTCTTAGAAAACTATAAACTATAGTAATAGAGCAGAGGAAATAAACAGCATCTACTTATTTCGTGCTCAAGTTGCCTAGAGACCAAACTGAGGCAACAAATGGAGTCGTCAGCTGACCATTCATTTCAAAGCAGTAGATTAGGGTTAAATCCTTTTTATCAGCGCATGAAATGAAAAGATTCCATGAAACAGGTTATCCTGCAGGAGTGTTGAGCAGCAGTGGGTTTTTTCCTGATTTAATAATAACACAATTTATTTGCAGTAATGAACTGTGCAAACACACAGAGAGAAAGGAATTAGAATACTGTAACATGTTTTATATACATTACCCTTTTGTAACCCATACATTCACTCTGGAAGGTTCATCAGCATTATTAGCCTTGTATTGTCGATGGAGATAAGAATGAGAGGAAAAAATGCTTAGCTCTTCTTTTGACCATGTAATGTTCTGGTCTTAAAGTTTAGAGAAACAAAAGCAGCAACTTATTACATATATAATTTAATTGTGTATTTTCTGGGTGAGCCGGTCCCCAATCTAATGGAAGAATTCTGTCTTCTGAAAGACAGAATTACCTTTTCTATACTTTTTGATCAACTAGAAAATTTGGAATTGGTTTTTTCTCTCAGTCCCTGTGAAACATTCAAGAACTAAGATTCAGATTCTACAGTCAGATTTCACTATGTTGACTTTAAGTTTCTTCAGCCTTAACGTCTGTACATGACACTATGTACATTAGTGTGACTACACATTCAATTACACATGGACTCCTGACTGAAATAGGTTGATTCAGAAAAAAATTAAGAAACATCAGAATTAGAGAAAGATTTATCTGAAGTGAGGCACATCTGAAGTTTTCTTGGTAGAAACATAAATGAGGTTCCCATATTTTTTTAAAAAAAAAATCACAATACAGAGGAGAAGAATTCCATTTTTTGTGACTAGTCTATAATCACAATAAACAGTTTTCACAGTGGTATATTGAAGAAAGACTTGAAGGACTGACATATTGCAGGACTGAGCCAGTGTTCTGTTTGGTTCTGAGAACTTTAAAAAGTTTTGATTGATTCAGAAGAGTGCAACATAGGATACTTTCTTTTAGTTGCTGCTTAAATAGAAAATGCGACAAATGGTACTTGCTTTTTATTCATTTTAGTTTTGTACTCCCTGCAGCTACTCTCCTGCAATTGTTCTAAGAAACTACTACAATGAAATATGTCACTTTCATACAAATTCCCTGAAAAATAAGCATAGGAAAAGGGGGGGATTACAAACATTTTGTTTGTTTGTTTGTTTGTTTGTTTGTTCGTTCGTTCGTTCGTTCGTTCGTTCATTCATTCATTCATTCAATTTCTATAGTTACCCATCTCAGTCAATGACTCTGGGCAGCTTACAATCAAAAATATATTACAATAAAAAGCACTGAAGACATTTTTAAATCAATTGCGGACCAGAGGTTGGGAGGGGGAGAGGATTGTTCTGTGCGAATGGCAGGCTTGCCGCTTGTGCAAATGGAGCGCACTCACACGCCCGCTCTTTGTACAAGAGGGGATGCATCTGGGTGTATGCACTCGCCTATCAATTCTGTGGCTCGGTTCAGAATGGCACAAGGCCTGGTCTGGGGGTTGGCGATCCCTGCCTTAACACATTCAGCATCCCAGGCTTTGGAAAGTAGCCAAATCCCATTCCTCATAATTTTAAGACTCTTTAACCTACCCACTTCATCTATCAACTATCCTTATGAAAGGTTTTCAAATGTTTTGTTTATTCATTATTATTATCTTATGGGAGAGAAAACTAGAAATTAGTTTAGATGAGATTTTCACCCTTACGTACGGGTGTGTTTCCTGTCCTTTCGTTCCTGATTCAACTATCTACACTTATCATAGTCATAATCCTAGTCTAATTCCATATTGGATAGTTTTCATGTTTTAGCTAAATATTTACACATATTACCTAAATAATATACAAAAAAGATTTTACTTATATATACTCTATTAAATGCACTCATATGGACACCGGTGTCATGTGCATGTTGGCGATCTAGCTCCATTGTCAATTATTGAAAGAAAACAAACTAGAGCAAATAATAATAATTTTGGAACAATAGGTTCCTAAATTTTGCAGAACCAAAATTGAGCCATCATTTTCTAATGACTCCTTCTTCCTTCTGAAATTATCTGGTGTTGCCATGAGTCCCAAAGTGAGTCATTCTAATCTGATGTCCTCCAAATAGCAACACTTATTTTGTTACTAACCAGTCAGGTAGTTATTTAAACTACAGAATTACCCTCCAATATTCCACTATAGGGACTACAATTCTCAGGAGGCCAGTAAGTATCCCCATAGAGCAAGCCAGGGAACACTCTCCTAGTAGTACTGATGTGATATCTATTTATTGTTTCTTTAATGCTTATGACTATAAACTTTACTCTTTCTTATTGCCTTTCCTTCATTGTTAACTTTGATTTGAACTTAACTATTAGTTCCTTCACTAATTTCTTTCTTTCTTTCTCTATCTATCTCTGTGTCTCTCCGTTTCATCTTGTTATCCTCACCGGAATATAGAGCAAGGATGCTGGTATCAGGACCTTGGTTATGTTGGATGAGCAAGGAGGTAAGTTCAGGTTGTTTACCCAAAAAGACCTTTTAGGAACAGTAAACTTTAGACCAATTAATGGTCTTATACTAACACATGTATATATTTAGACAGGTGTTTGTTTATAGGTCTTGATCTGCAACCATCTAAACTAGGATGATGTTGCTAGCACATGCCCTTTTACTTAAAATGAACATAAATCTTCTAATCAGAGCTACAGTATTTAACATTTTAACATTCCTTAAGGTTTCTTTGCAGCACAGATTACTTTAGGGATCAGGTTCTCTGCATTCTGGAAAAGGAAGGAATTTTGATAGCGAAACTTGAACAAGCTAGATAATGGGATATTCAACACAAATGCATATAGGAAAAAGTCAGATCTCCTTATAAAACTTTCCAAAATTAATATGGGTGGTTCTTTTAAATGCAAGCTTGTAAGTCATTCAAAATATGGAAATGTTCCATATGCTTTAAAACAATTTTCGGTATACTTTAAACAATTGAGACAGGGTATGCTTCCATTAGACCATGAATGACTCACAGATAATCTGATTTATCAAATGATGTGAATCTCAAAATTATGAAATTGGATTATTTAAATGCTCAGTTGACAGATCCCTTCCATTTCTTTTGGATCTTCTCCTGACTCTTTAAGTCCCCTAGATTGCTTGTTTATTTTGATGTTGAAGAAAATTTACAAGGCTCAGTTGTCCATTTCAGAATAATGAGAACATTAGAGTGGCTTTACTAAATCAAGCCAAGGCCCAAAAGGCATTTTGTTTCTAAGAGCAGAGAGGCAGATGCCTCTGCAATGCTTGGGAGGAGATGCACCCTCCATAGCTTTTGTTCCTCTATGACTGGCATTTGGAGATAGCATAGTGCCTCCAGTATGTCTTCAAGATGAATTGCTTCTCATCGTTCTGTTGTCCATGAATTTATCCATTTCCCTTTAAAATCCTTCTGATTTAATGGCCATCAGTATATCTTGTGATAATAATTTCCACAGTTCAGTTATGAGCTGTGTTTTTTTTTAATCATCTGTTCCAAATCTCCTTCCAATCCATGTTCTGAAGGAGAAAGAAAACCTTCTGCACGTCACACCTAATTTTAGAAACTTTGATTATATTGTCCCCTTGGTGGTCCGTTCTCCAAACCAAATAATTAGCTTAGATTAAGAGTTTACTTCTGCCTTTAAAAAAATAATCATCAGTTCAATGTAAGAATGTTCAAGGTGCTTGTCCACATGAAAAAAATAATACAGAACATTGTTGAACACATGCTACTATTCACCAAAGAGAAACTATAAGTGGGTTTGAAATCTTCATGGATTTGTGGGAGGAATGTGAGGGAAGGAACTGATACATTTTCAAGAGATATTGAGGTACCGTGTGGTAATAAATGATGTCAAAAGAGGAGGGCCTTTGCTCACTCAGCCCTGCCTTTCATTTTGATATTCTATCTTGACAGTCACTGCGGACACCCTCAATATAACAACTGTGTAACTTCTAGGCAAGTTTCTGCTTTTGAGTTTTGTGAGTTTGAGAACCATTTGGCATTTGTACAAAGGGCCTTGTATTTCTTGATTCAGAAGAAGAAGCATAGATACCAAGAGGGGATTATTGGACCCATAGCCTAAAGTTTAACGGAAACTAAATGCTACTACTAATGTCACATGAAAATTATCTGGTACAACACACAAAACACAATCAGATGCTGATTTAAGGTATGCTAGGAGCCACAAAGCTGGTCCTTTTAAAGACACAAACTGTAGCTATAGTCAGTTGGTGAATCCATGAATCACAGCTCCAAAATGCATCTCAGGCGTCTTAATTGCCCTGAATCCACAAATATATACTCCAAAATCAATGAAATTTAAAAATTTAAAACATCAGTATTTCCTTTGGTGAACAACCTGTGGCCCTTACATGGCATTTTTTGTCCAGCAGTGCTGCTGAAATTCAGTGATATACTGAATTATGTGGGGGCTATTTTAATATTTAAGCCAGGGGTCTCCAACCTTGGCAACTTTAAGACTTGTGGACTCGAACTCCCGGAATGAGAGTTGAAGTCCACAAGTCTTAAAGTTGCCACAGTTGGAGACCCCTGATAAGTCGCAGGATGTTACCCATAGAATGTGTGTATTTTCCAGATATGTGTGAACAACAGGGCCTTCTATGTAGAAATTAATTGTCCATGGCATCAGACATTTGCTCCTTATAGCCTTTCGTTTCCTGGGCAATTGTCCCTGAATTGGTACTGAAATATAAACTGCAGCTGCTACTCTAAAGCCAACTGAATGTCATCCTAGCTGACATCATGTTTTTACATCTGCATTAACTTTCTGCAATCATGTTTACTAAGTATACACTTGCCAATTAAACAAAAAGCCATATCAAGTAGACAGAGTTAGGGCTGCGGATTTTTTTTCTTTTTTGAAGGAATTTTGCTTTTAAAATTCCTGGAAAATCCACGCCACCACCTAGCAATCATCTCAAGTACCCTTGTAACACACGCTGCTCTTTCAGGATGGATTATTCTGGATAGATAGTTTCTTCTTCATCTTCAACTTCCTCTACGAAATCCTTGTCTCTTACCTGCCATAGAGAAATTGGAGAAATTAAGAGGGAAAAAAACCTCTGATACCACGACAGTTTTTTTTCTCTAAACCTATTCTGTGATTTCAAAAGGCTGGCCTTTGATTTAATGACTACGACTTGTATTGTATTTTTCCCTCTTCTTTATATTTAGCCATACGAACACAAACATTTTAGTTCCTGTGCAGAAATGACAAATAGAACCTGCTTCGTGTTGCTAATATTTCTTCTTCTTTTCCTTGTGTTAAATGGGATTAGGTTTTTTTCCTTTTAAAAGTGTTTCTTCATTATTTTGTTTCCTTAGGGTGAAGGGTGGGAAACAAGGTGACATGCCATTGAAATGAATATGTTTATGATAGTGGAAAATAACTGAGGTTCAGAAGGAGGCACCAAGGGGACAATTCTATGTGTACTTTGCCAGAAATAATTACTGCTAAACATGATGAGCATTTTTTTTCTACCTAAATATTGACTGACTTGAGCTGTATGATTGTTTGTGCCGTCTCAAATGTTTACTTTGTGCTATTCGGCATATCTTAATAAGAATAATGATTCTTAGCCACTTTTCAAAGGCAATCTGTAACTAATTCAAGTCAGCACAGGCTCGGTGGCATTTATAAAAGTCACTTATTATTTGCATATAAATCCAAATAGTGGGCTTGATATTTATGTTATACTGTTCTAATGCAAATCAGGTGTAACTCCATTAAAGTGAAAGGAATTACATTGACCTAATAATGTCCTGGAGATCAGGTAAGCAAGAAATAATGCCCACCAATGGGGGAAAAAGATGGTCTTCTATTATATATTTTTTCTAACTATCCATCTATTTACCTATATATTGCATCTGCTCTGAGTCTCCCTAATTCTATGGCAGTCTATCCATCTGCTTTTCTGGACATGGAACAAGGTCCTGCACTTTATGTAATTCCTTCTACTCCACTGGGGTCACTCCTAGCATATAATAATGTCACTGACAGAAGAATAAGACCCATGGTCTTCTCTTCTTTAGAGATGGACCTCGGCCCAAAATTCAGATCTGAAGAACCTCAGTCATTGAAAAAAGTTTGTATCTGGACATGGATCTTAACTCAGCTACTCATATCCATTCTAAACACCATTATTAACTGTATACACTTCCACCAAGCAAACCAATTACATTTTCAACCATCATCAAACTCAAAGGCATTTGTAAGTGGAAGTATTGTAGATATTGTCCATGGAAGGCAATCATTTAAAATTGTTATTAATGTACACAAATGCATTGCAAGGTAATAATCCCATTTCTTTCTTTTTCTTGGATGTCACTGGTGTCTTAGTAACTGGATGTATTGTATTATGTTTCTGGATTCTGAGGTATTTGACAGCACCTCCATTTTTTTTTTACATTTTTGTTCTAATTAGCAGACATCAAGCACTTCTCCATTTCTTTTTTTTCCCTATATGGATGTATGTGTGCTTTATCATTTTAGTAAAAGGGACTCTTTTTTTTTTAGCCTCTAGGGTTGCTTCCATTTTTGCTTCAATGCATCAGCTGCAATTAATGCATTGAGATGCCATCGTAATAATTCTGTTTCTCCATACATCTTTTTTTTTTCATTTTCTGTTGACGACAAACAGCTACGACTAAAAAAAAAACAAAAAAACAATTCATTCCATACTGTCATCCCTTTGTCCTGACCAGAACAACTCGATCGTGTTGAAGAAGGCATGAACCATATCAACCAAGACATGAAGGAGGCCGAGAAAAATTTAAAAGATTTAGGGAAATGCTGTGGCCTTTTCATATGTCCTTGTAACAAGTAGGTACTTGGTGCCAGTGCTGCTCTGTAGTGTCCAGTTCTTTGTCATGAGTGAATGTCTGAAGTTTTTTTTTTCCTTTGTCTTTTTTTTTCTTTGTCCCTTTCCATCTGCTTCATACTATGGGGATAAAATGCTTGTGTTTAATCAGAACAACTGGAACGCATCGAAGAGGGAATGGACCAAATCAATAAGGACATGAAAGAAGCAGAAAAGAATTTGACGGACCTAGGAAAATTCTGTGGCCTTTGTGCCTGTCCATGTAACAAGTAGGTGCTGCCTGCCTGCCTGCCTGCCTGCCTGATTTTTAGAGCACTCAAGGCTGACCTCAACAGAGCCTTGTGATGCTCATCCTTGCTTAAGGCACCTGGACAGGATGAGCATGTGGCATGCAGAGAGAACACTTCTAGTTCCAATGCATTCATCGTATAGTGTAGACCAGAGGTTCCCAAGCTTTCTGACTAACAAACCACTTTGGCCCTGTCTCTAAAATCCCCCTTTGGCTACCTATGAATCCTGCTATCAGCTTTCAAATTTCCACCTTCCAGGGAATCAATGCAGTGGGCAGCCATCTGTCTCACCGTTTGTTCCCAAGACACGTCTTACTGCTATTTCCTGGAAACGTGAATGCTGACCTAGAGGCGCATGGCTTCACATCAGTCCCAGTACAGAAGAGACAGTGGCGGTTCACATGTCCCTTCCCCTGGGCCACTGCTGTCACGTGTTGGATAAGAGGAGACGTTTGGTTGCGTGAACTAGTTACTGCCGCCTCAAGAGTTCAACAGTGGCTTGTGTATTTACAGATTGGGAACCACTGGTGTAGACAATAGTAGGATTATAGTAGATGCATTAAAATCAGGCATACCATAGTAAAAAAAAAATTACTGTAGGCACTTTTCAATGATGACGATTTCAACATTTTATAGTGTGTACTATGCAGCAATTAAACAATTTATGTTTCTAAAATTATGAGGACCCCTTGTAATATTTTCTTCCTCTGAACAGCCTTTAAACCAGTACTTCTTGACCACGATTCACGGCTCAGAAATACATAAAACGATTATTTGGATCTGGAGATACATCTTGTTTTCCTTATTGGATCCCAAGCTACAGGAAAGTAAAATATTGTCAGGGAAAAAAACAACCCTGGATCCATTTTGCTCATAAGCAGCTCTCCACTGTGTAGCGTGACACCAAGAAAAAAATGTTGAAATGTATTAGACCTGCTTCCGTATTCCTGCCATGAAATGAAAGTGCAGCATAATAAAATGGGTGTATCAGCTTTAAGGGGAGGACATCGAGGAGAAAGAATGCGTGCTTAGATAAATAAGAGATTTAGCGTGGGATGAATTATTGCACGGATGAATGATTAAAACATTTATAAATATTAAAACAGGCCCAGAATGGTGAATATCTGTTTGCATGTGAGCATGTACCGGTGCATGTGGCCTTGTAAATGTACTGTAGCTTTGGGTTTATAATCTAGACCTTTTTTTAATTTGCTCAGACATCAGGAATGAGTAATAATTGTAATAATTAGACTGCTCCATCCAGTATTCAGATTGTTTTATGATACATGAAGAGGCTGGGCAGGTTTTTTTAAATTAAAAATATTTGGGGGCAGCTATATTTCTTACATTGACCCAGAAAGACGGAATCTGCCCCTCCCAAGTAATCCTGTTTAAAGCAGTGATGGGTTCCTACTGGTTCAACCGGTTCGGCTGAACTGGTAATGGTTTGGCGGCCTGGGTCGCTGGAACTGGCAGCGACCCAGGCCTGCCACATCCCCGAACTGGTTCTCAGGGCGGCACTGTATGGTGGCACCTACAGTAGGTGCCACCATCTTGTTTATCATTTCTGCACATGCGCGGAACAATTTTTATTGCGCTGCACATGCGCACACAGCATGCATCAAGCACGCACACGAGCAAACAGGAAGTAGTGCCTGCCGGAATCCACCCCTGGTTTAAAGCCTTGTAAACCAGTCAGGTGTCTTAAAGCAGTGTTTCTCAATATTCCCGAGAATTCTGGGAGTTGACGTTCACTCCTCTTAAAGTTCCCAAGGTTCAGGAACGCTGTCTTAAAGAATAAAGAGAGAAGTCTCTTTGTGCAGCTTTTCTACACTTATCCCCTTTCAGACGCAATGATTCAGTGCTGCCAGTTTGACTTAGACTTTCTGCACTGAGGATTGGCTTCCCTTACACTCAATTCCATCCCAAGTAAAAAGACCGCAGTGGAACTTTGGGGCTCAATTGTGTCATTGAAAGGCAAAGACGTGAATGAGAGTAGCAAGAGTTATCAGGAAATTCTAAAAAGAGAAACAGTAATGCTGAACATAATAAATAGTAAGTCTATTTTTTTTCTTCCATTCAAACACATCTGACTCTCGAGATCTGCCTAGAGAGGTCCCTGGGCAGTTTTCTTGGCAATTTGTTTTTCCCAGAAATGATTTGCCACTGCCGCCTTCTTAGGGGTGAGAAAAAGGGTCAGGCTTAAAATCACCCAGCTGGCTTTGTGCTCGAGGTGGAACTAGAACTCACAGTCTTCCATTTTCTAGCCTGATGCCTTGACCACCATACTGGCTCTCATTAACAGGGGTGGGTTTTAAAATTTTTAACAAGGGGTTCTCTGCCCGGTTGCTGGGTGACCATGGCCATGCTGCACATGGCCTAGTCAGCCTCCTGCACCATGGCGGGGGGCGTTTTTGCTCTCCCCAGACTCCAGAGGGTTTCTTTGCGCCTCCGGGAGGGCAAAAACGGCCTTCCCAGGCTCTAGAGGCCGGAAACGGACCATTTCCGGACTTCCCAAACTTCCGGTAAGCCTGTTTTATGCCCTCCCTGAGTCTCCCTGTGCGCCCTGCACTTACCTACATCCAAAATGGGCCGCGTGGGAGGGGAGGGGTGGGGTGGGTGGGACCAGCCAATGAGTGGGTCTTGGAGGTTCTTCGAAGTGCACAGAATCTCTGCTAGAGGTTCTCCTGAACCCCTGCAAACCCCCAGCAGCCCACCCCTGCTTAAGTCTACATACTTTATCAAGATAGTTTCAGAGCAACCTGTACCTATTGAGAAACAGAAACCCTGAATGGAAGAACAGACCAAACTGGTTAGTCAAATAGTGATGTAAAGAGAAAAAATGTAGTCAATCAGCAGCTCAAGCAGAGGTGGACAAATGTGTGGCCTTCTAGCAATGCCTGAATGCCACCTCCTTATCACCTCTGGTTAAGATGACACACTGTTCGTGTCCTATTTGAAAAAAAAAATTGTTCCAAATATTACTGAGCATGGGGCATACCTAATTTTCCAAATAGCATTCCACTCTTACTGCTGTATTTAATCCAATTTATCAGCCTCGTCTTACACATTAACACCAAAAACTATTGTAGCACTATCGTAGCACGTAGTTTTTATTATTTTTGCGTGCATGTTCCTTGGAGCACATCCTGTTAGGTTTACCAGCAAGGAGACATTCATAGGATTGGAGCTCTGCAGTGGAATTTTACTCATGTACTTGTTCAAAAGAAGGTCAATTGACTTCTGACCAAAAAAAAAAAAAAATGATTACAAAGCAACATGCAGGCTGCAAAACATGTTAACAACTAGCCCTGCTTGAAATGAGAAGCCAAAGGAATGTTTGAACAGTTGTGTTTGCTGTCTTTAGAAAGCTTTTAATTAGTGCCAGTTTGGGCATATAGTGGAGGTTTATTAACATGGCTGGACATTTTCTGTTTTGGAGGAGAGCTTGTTTTCATGTACAAACTTAAGGAACATGCTTTGCTGAAACTGATGCTGTTTAGGCTCTAACAACCCACCAGGTTTGACAGTAATTTCAATTTGTAATCTCCAACACTTCTACCATTAAAATATACAAGGATGCTGCATACATTAAAACTATATTGCTTGTTATCGCTGGTATGCCTGGATTTTAATTCCCCTGTGGAGACTCAGTCAAAAATGGTTCCTCTGAAAAAAAATTGCCTATTTAACTCACTAAAAACTTTATATGACCTGATGTTTTAGATTCTCACCGTAACAGAAGATCCATTTTTGCCTGCATCCCACTTTGTTGTGTAGGCTGTGTAACTGCTAGTGTGTTAAGAGAATGTTGGACCACGGGGGCAACTGTGTTTTCTCAAGAACGCTTCTTATTCATGCCTGAACCTGGTGCATGAAATATCTCTCTCTATATACCTACTTAGAGGAATTTCCCTTTCTGAAGCTCAACTGCAATACATGCTTGCATTCTTTCTTTACTTCCCTGCATTCATCCCAATATGGCCTGATTTTACTTTCTGTCTCTGTGAATAAAGGTTTGTACATCAACTCTAGATCTATAGTTACTCTCTCCAAGTACCGATATATTATTAAAATGTCTTGCCAAATTGCCCCATCATGCCTTATGGCAAAGAAGCCTCTGTGAATCTCCATTCTTCTAGTATCCCATAGGAAAAAATGTTGGATGTAAAAGTTCTTTGTGCCCCATGATCAAGAAAGGAGCCTTGCTTAAAAGGAGGCTGAGTCTGTTTTTGTTTCATCTTGGTCTTTTTTTAAAATCTAAGACAATGTCTTACTGTGATGTGATGTACACACTTCCCTTTGCAGTTCTGTTTTCTTGTCTGTCTAGAAGTGCAGTCCCTGCGTTTGGTGTCCAGATACACACGTGTCATGAAAAAAACCCAGCTGAACGTTTCCTAGTTGTGTTTGTTTATTCTTGTGTAAATCAAGCAAGTCCACCCTCCAAAAGCCACCAACTTGGCCATGATGATGATTGACACTATTGGAAATGAAATTTGCAAGCAACAAATAAAAAGAAAGGAAATGCTTTTGTTCCACTTTATGATATATCGGTATACCAGAATGCCCCCTTTATCAAAAACAATCCATTTGCTTGACTCAGCTCTTAGCTTGAAACAAATGAGAAGATGTTTTACGGTTGGCTCTCCCCGCTCTTGCTGCCTTGTTACTCACTTCCTGTTTTTGCATAGGCTTAAATCAAGTGATGCTTACAAAAAAGCCTGGGGCAACAATCAAGATGGAGTTGTAGCCAGCCAGCCTGCTCGTGTGGTGGATGAACGAGAACAGATGGCCATCAGTGGTGGATTTATCCGCAGGTGAGGATTTTGAAGATTTTATTCTTCCTTCTTTTTTTCCTTTTAAAAATGCAGTCTTCCTTTCCTTCTTTCCTGTTACTGGCATTCTGGAGAAGTGTCTCCAGATGGTCCTATTGAGAGTGTTAGTGTTTATTCCCAGTTTGTACAGCCAAAATTCATTAGTCAAGCTGTACCAGAAATTTCCATCAACATTCTCTTGAATATTTAGGAGGGATTCTAAACATTAGCATCAATTGGGAGACTCCCCACCACCACCCCTTACCCAAATTGATAGACATTTGAAAGCTAGAAGGTTTTTAGCGGTGTATCCCTAGAGCCAAGAGATTTAGTAGGGATGGGAATGACAAGGCAATCAAAGATCCTCCATCTTTTCTCATAGATAATAATGCTAAGAAATGACCGAAAAAAGGAAGAGATACTCAGTTCCTATTCTGGCATAGTCCCCTTCAACTAGAGAGGGGTATTCGACCAGGCAATTACCGACAGCAGGATGAAGGGAAAGGACCATAGGTGGTATTCAGCCAGTTCTGACCCGTTCTAGTGAATTGATAGCAGAAACTTGGGTAGTGTGGAGAACTGGCAAATACCACCCCATCTATTCGCTGCCTCCCGAGTGCCAGCTGATCAGAGTCCCAGCTGATCGGCTGGGTCTTCTTCTGTTGCCCTGCACAAGAGAATGGAGCTGGAAAGTAGGTTAGTGGGGTGGGGAGGGAATGGGGATTTTACAGTATCCTTGCCATGCAGTGGGGAGGGAATGGGGATTTTGCAGTATCCTTCCCCTGCCACGCCCACCAAGCCACACCCACCAAGTCACACCACGCCCACCGAACCAGTAGTAAAAAAATTGTTGAATCCCACCACTGGAAAGGACTGAAGTTTGATACCCGTGAAAACATAGGTCCTGCATGGCTCCACTTGCAGTTAATCACGACACTATCATACGCCAACCACTCCCGCCTTCTCCCTGGAATTGTTAGATTATGCATCCAGGCATAAGTAACTCATCCTTACCTCATGGAAGAAACATTCTTAAGCCATTTCTAAGTGCACAAATGGTATTTTCCCTCTAAGCCAACACTATTCTAGGTTATTAAATTGTGTAAAATCTGCCTTTGTCACCCGTTAGCTTAAAGGCAAGGGCAGATCACCTCTGGTGGGCATGATCAGTAGTATGTTTTGTAGTCATGGGCAACCCCTCTTTCTGTCTCTTCACCACTAGCCAGCTGTTTCTCTTCATTATTGGCCTTCTCCATGTGCACTTAATTTTTTGAGGGTCCCCCCTCCCCCATAATTGATTGTAAGTTGCCTAGAATTGCCTTTGACCAGATGGACGGCATATAAGTTTAATAAATGAAATAAATGATCACGTAGGAAACAAATTCCTCCCATACCTTTTATTTTTCCATGTTTCTATTTCAAATTATTTCAATTTGGCACTTGTCCAGGATATGAAAAGTGGAGCAAACCAACCAACCTTGAAATCCCAACCCCCAGGTAAAATGTGACAGTCAGCCTTCCCAACTATTAGGTGTTTGCTCCGTTTGTTGGTGTCACGCTAAAGAGTGTCACACTGAAGAGGAGAGGCAATAAAACAGGGGTGGGCTGCTATGAGTTTTCCCGGGTTCAGGAGAACCTGTAGCTAATGTTATAGCCGGCTTGGAGAAGCTCCAAATCCCACCCCTGGCCTCTGGAGCCTAGAGGAGGCAGTTTTCGCCCTCCCAGAGGCTCAAGGAAACCCTCTGGAGCGTGGGGAAGGCAAAAATGCCCCCTCCCCGAGTGGTGCAGAAGGACAGTTAGTCCATGCCCACCATGGCCACACCCACACAGCAACCAGGCAGAGAATCTGCTGCTGAAATTTTTGAAGCCCACCCCTGCAACAAAACCAGAAAACTAATTGTTTTATGCATGATGTGTGCAAACCAGCGCACACATCTTTTGCACTGACTCAGACAAATGTAACTGATGAAACAAGCAAAATGTTAAAAAGTTATCATATTTATGTAGTTACTGTACTTATCAAACATCTAAATAGGAAGCGGGAGTGCAGTAGTTAGAAAAAAGGGTAAATGCAGTTTTAAACCTCTGAACATCAACCGAAGTATCATTTCCAAATAATGGAAAGTAAAATTCTCTTTTCTACTGTGGTAACCAGATCCCGTTCCAACTACTGCATCCAGTTTTGGATTTCAGATAAACTGAAAAGGGTTGAGAAAAGACAAATAGCTAATATAAAAATAGAGAAATAGGGCTAATCTAGTAGTTAAGGCAGGGGTGTCCAAACTTGGGAACTTTAAGACTTGTGGACTTCAACTCCCAGAATTCCCCTGAGTTAAGGCATCAGACCTACAAACCAGGAAACTGAGTTATAGTCCAGACGTAGGCATGAAAGGTGACTAGATGACTTTGGGCCTATCACCCTTTTTCAGTCCAACTCATCTTACAGGGCTGTTGTGAGGGGGACAATAGGAGGAAAGAGTATTAGGTATGTTTGCTGCTTTGAGTTTATTTGTAAAAATAATAAAGGATAGATAAATGAGAGATGAGAGACAGAAGGAGGGAGAGATGGAGAGAGAGAAAGAGAAAGATGGGGATAAATAAATGAGGATGATTGGAGATTAGAATCTAAGTTCTTTGAAGACTATACAGAAGGGACAAGGAAAAGATGAAATAGTAAGATAAAATAGTATCCTCCCATTTTGGAAAAAAAATGTTGCATAGTAAAAAGTCAAGAACTATTCTGTATTCTTTCAGGAGTACAGAATATAAAATAATGGATTTACATTTCAAGAAAGCAACTTCTGGTGAGCTATTAGAGAAAACATCCTCACAGTAAAAGTAGGTTGGCAGTAGAACCATTTCCCCAGCGGAATATCTTCCCCTCAGTGGATGTGTTCAAGCAAAGGCTGGGCCGCCATCTGTTCAGAAGCTTTAATTAGGATTCTGGCATTGAGTAGAACATATGGCTTGATGGTGGTTTTATCCAGGTCCAACATCTTTTCCTTCAGAAAAAGAAAAATCCTTTGAGGCACCAGGAAACTCTCTGCATGTAATGTCACCTCATTTGCTAATAACATAAAGTTGTTTTTTTAAAAAAAAAAAACCCCTCTAGAATGAACCGATATGTAGGTTGCTCTGATAATGTTCACTAAATATGTGCAGAAAGGAGTGACAATGTGCGACAATGTGGGAATGAGTATTCCCACTTATTGTGTCCTGACATCCTGCTGGTTCTTCTGTGACTTCTATAATTAGCCTAAAAGGTAGGCCTATGCATTTAAAGTCGTATTCTGACACAATATTCAACTTGTGGAAGTTGTGGAAGATTATATCCTTTATCCCAGGGATGAAATTCAGCAGGTTCTGACAGGTTCTGGAGAACTGGTAGTGGAAATTTTGAGAGAACCAGCAAATACCACCTCTGGCTGTCCCCAGAGTGGGGTGAGAATGGAGATTTTGCAGTATCCTTCCCCTGCCACGCCCACCAACCACACCCACAGAACCGATAGTAAAAAAAAATGAATTTCACCACTGCTTTATCCCTTTATTTTGCTCATTGTTTGTCTTTATACAAGCCCAGAAAATCTTAGATATGGCCATCAAATAGCATTCCTTTGCGTTAATAAAGAAGCTTCACTTTTGGATAAACATCCAAGCCTTGGATATGGTTCAGTCCAGTTTTAATTCTCATTCTTCCGCAGGGTAACAAATGATGCCCGAGAAGGTGAGATGGATGAAAACCTGGAACAAGTCGGTGGCATCATTGGAAACCTCCGTCACATGGCTCTAGATATGGGCAATGAGATTGATACACAGAATCGCCAAATGGACAGGATCATGGAGAAGGTAAGAGATGAGCTGCCACTGGCATCAATATTCATAGTTGGTCCAGATGCTTTCTGGTTCAAAACCATTCGTAAAAATATTTTTCTAATAACTTCCAAGGATAAAGGAGAACATTTGCAGCTCAGGGTTGACATGAGGGTCCCTTGGTGTTCTCTGAGCTTGCTTGCTTTCGTCCAGACGTTTCATTACCCATATTAGGTAACATCATCAGGAGTAGCGCTTATGTTGTTACCTAGTTTGGGTAATGAAATATCTGCAAGAAAGCAAACAAGCTCAGAGCCCACTAAGGGACCCTCAATGTCCAATGAGGCCGAGATTAAAACCATTTTTTTATTATTCAATCATCTGAAATATTTTTTATTTTATTTCAATCATCATTGAAATAATTATGCATGAAGGAGACAGATAAGCATAACAGGAATGGTGTTGGTGCGTGAATCTGAGACATTATTCTACAAAGCACCAGAGAGCAGGACAAGAAACAATGGTTGGAAACTAACCAAAGAGAGAAGCAACCTGGAATTAAGGAGAAACTTCCTAACAGTGAAGACAATTAACCAGTGGAATAGCTTGCCTTCAGACATTGTGGGAGCTCCATCACTGGAGGCTTTTAAGAAGAGACTAGACAGTCACTTATTTAAAATGGTATAGGTTTTCCTGCTTGAGTAGCGGGCTGGACTAGAAGACCTCCAGAGTCACTTCCAGTTCATTCTATTGTACTCTCCTCTCCTCTCCTCTACTCTACTCTACTCTACTCTTACTACTTAGTATTAATATAGCCTGCATTAGACTGTCACACATTTCTGGGATTGGATCCCCAGATACCCATTACTCTAGTACAACTTTCTTGACAATATTGCCATCTTCACCCTTTTCCTCCATGTTTCTTTTCTCCAATTCAGGCTGTTTCCAACAAAAACAGGATTGATGAAGCCAATCAACGTGCAACAAAGATGCTGGGCAGCAGTTAAAGGCAACCAGGGGCCAATCCTTCTACACACACTGTCCCCGAGGGGAGCAATCTCATGCTTTTTCTCATGGTATTTACCAACTAGGTTTGCATACGTGCACATATCAGCCCCTCTCCTTCCTTCCCTCTGTAAATGTTGTCCTGTGTAAGTTGTCAGCTTTCCAAAAATAATACTTGTAAATTTATTTTTATTTCCCAGACCTCTTCCTTTCCAAAGGTTGTATGTATATAGTACTGATTTAATGGCTATAACCCATGACTATGTTCTATTTATTTGTTGGGTTTTTCCTTTCTCCCTCCCTCCCTCCAATCCAGTCTGCCCCTTGCATTTTCTGTCCATTTTTGGTTGGTGGGTTTGTTTCTTTTTTTTCTTTTCTTTTTCTTTTTTAAAATTATGACGTTTCTGCTAAATGAAAAACAAAATGTAGGAATGCTCAACGTGCTGTTAAACCTTGAACTATACAGTATTGTTCTTGTAAAACTGTTAACATTTCACAGAGCTGCCCCCCCAGAAGTCTCTTCTTTGAACATCATGGTTGTTTAAGCACTTAAGAACCTCATGTTCCTCCAATTTCTCCACTGCTGTCATCCGTTGTTCTAAGTTCATAATAAAACAATGTGGAATTATATAACTTATAACAAGCATTGCACTAAGCAAACAGTGATGTGATTTATGCATTTATTGCATGAAAAAATAGACTTTTAGACTCTTTAACTTAAGTGAGACTTTTCCATGGCAGTAATAACATCAGTGACAACAAAAGAAAACAAAAAAATTAGCATGCTTGGTATTGGGACCCTGTCAGGACTATATTATACCAGCAAGTCTGCAGTAGCATCATCTTATTTTTCCATATAAAGATGTTGGTTCCTCTTTTTCCCCCCCCATTCTTTTCGTTCACCTCATTTAAGACCAAATAATTGGATCTGGCACTTATCATTTCATCATTGCCAGCAAATAAAACATTTGGCTGAAACACAACAACAAACAACAACAAAAAAGCATCAGCAAATAAGATATAAGTGTAATATATAGAGTTTGTCTGCTGCTTTCAAAAAATGTCTTTTTTCAGGGGGAGGGATGGCTACCATATGAAATGTTGCAGAGAAATGTAATTTTTATAAGGCTGTATCTTTCTAGCTCTCTCTCTCTCTCTCTTTCTCACACACCCTTTGGCGTGCACGCACACACACACAAACACACACAAACACAGACACCTTTTCTTCTTTTCTTTCCTTCCTTCCCCCATGTGGTTTGTTATTAATACAGTTCTCTGTTGCTTATCTAGAGCTATGCATACCAAAATCACGGCGATGTTTAGTAGCTGTTATTGATTTTAAAATAAAACAAAATAAAAATATCTTACGTGAATGACTTCTAGATAAAACTGTGAGATTAAATATAGTTGCCGCATGTAATATGAAATTCCTTCTGTCTCCTGTCAGTTTGTGATGTGATTGACATTTTGTAGCTAGTTTAAAAATATTAAAAACTATAGCCCTCCGACTTGCTAAGCCCTTTTTTCATCCATCAGTCTGTGTCACTCCTACCTGGTTATTTTCTGCTCGCTGGAAATTGTGTGCCATGAATTGATTCCTTTGAACAATTCTCACAAAATATAAGTTTGGGTTTCCCTGCACAGTATAAACAGTTTTAAAAGCAAAACTCCCACTCAGGAAAACAAATCCTTTGACTAGAGGGATGTTATTTAGTTTCATTGATGTACGGTCACTCAGAATAAGGTTGAAGTTGGGTCAGAAGGAGTCAAATGAAATGCATTCCAATCCTTGCAAGATTAGAATAAAAATTAGGATATGACACTCAGAGAACATTTCATTTAGTCCTCAACAGTAGGTAGAAGGAGCAGATTCTGATGTAGCAACACAGAGGAACAGTATTATTATCATACGGAGAGAGGCAGGAAAGGCTTCACTTTTGACTGAAGCACTGGAGGAAGAGAGAGAGAAATTTTAATTCTTTGCATCAGAGGTGGGAGTCACTTACCTTCCCTACCGATTCGCAAATGTGAGCGTGGTCGCTTCACTCACTTCATCTGCACATGTGCACCACCTTCTGTGCATGCGCAGTGCTCAAGCATTACGTCAGGGCAGGTGGGCGGAGCCTCCTGCAGCCGCCGCTACCCTTTTCGCCCAAACCGGAGAGAACCGGCTGAATACTACCTCTGCTTTCCATGCTTTCTTTAGTCTAAACTACTTACACCAAGATACTTTTTCCTTCCATGAGATGGGGAGGAAAAACAAGGGATAGTTTTATACACACGTGTGTGTTGCTACTAGGCAGAAGCAGCTGGGAAAATGAGTTCACTTTGTTCATTTCTGGCCTTTTAGCAGATAAACAATGAGTAAAAGAGCTTCAGCCAACTGAATGGTACCCTTCATTTAGAAAAAAACAAAGAATGGAAACATTTAATCTGCGACTACATATCAGTCTTGAAACTCGGTCTTATTTATCGTTTTTCTTTATCTCATGTGCTGGATATGAACTTGGGCACAAACTCTTGGACACATTATCATTTTCCCATGCACCCCACCCTATTTGGTTGCTAAGGGGCAACTGGAGATGCCAGCTATTCTATTTGACTCCATGCTTTCCCTGTAATTCATAGCAAAGGAAGGGCCTTACTTCTTGAACTAATAGGGGGCCCAAATGAACAATACTTTCCAGATGTAATGCTGAGATGCGGAGTGAGGTTAATAACCCTGCATCAAAATGCAACAGAAGGAAGAATCCAGTGTTGCATTCTTCTCCCTTTCCTCTTCTTCATATACACCCTTTTGTTACACACACATATATACCCCTTTTTGGCTTGGGAAGATTTTACTTTGATTCAGATACTTCCTTCTTTAAACAGTTGAGACAGGATTGGGAAATCTGTTAGAAATTCTGTTTATATAAAACACCACATAGAGCAACGAAAAAGTACAGTCACCATGTGCTTTACTGCTCAACCATATAACTGTAACAGGAAACTCTACTTAGAACAAAAGAGCATATTTTAGTTAAAATATGAATAAGACAGAAATAGATAAATCAGTGCTTTTAGAAGATGCTCGGCTTTACTCCAGACAGTTTCAATTACATTGAGTGATAGAAAGTGGCTATGGGAATTATAGTTCAAAATTTGCAGAGGGCACAAGTTGCCTGCCTCTTCCTGCTGTAGGATACAAGCATGTGTGACAAAGGCTTCACTGAAGAACCACCTGTTAAACAGCAATTGCCAAAAACCAAGGAAGGAGGTCCAGTGTAGGAAATCGTGGATACAATTCAACTTTTGTCATATTTAGTCCATTAGCCTCCCTGTGGTGTGCTGGTATTAGTAGGAAAAATTAGTTGATGAAAAGAAATACCTTTGGGCCATTGCTTGGAATAGCCAGATACAACATATGACTGAATACAGCTAAAAGCAACAAATAACTCTCCTCCATTAAACATAATAAAACGTACTGCCCTAAAAACAATTCAAATAATCAGAAGCAATCAAGATGGACTTACACAACCTCTTGACCAATGCTTTGGACAAAGCCAAGTTTTCAGAGTCCTTTCAGAAGTTACGCAGGGTCAGAATCATCCAGATCTGGAGGGGAATACAAGTAAAGATGTCCCTGGGGGTTTTACCCCATTAGTCACGACTGACTTTAAAGGGCAGTGCTCATCTCCATTTCTTAAGCCAAATAACCAGCATTGTCTGGAGATGTTTTCATGGTCATGTGCCAGCATGACATCAGGCCATAGCCCGAAATGTACAGCGAAACATGGAAAGCTGTTACCTTCCTGCATACTTATATGCAGTACCTATTCATCTGCCTGCATTTGCATTTTTTCAAACTGTTCGGTTGGCAGAAGCTGGGACAAGTGACAAGAGCTCACTCCATCTCATGGCACTCAGGTCTCAAACTGCCAAGCTGTAGACCTTTATCAGTCTAAGTCCCAGTTTCATAACCATTGAGTCACCCACATAATAGTAGATCCAGCAACAGTGACATTCAACTGATGAAACCTGGAGCATGCCAGATCTTATTGTACAGGCAACGGAAATTACAACCTAAGCACCTTGAATTGTACTAGAAGCCCACTGGTAACCAGTACAGCCTGCAAAGTATCAGTATTATATAGGTGTACCAAGGTGTACTCACACTGCTGTGTTCTGAACCAACTGTAGCTTCTGAATGATATTCAAGAGTAGTCCCATATACAATACACTGCAGTTATCCAGATGAGAGCTGACCAAGATGTGAATGACTGTAAGTAGGGCCTTCCAGTCCTAGAAAAAGTGCAATTACTACACAATAGTAATTTATGAAAGCACTCTTTGATCCAGGATCGGTGGAACTGGGTGGGAATGGAGTCTCCCGCAGCACACAGAGAACTACCGTTCAGGTAAGACCAACAGTCTTTCTCCTGTGCACTGCTTGGAGACTCCATGCATGGGATATATCCAAGCATAAACAGTTAAGGGCAGGCAACAGTCTGGTCCAGGTTCTTTCTCTTCATATGAAACTCTTAGTCTAGGACAGTGACCCCTTAACTTTTTGAGTACCAGAGACCGATTCGGTGGAGAAAAGTATTTCTGTGGACCAGAGGGGGTATGCCAGACTATGGACCAGAGGTTGGGGACCACTGGTCTAGGACAGTGATGGCCAATTTATGACACATGTCAAAAGTGACATGCTATGACATTTTAGGTGACCCACCAGTGTTTATCAATCCCTGATAACAATTCTTCTTGAAATCATTCCCCTTTCTTGCACAATTTTAGAGACTTCAGGGGCTGAATGGGAATAGGATGTGCTCTCATATGGGCTCCAGACCCTCTGGAAGTCATGGGAGAGGGCCGTGCTCTCATGTGGCCTCCAGACCCCCTGAAAATTCCATGAGCATGGATGTGCTTTCACATGGTTTTTGGAGACAGCAGAGTGCGTAGAAGAGCATTCTCCAAAGCCACTTTACAAATGAAGATCTCATGCAACCTCGAGCAGCCTTGGGTAGGCTGCAGATGCCTGTCAACAGAAAACGAATACAGCCTGAAAGTAAGTGGTGCATGGCTAATCCTGAGGACCACTGCATGGTGGGAGCAATCGTGCCAAGCAATCGTACGAAGCACACTTATGTAATACTGCTACTTTGCAAGGAAGTGCAAAGTGACTTTTTGAGTGGCAGCAGAGGTGCTAGGGCTAGGGCTGAACTCAAGACCCAAGTCTCTACCTCAGGCCCAACCTTGACTGTCATGCCCCCATCAAAGCCTGAATCTGCAGAGGAGGACAAACCGCAGCTAGAGTTGATGGAGATCGAGGGGGAGGCTTCGTTGGCTTCAGAGGAATGTGGGGAGGAACAGGATGAGGCAGCCCAGGACCCCTCAGGATTGGGATGGCTTGTTACCAGGGAGGAATGGAGGCAGGATGACCGAGAGAGGGAAGCTTTTGAGCCCAAAAACTTTGCCATCACTGGTCTAGGATGACACTCCCAAATTATGCAGCAAGTCTGTTTGGGTCAATACAATCCCCATCTAGTCTGCAGTCTTTATGTTCCCATAATAGACAAATGCCTGAAGAGACAGCAGTCTTATCACATGCCTCTGCAAAAGTAACAAAGTAGAATCATTCCCATCACCATAGATTTATCTTGTGGTTGGCTGGATTTTCTACACCTTTGAAAATGTTTTGCTATAAAGGGAGATGTTGGAAATTCAGCCAACCAGAAGACAAATACATGGTGATGGAAATTATGTACTTTTCACTTCTTGTGAAGGCATTTGAAATGACTGCTGTCTCTTCAGACTTCCTAAGAGGAAATACTTGGAGCAGTTTTGTCTAGCATTTTGAAGAACAGGAGAACAAGTTTGAATTCTGACTAGGAAGATCTGGGAAAGAAAGGTAATTCTTAAACGTTCATACAAGCCAGAATACATTAACCAGCCAGAATTCTTCTTAACCAAAACAGATGTCTGAGGGACAATTAGGACGGAGAGTAGCAAAATATGGTGAAAAGCACCTGATCCCCAGTAGAGTTTTCTCTGGAGATATTAGGACACTGTTATTGGCTGCTCTTGCGTTGATTTCTGATGTAAAGCTGTCCAGATATTTTCATTTATTTGGACTGAATAACATGCCCAGGTTTAAGGCAGGCAACAATTTTATCACAACATCAAAATGTGCCAAAATCATATTAAAAAGCATCTGGTGTGTGTCCCCCCCCCCCCAACAATAGAAGATGCACTTAAATGTCTGCTGAGACCCTGAGGAAGAACCTTCTAAAGTTCAAAAGAACAATTGAGTACAACTCTCAGCCAACAAGCATGACATAATATGCACAAACATCTGAAAGAAGTCTACTTGACACTGAAATATTAAACTGGAAATATTATGCATTTTGGCGGGCAAATGTCATCATTTCTGGCATTACAATTTGACAACTGATTTCACTGTCTCTTAAATCAGCCTTCGCTAAACTGGAGCTCTCCAGTTCGGTAAAACCACACCTTAATCCCTGACTGTGGTAACTGATAGTGACGGGAAGCGCAATTCATTGAAATGGTACCGTAGATGTGTGGCTGTTCCAGAAGATGTACAATAGCTGAAAAAACTTTGTCATGAGCTCCTGTCCTGTCCCCAAACTCCAGAGAGTTGAGCTATGGAAAAGTTAAGTTAAGGTTTCAAATATCTTGCAGTAGGTCCTGGAAGGAAAATTTATACTGCAAAATCAAATCATTATATTCTTTTTGTCCTAGAGCGGGGGTCTCCAACCTTGGCAACTTTAAGACTTGTGGACTTCAACCCCCAGAGTTCCTCAGCCAGCTTTGTTTAAAGTTGCCAAAGTTGGAGAGCCCTGTCCTAGAGCACATAAAAAGGGAGAGAAAAGCAAAGGAAAAGAAATTACTAGATTTACGCTTAGGTCAATTGCTATTGTTGCTGCTAATGGTTTTTTTTTAAAAAAAGGACTATTGGTAAATTATTGAACATCTCTGACTGTCAGATGAAAAAGGAAGGATCCTTTCCTTGGGTTGCTCATCTGTCAATCTAAGAAACGGGGTGCCAGAAGGAGAAGATAAAACTAAACTGGTAGGCTAGTGGTTAATGCACCAGGCTACAAACCAGGAGACTGTAAGTTCTAGCCCTGCCTTAGCTATGAAAACTGACTGGGTGACTTTGGGCCAGTCACACTCTCACAGCCCAACCCTCAGAATTGTTGTTGTGAAGAAAATTAGGAGGAGGAAGGTGTGTGGGTACGTTCACTGCCTTGAGTTATTTATAAAAAAAAAATACTAAAGGGAAGATAATAATAATGAAAAAATTGCCTCCCCAAATAGTGTTTCAATCTGCCTCAAACACGAGATATGCTCTATGCTGAGCTACTCTCCTTTCCTTTGACCTCCATAGTAAGGCAATTGACAAAAACCCATGGCTTGGGATCATGAAATAAATGTTAGCTGTGGCTGAGTTCAGTTGGCTTTGCCTGCTGAATGAAAAATGTTCTTTCCTAAGTTTGCCGTTTCCATGTCTTTCTGTTTTTCTCAAAAGCCTGTCCATTTTCTTTTTCTTAACTTGCCCCCTCCCCTGGCTTGATTGGGTACAAGAGAAAAGACACATCTCTTAGGCTTAGATCTCTGGCATCTAACTTCACCTAACAGAAGAAGCATCCAGAATTTTGCCAAGGTGATCTATACATCCCATTACAGGTTGTCCTTCAAAGGTGCTTAATGAATGCTATTCCTTCCTTGATTTGCTCTCCCTGCCTTCTATCAGAATACTTTTGTTTCTGAGGTATCACTTATTTACAAGGCGAAAAGGAAAGATGAGAGAGAGGATGGATCCTGCTCTTGGTCCTGAGCAAGGATTTACTGCTGAGAGCTGAGGTTGGCAAAACAAATCACTCTTGGTGAGTTGCCTCACTTCTGAAGGAATCTTTTGAACTCCAATAAAGCTGATCTTTTAGGTCACAGTTGCTGGTCTCTGGAGATCTCCACCTGTTGCTGCAATGCATGGACACACCATCCTCCTGATCTTCTAAGATCCTGGACCAAACAAGAATATTAGCTCTCTCTTTTTACCGAGCTCCCACCTCCCCTGGTTCAAACAAATAGTCCATTTTTAATCAGACAAATACAACAAGATGTTCAGCTTTCTCCCTGTTGATGCATATATGTTGCCATGGAGATCTGAGGGCTTTCATCTCAAAATATATAAGTGCAATTTCCTTCTTAAAAATATCCTGTTTGTTGTTGTCTGTAAGAGAGAAGAAAATAGCCCAGGAAAGTGGCACCAGATCATCGTGGTTTCAATGCAGAAACAACAAAGAACTTTGGCTAGGTTTTTCCACGCCACTATCATCATCACCGCCAACTCTCCGCTATTCCATCTGTCCATTTTCAACTTTATGCAATTCATCTTTTCACCATAGCTCATTGCTGGGAAGAAGAACATAGAGAGAGCCCCAAGTAAAGTACAACTCAGTGCTGGGGGAAAGGAGGAAAGGAATCCCTACAGATTTTACTCCCGCTAGTCGTTGCTGACAACAGGGGGAGGTGCTTATCTCCATTTTGAGGTCATGAGCCAGCAGTGTCCGAAGACATTTACATGGTCATGTGGTCAGCATGAGGTCACGGAGCACTGTTCCTTCCCCACCAAAGTGTTACCTTTTTATCAACTTGCATTTGCATGCTTTCAAACTGCTAGGTTTGGGAAATGATACTTTAATTGGTCAGTTTTGCCACTTTAAAGGAGTTAGGCAAAGACAGGTGCTCACATTGTTGTGTGATGCTCAGTTCTCGAACCTGGGGGCAGCTTTCCAGCTGACAAGCCCAGTGTCGTAAGCCGAGTCATCATGATGCCTTGGAGTGGAGAAGCACCTTTATCACTAATTTACCTTAAAAGTGGCGAAACTGGCTGATTAAAGTATCATTTCCCAAATTATTTTAATATTTAGGATTTTCCACCCCATTTCTCTTTCCATTGATTTCAATGTGCAGAAAGAGAAAAACTGCACTGACACGATCACAATCTCTTAGTCCAGAGCAAGACGGTGTAGGGCTAAGGGGTCGAGGTAGGAGTGGAGAGACCCGCATTCTAGTCCCTACTCAGGCACAAGAACTCACTGGGCAACTTTAAGAGCAATTACTCACTCTCATCCCAACTTACTTCATAAGGTGGTTGTTGTGGAGGACAATAAGAGAAATTAATGGTATGTTAACAGCCTGGAGCTCCTCAATGAAAGATGGGATATATATCTGTGTGTATATGTATGAATGTATGTTCCAGTATAACTCTGGAAAGTCTCGAGCAATTTCAACCAAATATGGTACATAGATTACTTACCTTCTGGAAACAAATACTGTGGAGGTAAGACACCCCTAACATCCCTTGTGAGTGTGTGTTCCGTTAAGATACAGCCTGTTGTGCCTTAAAATGGCTTCTACTGTATACCGCTGTGGAGTTGCCATGGTAACGGATTCACAGTACACCACAAGGGGGCTCCCTCTGGTAAGGGGGAAAATCCAAAATTAGAAATTGCTGCGACATTCATGAAAGGAGGGTTGGGATAAATAAATACCCGGGCAATGCCGGCTTATCAGCTAGTATCTAATAAATGAAGATCAGCACTTCTGTTCTCTCTATCCTCTCCTGGAAATCACTATGTGAAAAAGAGGCAGTTTTATTAATGATGCACCCATTCTTACAACAGATTCTTCTCTGCTGCTGGCAACATGGCATTATCACGAGTGCTTTGACCATTGCCCCTGCTTTCATTCTGCATGATTAGGAACTCAGTGTGGGATCGCTTAGTCATATCTCAACTCAGCACCAGAGGTCTGGAGGTAGAGAAAAGAATAAGCCAATAATCAAGGTCGTTGCAGCATGTACAGGCTGCTAGAACTCTCCAGAGACTGAGCCAGTCATTTTTGTTCAGGGCATCGGTGCTGTAGGAGGGTTTTGTAAGAAAGGAAGAGGAGTATGTAGTAATCAGCAGATGGGAGAGACTGTAACTGGCTTATCAAAGAAACAGATTCTTAGTACATCCTGCCGACAAAAAAGAATTTCCAAAGCTTCAAAGAGGTTCCACTTTAATGAATTCACTAATAAGGGAGGCTGGAGAGCTTCCATTCAAGCTCTTGGGACTCTGTACAGTATTCTCACCCCTAATTCATAGCATTAAATCTTATTTTAAAAAGTCCAAGGGACTCTTGTTTCCTTGGCCGTGCTCTGCACCTACAGAGAATACAGGTAGTCCTTGACCTACAACAGTTCATTTAGAGACCATTCAGTTACAATGGCACTGGAAAAAGTGACATGACCATTTCTCACACTTACAACCGTTACAGCATCCCCAGGGTCTTCTGATCAAAATTCAGGTGCTTGACAACTGACTCATATTTGTGACGGTTGTAGTGTCCTGATGATCATGAGATCATCTTTTGGCAAGCAAAATCAATGGGGAATCCAGATTCACTTAAGAACCGGGTTACTAATTTAACAACTGCAGTGATCCACTTAAGAACTATGTCAAGAAAGGTCATAAAATGGGGCAAAACTCACTTCACAGAAGAAATTTTGGGCTCATTTGTGGTCGTAAGTCTAGGACTACTTGTAGTTTCCCCAAATTGGGCAAACCCCAGAAATGCTAAGCTTCAATGCTTGCCATTTTTAACCAGCATGGTATTTGGAATAATCAATAATAATACAATGCAATACCTCTGCACAGCAGAAATGTGGGGCAACCTAGGACATAGTTTTAGGGCAGAGAGCAATTGTTGTTTTGCTGCATTTTAATTTTTAAATAGAGTTATGCAAAAGTTGCAAAACCACCAAGTCTTTCCACTTGGGAAAGAAGCATATATACATAGGTACATATACGTGAGGAGGAAAGAGAAAAGGTCAAGTTCTGAAAGTTGTGTTGCATAAAAACTAGATAATCTGAGAACGAGCTGTACTCAGCAACATTAATGGAATAGCATTTCTCTAATATTAACTAACTCTAATTCTGAAAAATGAGGAAAAACACAATATAATGGCTCTCCATTTGGAAGACAGTTTGGGGGATGTTGGCTTCTGATCTCACCATTTCATGAAATACTTCAGCTCCACCTTAATGTGCCTAGTGCATTCAAGAGGAAAATTTCCATTATTGCCTCAAGTAATCTAGACAGGTTTCACTGTTAGGCTAGCATTCAGACTGAAATGAAATGATATTTTAAAAAATCCTTAATTGCAACTGAATTTTACAAAGCCTGTCAGAATTATTTTGGGAAGGGGAAACGACAGGTCACTTAATATATTTTTTTAAAAGCAGAAGGTTTGCTAGCTTTTTATTTTATTAGCTGGCTGCTTCTAGCTCCTGGGCTGAGGCCAGGGATGGTTAGATCCTCTTCAAGGAAGTCACATGTTAACCTAGATTCCACTAGAGAAAGGAGAAAAAGCTACAGCTTGGAGAGAGAAGAGTATGAGAGCCACTTCCTCTGTGCCAAATGTCCCTTCTTCAGTCCCGCAAAGGCACTAAGAAAACCAACCCATCATCCACCATCCAACAGCTCATCCATATGAAAGCCATCAAATCCGAGAGACCAAGAGGAATACGTAGAATAAGGCACGACATCTGTTGAGAAAGTCTACTACATTCCAATTTCTGAACCAGAAGCTGATTTCAAACTGCATTGACATTCCCACATGGGGGAACTCAAGGCTTCATTTCAACCCTCAGATCTTCTCTGATGTCCTTCATTAGGAAGTCTTCTTATAATGTATGTTATGTTGTGGATTTTTTAGATCCTTCTTTGAGTTATTTTTATATGCTGCATGCATTACATTGGCTGAGTTGGGAAATCCTGTACCAAGTGCAGGTCTAGACCCAAGCTAAGCATATTAGAATACTGCAAAGGTTAATGAGGTTAATGTTGCATGGACCACAGGCTTGAGTTATTGTTTTTTTGGGTTTTGTGTCAGGGTTCCAAGTAACACCCCCTACGAAAGAAGACTGAGGCTTGAGTTTCCTCAAAGTTCCATTTTATTAGAGATGTCATATTGGCATATCTAGGAAAACCCGATTCTGAAAGCTTCCAGGTTTCCCCCACCCAAGTGAAAGTTCAAGTCCCTGCCCAGCACCCACATGTCCATCATATGGTCCAATCAGACCATCCCAACTGGAGATGCCTCCCAGTCACACCACTCCAGATGCAGGGCAAGATGTCCTTGACTCTCTGAGAAAGGAATGTTATTATGACTATATATCTCCCATACTCCATATAATCCCCTCTCCCATTTTCCCACAGCAGAAAATGTGGCAGGCCTTAAGGCCCAATGTAAAAGATGGCTTCCAGACCTAACATTTTGTTTCTTTCAAGTCAATCTCCTTGGCAAAATGGTTGGAAGTTGTTGGCTTCTTGCCTTCTTCCTACGACAGAGAGAGAAAGCAAATATCCTAAGATCACCCAACTAACTTGAAGTGGGACAAGGACTCATGGTGCCTTAAACAATACATCAAACAGTCCCTGTATGGACCAGCATAGAAGATCACTAAGAGGTTAAGAAGCCAATTTGATAGGACTGTGCCGATAAGAAAACATTTAAATTTAAAAATTGAGAATGGAAAAAATACTGTACATAATTAAAGTAGCCCTGTTTACAGTATAGTTACATCATAATAAGGCACAATTATTGGCAAAAATATCATATTGGCCGGGCTGATGAGGTTTCAGAAATGTTAGAAGACTCCTAAGCAGCAAGCCTGTAAATTCAACAGTTTTCAAAGAGTCTTCTTTTGTGCATGGAGAAGTTCAGGGCCAAGACTGGATAACTGGCTCCTTTCCTCTGATTAAACTCTTCTTTTACATTTATTTGAAAAGTAAGAAACCCACATACTGTAAAAGATGGTGCCACCCTTCACGTCACCCTTATTTTTAAGAACGTTTCTGTGCCTGAAACAGGTTCGATAACCTTCTTTATATGGAAAATTGGAGGATGGCTACAGCCTAGCACTTGGGTTGGAACTCTCCCCAGAAAATGAGTGAAAGCAAACAGATGGTTGGTTGGCTAAAAAGAATATGTGCCCTGCAGAAGCATCTATCAAATCGAGAGGATTCATCACAATGATGAAATATACGCTGCAATGTCGTTCTGCAGGCTCCATCCCAGGGATATCTGTATGTGACATTGCAACACCTGCACAAAAAAAGGGCAACATTTGCAAGGTGGCATTACAATACAAATTTTGTATTTCTCTCCCTTGCTGGAGACCACTTTTATGAATGAAGCAGCTCTTCCTGCCTGCATCGGCTATTGTCCCACTAGTCCAACAGATTAGGAACCCTTGCATAATTCAGTGAATGTGCTCCTCCAAAGTTTTTTTCCCCTAGCACTTTACAAACCCAAATCCCTATGGATGTATGAAATCTTATGCATTTTAACCATTGTAAACTCTAAAAACTATCATCCCCAGCTCTTTTATTCTGGCTATGTAAGCATCGCTTCTTCCCTAAAAATAAATCAGTTTATGTTTTTAGGCAGACACAGGAAAGTCCTTCTCATGTGATTATGATAAGCCAAATGCATTTCTTTTCCCTGGACAAAAATAACCCTCTTGCCCAAGGCTCAGAATCTTTTCTCGTTGAGCTCATTTGCAGAAAACCTATTCCATGGACTTCTAGAAATGTTGTTCAAGGCCCAGTAATTAGGTGTTTTTTTTTGTCTAGGCATTTCTTTTCCAAAGACAAGCTCCCTGAAAAGACTAAGAATTTAGAAAGATTAAAAAAAGATTTAAATTAATACTGGGGTGCTCTTTGGACTTGCTGTGGCCAACAACATTTTACTGTTAAGAGTCAATTCTCTGACAAATCTATCAAATTCCTTTAAAAGGTTGTAGGAGAAAGTACTGCAGTTACTGAGCATGGGTTTTTCTGGTACATATATGACTGCAAGTATAGAATCTGTTTAACAGTTTACTGCACGAGAGCAGAACGTTCTAAATTCTGATGTGTGGAGGCAATGGATTGGAGATTTAATATCTCTGATATTTAAAATAACTGTTGGGTTCCAACAGCCGTATTGGAATTAATCTTGCAAGATCCAAGTCCAGGACTCTGCTTAACTGAACATTTCTGGACTACTAAAGTACCATAGGTTATGAAACCAAAAGTGCAATTCCAATGCACAAGAAGGATCCCAACATTTGAAGAAACACACATCTCTGCAAGAAAAAAAAATGGGTGATGCAGGGGGGGGAGGGGAGGAATTCCTGGCTGACTATTGGAGGAGAAAAATGTACTGGAAAGCTTAGAATTTAGGATGGGAATGTCTCCCCTTCCCTTGGCATCAGACATTTGTTATGTATCTCATTTGCATCTATTATTTCTGATCTTATTGCTTGCACGTGCTTGATAACTCTGAAATTATAATGGCAGAGCTGGGGTTATAGGGGAATAAATTGTCTGAGAAAACTTGATTTCCACAATTGTCTCTGCATTTTTAAAAGCTTCCTTTCCCCAAATGTGTTATCTTCGAAGGTATGCTCTTGTTTGATTTTTTTTTTTTATAATACATTTTCAGACCATTTACTTTAAGCTATAATTTTTACTTAATTTCTTCCTGGAGAAAGGAAAGAAAAAGAAAAAAAAGTTGGTTGCTTGCCACAAAAATTGTAGGGTCAGGGAACCAGAGAGACAGAAGTGCTAGGAAGATCACCATTTAATTATAGGTTTTGGTTTGACATCTTACAGTTGCAGCTTTTGTACAAATGGAAAGAAACAAGAAGCAAAAAAAAAAAAGATCTGCCGTATGACTAATTCAAACTTAGTTGATGGGGAAAACGATTGGAAACAACTTTTCCCAAGTGGGCTGAAAATTAAGCAACTGGATGGAAGATGAGAGCCTCAGGAGTTGGTTGACCTCGGTGGGGAGATGGGAACATACAAAATAAAATCCCAACCACTTTAGTGTTATTTTGGATTAGCAAACCAAACAAGAGTAGCTTAAAGCTACGTTTCATTTTTGGAGTAGCATCTTTGTTTGTTTAAAAGGTAGACAAAAACCAGAACTATGTGCATTCATCAAGTGTGTGTGCCTTACATATAACAAAAATAAAAAAATAAAGACAACTCCCAGGCTCTAACCCATTTCATACTAAACTACCGTTTTTGTTTTATTAAGCAAGATTGTACTTGATATGAATTTATTGCTTCCAGATGCACATCTTTTGAACTGACCAAGTGAATATTTATTAGAGTATTCTAATATGCTGCTTTGCAAATAGTATCCCCCAAATACAGACATCAGTAAACTAGCCAAGAATTCAACTAAAATATAAATAAGCACCCCTTAAGACAGTGGTTCTCAACTTTCCCAATGCCACGACCCTTTAATACAGTTCCTCAAGTTGTGGTGACCCCCAACCATAAAATTATTTTCATTGCTACTTCATAACTGTAATTTTGCAATTTTCCGATGGTCTTAGGCGACCCCTGTGAAAGGGTCGTTCGACCCCCAAAAGGGTCCCGACCCACAGGTTCAGAACCGTTGCCTTAAGAGAAGACTCAGCTATATAAATTATATTCTAAGGGATAGCAGAAATTCAGAATAACATGAGCTAACTTATCTAGTTAAGATTTGATTATGTTTAGTAGGATTTTCTGATTTCCCCTGATTTTGATGTAGTTTCAAAAGGTATTTTGATTACAGATGTAGTTGACATGTGGAAGCTAAGCTATCAATTGAGACACACCATTGACATGTTCTTGGGAATGACAACAATGGATCAGATTTCAAGCACTTAGAAAGTGGAACTCAATTTACATCCGATATATCCTACTATGTAGAGCATATCAAAACTAGTGAGTCCTTTATTTTGATTTTAAACAAAATGATTTTTTAAGTTCTTCTTTTAGACAGATGATGAAAAGAAAAAGCATGTTAAACACAGAAAATCATAATCAAAGATCCATCTAAGGTAAAGTCTTTATTAAAATGATTTTCTGATTTCAACAATTCCGGAAGAAAAGTACTAAACAGAGTTGGTGTAAAAACACAGGCAAGAATTTACAGCTCACTTTTCAAGATCACCTGAAAATTGTGTAGCTAATAATAGTGAAGAAGAGTGTAACAAAATGAGATGTGTGTGTTTATTTAAAAAAACCATAATTATATAAACTGTGTTAGGAAAAAATATGTCCGTTCATATTCAAAGCAGAGATGCATGCAGAGTTTGGTAAAAAAAAATATTCAGGGTGGTAGCCATAATGGGGGACACACATAAAAATTGTGGCACTTTGATTGCACTATGGTAGCCACCACTGTGACTTTTTTTAACCATATCCCAGGATACTCCCAGTTCAAAGACAGAAGCAACTCCTCTATATTGTAAGCAGGCAGGACCAATCCATTCTTACTACGAATTGTATCTGAAACACTTTTGATGTATTAAATGGAAGGAGAACAGGCAGAATTGATATTTCAGTTATGGTGGATATACACTACAGGAGGAAATTAAAATTATTTATAAGGTTACCTCTTTAGGAACTAAACTTTTACAATCTAAAACAGCTAAGTCAAAAAAGCCAGCAGGCAAGAATCTTACATTTTTAACCTTTTTCTGTTTTGGAAGATAAAAGCAGATAACAAAATCTATTTCCTATATTAACATTTCTGCAATGACATTACATAATAAAGGTAACAGAAAGAAATGAGAAACACTTTTCTCAATGTAATATATCTAATTTAGCTGATGCTAGAAAAAAAATATTATTTTTGTACATACTCTTGAAAAGTATTTTGAAACTGTAACAATCTATTACAACTAAACCAGTTTTCAATCAAACAATTCTTAAATTAAAAATGAAATATTCTTAATTTGGACCTTACTTTTATGTTTGGACTGTTCTGTGTTTTGAAAACTAGATTATTTAGAATCCAATTATGTTGCACTTCAGTCCTTATATTATTAACCAGTTTTATATATATATATATATATATATATATATATATATATATATATATAACAATATATGATGTTTTCCATGATGAGCTAAAATCAGTAACACCATTTATTACAGAGGCTAAAATAATTTCTGGTGGTATTATCTGCATATTAAATTTTTGTTTAGTCACAATCTTTCATTTTTCACATTCTAGACAAACAGTGGTCATATATCTCAGCAAAAGATGTTACATATTTGCATAAGCGTTTTCAGTAGCATATGCCTTTTTAAAAATATCAAACATGCAAACAAACATAAATAAGACAAAAATATCTATGTTACATCAAAAAATGCCAAATTTGCAACTGATATTTCTGGTCCATAAGTATGGCACCCTAAGGATACTTGCATATGTGTAAATGCGTCTCTGGGGTCTGTAACGCAGCAGGAATAGTTTTTTCCTTCCAGTAATAGATTGGTAGGAAATACCAAACATGCCCTTGAGAATTCCAATGTTTGTTACAGGTTTTTCTGAAGATGCAAGGGACGTGGTTGGAAAGAGGCTTAGAATTGCCAGTGCAAATACATTGTTAAATGTGCACAAGCAACTAATTACGATCTTCAATTATATGTGATATGTCTAAAATGAGATGGGCTGTCTCAACTGCAACTTGCAAACCGTTCCGCTTTGCGGCAAAACAGTCGAGGACAAGATGGTCAGCAGACGTTACGGAGGACTCGTGAACACAATGTTGGGGAAGGAAAGAAACAGAACGACAGTTTAATATCTTCCAGTTGAGGCCTTCCTGTTTGTTGCAAAGGCCGCACCCACACTTTTGAACAAAATCTGACCAATCCGAGTTGCTAGGAATCTTAGGTGGAATAGACCACGAATGACCCCAATGGGTATCAATAAGAACGTCACCACTGTCATGCTCCAGAGAGGACGCAATGGACTCCAGTGAGTGGCAAAAACAGTCAGTTACTAAGTGGAATTCCTCCGAAGAACAACCTAGATCTTCCAAGGTGCCCTCTGTTACACTACAACTCTAGAACAGAGAGGAAGAAAATGAAAGTTGTTGTTACTCATTGACCTACTATGTTTTAGTAGCTCATGTATTAGTATAATATTAGATATCAGTATATAAGAGCCATGGTGGCACAGGGATGCAGTACTGCAGGCTAACTCACTGCTCACTCCAGGAGTTCGATTCTGAGTGGCTCAAGGTTGTCTCAGCCTTCCATCCTTTTGAGGTGGGTAAAATAAGGACCCAGATTGTTGGAGGCAATAGGCTGACTCTGTAAAACGCTTAGAGAGGGCTGTAAAGCACCGTGAAGCCATATATAAGTCTAAGTTCTATTGCTATTGCTGTTATTGCTCAATTTAAGATTATCTGGGAAGAGACTCATTGTGGTTTATGACTCCAAGGTAAGTGTCAAATACTTTGATGGTAGTCCTCAATGTATGAGTGTAATGGAGCCTGCCCTTCGAGGTTGTAAGTCAATGGAGTTGTAAAGTGAGTCACCCACTTGACTGACCCAATTTTACAACCTTTTTTTTTACTGTGGTTGTTAAGTAAATCAATTGTTTTCTATGGGCCTGTTTTGTTGAAAGCCAGAAGTACATTCTCATTTTTGACAAAAAACCCGCATCAAAAACATGGTTTCATGACCATGGGATTTACAAATGGACATAAATGTGGACCAGCTGCAAAGTGCCTAAAATGTGATGAAGTGACCAAGGGGAGGGAAGCAACCATTGGAACTTCAAAAGCAGGACACAGGTACCCCCAGGAAGATCTGTTGTAACTTCATATGGTCACTAGGTGACCAATCATAATTAAGAACTACGGTACCTCCTTAAGTCTTCACATTAGAAAGGTTCATTGCCTGAAAATGAAGAGGTCCTTGTACAATATTACAGTCCTAAAAAGCAAAGGTGCCCATATAATATTTTCTATTCTGTCGCAATTTAATATTATTGCTGGAAAAGAATTGTAAGGCTTTCAAGTGCTCTGTCAAAGAACATAATTGGGTTGTATTTATTTTCCAACAGAGGACCTTTGCATATTTTTCTTTTGCCTAACAGTAGATGCCAACACCTAGCAAAAAATAATAATAATAAGCAGGACCTGATTTGGTTAATATGAATGGGAGAGCTCCAGAATATCCCAAGCCTAAAGTCAAGTTATACTGGGAACAACAGCAAGAACAAAAAACCAAACAAATTAAAAGCTAAGAAAAGGCAATCGTAAATTATTTCTGCATTACTACTCAGAAAATTACATGAGCATGAAGTCACTAGTAATTAAGCTTGGTTTAACAATGTCCTTACCTTGCCTTATCTTTTCCTTGCATTATCCATAGCCTTAATATTGATTTTATAATACACAAATATATAGAGACATACATGTATTAAATGTTATATAATATACAGCATGTGGTCTCAGTAAGGTATTTCATCTGTACTCATATGCATACTTATGCATGCATACTTATTACCAGTATGTACTACCAGCCTTAAGTAATTTAAATACCCCCCATGAAACTCTCAAACCTTGTGCTTTATGTAGGAGGACACATGAGTTTCGGTACAGCCTCCGCCCAGCAAAATCCATGGATCTTTGACTGTTAACTGCAAAGCGCGTTCTGCAGTTTGACAAGCAAGCTACAGAGGGGGGAAAAAGCACCAAATACTTGTATTATAGAAGCTGATATTTTCCCCTCCAAACAGAATAGGAAAAAAAAATCTCCAATTAATTTATCTTTTCTGCAAAGGAATTCTGGTTTGGTTTAGTAGGTATACTACTTATCCCATTTTATTTGCTCAGTGACACTACAGATTAATATAGATTGTTCCAGGTATTTCATTCTGCTTTTACACAGTTTGAAAGTCAACAAATGTAACATTTAAAATACTTAGCAAACCATGCAGGTAATCCTTGTGTAGTGATCACAATTGGGATAGACAATTTAAGTCAAATTAAGTGAAGTAGTTGCTAAGTAAAACCATGACTATGTGTACAATTTTAATTCAGCTTTTCTTTGCTTTTTAGACCATGAAGGTCTGTATGCAAATACAAGGATTGCCATAAAATTACTATTTCACCACCATCATAAACGAATGGTCGCTAAATGAGGAAGAAACCAAACAAGGATTATAGACCCCAGATTATGTCCCATCCATGCTTAATAGGTGTTGATATCAGGAACATAGCAAACATTGCCATGGCATAAATTGTGATTCAATAGATTGCAGCCAAATAATTAGTCAGATAAAGCTGTGCATAGTCAGAGATATGCCCTTCTACTATTAGAAATGCTTGCTTTTGATTAAGCCTGCAAAAGGTTTTTGTTTCTTCTCCCTACCTTTTGGCAATTATCTATCTTTCAGGCACTGGAGAGATTTTCTTGACTCTAAGGATTACTCCACTCTTTTTCTCACCAGAATTGACAATATCGTCTGTCATTACTCTGCTCAGACAATTGCACACAGCATGTGATATGGAAACCCCATTAACTTACAGCAACTAAACCAATAATCTCTTGATTTAAACAAACACAAGAGTTAATCTCAATGGAATTCAGCCTATTTGCAGACACTTTGCAAAGCCCCATTTATCTAATCATTTCTCATTTTTCTTTTATCACCTCATCTTGGATAAAAAGAGGTGTTATTTTTTTTTCTTGAGAAGATTTCTGTGCCAACATGCTCATCATGCTAATTTCCTTAAAATAGTCATTAAAAGCAGCAGCTGTAAATCAAGAAACACAATTTAATGCCTCTCAGTATGATTTCATCAGACTCTCTGACAGAATGGTAGAATATTTGCCCCATAAGAACAATTGCACTCACTGTCCAAAACACTGTCAAATATCTACTTGTTCAATGTTGTCCAAATATTACATTATTATAGTTTTATTCTACCTTTTTCCTAAAGAAGCCCCTAAGATCACATTCATGATCTTCTCCATTTATTTATATTTTCACAATACAGGTAGTCCTCAGAATTATGACCACAACTGAACCCAAAATTTATGTTGTTGAGACATTTGTTAAGTGAGTTTTGCCCCATTTTATGACCTTTCTTGCCTCAGTTGTTAAATGAATCACTGCAGTTGATAAGTTAGTAACCCAATTGGTAAGTGAATCTGGCTTCCCCATTGACTTGTCAGAGGGTTGCAAAAGGTAATGATCTGGGAACCAAGCAATGGTCATAAATATGAATCAGCTACCAAGCATCTGGATTTTGATCACAAGATCATAAGGATGCTGCAAAGGTCATAACTGTGACGACCTTTGCAAATGGTCAAAAGTCACTTTTTTCAGTGCTGTTGTAACTTTAACCGGTCCCTAAATGAACTGTTGTAAGTCAAGGACTACCTGTATATGGAAAGGCTGAAAGAGGCCTACACTTGCACCTGCAGCTTCACTTCGCTTGACAAGAAAGAGAGGAAACTCATGATAATTATATTTTTCTCCATACTTTATGCCAATTATATCCATGCCTATAGATCCGGGATGATGGACCTGTGGCACACGTGCCACAAGTGGCACGTGGAGCCATTTGTCAGGGCACACGAGGCGTTGCCCTGTCAGCTGGCCAGCCTTTTTTAAAGCCATTTTTCGCCCTCCCCAGGCTCCAGAGGCTTTATAGCAGCCTGGGGAGGGCGAAAACAGCCTCTTCCGGTTTGCTCGTACAGACGTTTTTAGTCCTCCGGAGCCTTCAGGGAAGCCTCCTGAAAGTCCCTGAAGGCTCCAGAGGGCTTAAACCGGCCCTACAAGCAAACCGGAAGTCCATTCGTGAACTTCCGGTTTGCCCGTAGAGCCGTTGTTTTGTGCTCCGGGGGGGGGGGGGAGGCTGTTTCCGCCCTCCCCAGGCTCCTATAAAGCCTCTGGAACCTGGGGAGGGTGAAAAAAGCATGCAAAAAAGGGGGTTGCACCTGTCCTGCGTGCATGCGTGCTGGGGGTTGTACATTGCATTATGGGTGTGCCACGCCCACGCACTCCCCCCCTGCGCTCCGCTTATGGCACACAAGCCAAAAAAGGTTCGCCATCGCTGCTATAGATTGTACTTATCTTCCTGGCATTCCTTCCCTAAATCATCTTGCCTCTCATTAACAAACTCTCCAGACCTGATCCACTGTTAAAAAATACCTCAAGCACTCTTATTTGTAGTACAACTCTTGATTTCCACAAGTATTTAATGGTCTAAGGCAGAGGTGTCAAACTGGCAGCGCACAGCCCGGATTTGTCATGTGCAGGCCATGCCTACCCCAGCTGTGCGAAGGGGAAAAACATCATGATACATCACGCGACACCATGGGTGTGTTCCGGCAGGCATTACTACCGGTTCGTGTGTGTGTGTGTGCTTCGCAGCGTGCTGCGTGCGCATGTGCAGTGCAATTAAAATTGTTCTGCGAATGCACAGAACTGAAAAACAAAGTGGTGTCGATGGCGCCGGCACTCGGGAACCAGTTCGTTGGCATGGCTGGCCTGGGTCGCTGCTGGTTCCAGACAGCCAAACCACTACCGGTAGGAACCCATCACTGGTGGCGCCACGAGTTTGACACCTGTGGTCTAAAGTCATTATCGGTTTCATGTGTACAGAATTAACCACTAGATTAGCCTTCTAATAACCTTCATCTACTACTTGCTGCAAGATATATAAAGAGATTACCTTTAGTTCATCCCATGCTGTTTCACTCCTATTGCAGAGTAGCAAACTGCAGACAACTGGCTGATCAGGAATTAGATGCAGGAACCATTTTGAATCAAAACATTGAGTCTGTAAGTCCTTCAGTTGGCCATAACAAGCAGGAGACAGGAATTGTAAAGAAGGTATTGGCTGAGAACCTAATCAATTAAAGAAAATAAAGGCATGTATAATCCCATGAACAAAGAAGCCCGTTTTAAATCACTACTGGAAAAGTTATTTGGGATAAAAACAGATATTTTCTAAGGCTTCTATGTTCTTAAAATGTTCTGTGGCAAGAAATAGAGGAAGGGAATTTGGACACACCTTACAATTAATAGGGTTGCAAAAATTAAATGAAAATTAAATTTTATATTATGAAAGCATAATCTCAGAAACAAAGCATGTACATTAATTTGTGAGATGTATTGCCCTAAGATGCCTTGGTGATAGTCAAGGACTTAACTATTCTAATAAAAAGATCAATTTACAATGGATTATCAACATTATCCATCATAAAACACACACACACACACACACACACACACACACACACACACACACACAGTGGGAGAGTCATATGGGCACAGCAGTTTTTCTAATCTATTTGATTTCTAATCTTTCTTTGAAAGGGATGAAATGGAAATCATTTTAACAGGTCACCTTCCTTTCAGATACCGTAAATATGATAGATGATTGGACACACATTATTCAATATTGTGGAAGGCAACCTTACTATTGCTGTTGTGTTGTAGACTCCGCTGCTCAGCCTCACGATGGCCCTGGAAACTGGCTGTTGCTGCGTAAGACAAGTTCTGGTTTCAGCTTTAGATCTGGCCCGCAGGGCTGCCTTGGAAACAGTGAAGGACCGACCTATGGTGCCTCCCCCAGCGAAAACAGAGCGGCCTTCCAGCTCCATTTTCGCTGGCAGAGGGTTGCAGGAGGCTGTTGCAGCTGAAAACAGTGCTTGGGAGTCCGTTTTCACTGGCAGAGTGCTCGGGCCGCCACAGGTGCTGACATGACAGATGTTGAGCTGGCCACGCCTACCCTGGCCACACCCAGCCCCCCCAAGGTCAAACACAACCCTGATGTAGCCCTCAATGAAATCGAGTTTGACACCCCTGCTTTATATCATTCTAGACAATTTTTCTGGAGCCATATACTAATGGTACAACATTCCATAAAAATTCTTTTAATTGTTGATTTAATTTAACCTTCAGTCATTTTAGCCATATATTTTCTCACTGCATATTGTATCCAAAGTTCTTAGTCCACTTTATCGTGCTCTTATCTACTCTTGTTTCAAATTTCAAGAAAAGTGTATACATCTTAGCAATTACATGTTCATTATTTCTACATATTTCAACTTCAAATTGTTTTCTGCTGCTCAATTCTAAATGTTTATCTACCTTAAAGCTTTCTCTTGTTTATCTGAAGACAATTGAAAACTAAATCCTTTTGCATTACTTGTTCTCTTGATTTCATTTTATGTTCTCCATGTTCCTGTTCCAACAACTCTTGATAAGTTAATTATTTTCTTTACCTACTATTTAATATGTTTCTTGTGCTGAGACCCATAAAGGCATTTTCGGGTAAAGTCTGGATTTATATCAGTTCCAAATTCTCAACATGGCACAGTAATATAATGATTTTTAAGATCTACAATAACCTTATCATACCATACTAAAATTGAAAGTCTAAGAAAATCTGGAACAACAGAAAAATTAGTCTCACTGTAGGGAATGAAGCAAGAAAGAGAACGTTGCCAGTAACATTCATTTTATTTATTTATTTATTTCTTAGATTTTTAGACCGCCCCTCTCCCAGAAAGGGACTCGGGGCGGTGATTCAATGTAGCAAAACACTTCTTCCAACATTTTTAAAAACAACTACACACATGGACGTCAATGGATGGATAAAATAGGTTGAAATCAGGTTGATTATATATTCTGCAAGACAAATGGAAAAGCTAAAACTACAGAAGACAAATTAAATAATCAAAGCAACAAGATTATGACTTCAGCTATATTCTGTAGAATTATGGGTCCAACAAAGAATATATTTAATGGATTAGATTCATAGAATGCCTGAGGAACTCTGTAATTTGAAGATGAAACAAACAGAAAATCATTCGGAAATGCCAGGAAAAGAATACAAATTGCTGCTGCTGATGCATTCAGAGTTATATAAGAACATTACGTATATGAAAATGTGGGCCTAAAAGATGAAAGAACAGTTCTATGGGAGAAAAAAAGATACCGGTAGTTAAGAAGAGACAGTGTCAATATAAAGAGGAATTGATAAATAGTTGTCAAAATTGATGAAGGACACAAAAATTTGTTCATTATTCTGGTTGGACATTTTGAAAAATTAAATTAAATTCTCCTCAGCAAATCTACTTCTTAGCAAAAATACTTCCGATAGAAAAGGCATAGAAGTTGATGAAATACCATCATAACTGTTCAAAATCTTACAAATAGCAATAGCATTTAGGCTTATATATTGTCCCATATTCTCTGGATGGTTTACAATGTTCAAGCATTATTTGCATTTTGTCCCCAACAATCTTAGGTCTAATTGCCTAAGGAATGGAAAAGATAGATTTGTAATCTAATGTAAAAATGGAGCAATATTAAAGAATGCTCAAACTCTCAAACAATTGTACTTCTCTAACATACTAGTAAGATTAATATTTTAAGATTTTGCTATCCAGTCTTAAATAATACATGAGAATTTCTGGCTCTACTAGCTGGATTCACTGCTAATATCTGATGACTAATGGAAAGGCAAGAGAATTTCAAACAGATTTTTCTTTACTGACATTTTATTTGTAAAAGCCCTTAAAAACCTAGGCTGGGTTATTATATCTTCCTACGGAATAAATTGTAGGAAGCAACAATTATAATGGAACATGGAACAATTAATCGGGTAGGAAGTAACCCAAGGTTACAGATTGTCACCTTTTATTTAACTTACATGAAAAATATATTATGAGAGACACCGAATTAGAAAAAATAAAAATTAAAGCTCCTGGGAGAAACATCAACCACCTTTGTGACGATCGCATTCTCATGGTCAGAAATGAATATGAATCTTTGATTGTGATTCAAATTCTAGGATCTAACAAGACGGACTTTAATGCGGTTTATGTTAAAAACAAGTGATGTCCTTTAAATCCTGGATATTTTTTCACAGAGATGCTTCAATTGAATTATTCAATGATGTTGCATATCAAATATTTTAGGAATGTGTCAATAGTATTGCCTAGGATAAGGGAAGGAATTTATTTTAGTTTGGTGTGCTGTGTGAACCCGACCATTCTGATTTGTGAAATGCAGTCCATGATCTGTTCCTTTAACACAAGGGGTGACACTTTCTAGAAAGCTTCACATGGATTAGTGTAAATAAAAGTGAGTGATAAGATACCGTATCTTGCTTTAATAGGTTTTATCATTGTGGAATGGAAATCAGGTTAGGTTCAACTCATTTTGAAGCAATTGTTTACAGGAGCTGTAATTTAAAAAACCTGAGATGAGCAACGGTTGTTGAAATAGTTAGTGTCTACCCATTATGTGGTATCTGGTGGAAAAAGCATACTCATGGTCCTGTCCAAGAGTGTGCCATCTGGTGGGATCCAGGAACAAAACCTTTTCTGCCATGGGACTTGTCTTCTAGAACCTCATCTCCCCCAAGTGGTCCTCCCTTGAAAACCTGGCTTTTGCCACTGAGTTGGGACGGAGAGTATGGGTGAGTTTGTTTCTTGGTCTTCCTTGTGTTAACTTAAGTGTTCCTACCTAGTTGCTAAGTTACTTTTTGTTAAGTTGATTGTTCTTTAATGTTTTAATTGTTAGCCTCCCAGAGTTATTCACATGAGATGGGAAACCAAATACATTAACTAAGCAAATAAATATATGGTATGAGATTAGAGATAGGTCAAACACCTGACTATTGCTCAATTAACAGTCTAGCACTTGCAATTTGGACAGCTAGACAACTAACAAAGGAAAGATTTCTGCTAATGGTTTGTCACATCCCGTTTTCTCATGGATCATATCCTGAAGTGATCATGTCTGAAAGCTTGTTCATTACCTGTCATTTTCTTCAGCGGCTCCATCATTCTTATTCCAACTCTCTCAACAGCAACAATATTGTTCTCCTTTAAATACTGCTTCAAGGTTGGGTGGATGACCTTCTGGCATATCACAAGGCCAACACCATCAGTTATTACTTCCCTGCCTACACTGAGTAACTGCTCCAACACTTCGGCTTCTAGAGAAATTCCATGATGGATAACTATGGCTCCTTCTCCGGCATGAGACAAATCTCCTGACATAGACACGCCAAACAGAGCCACTTTGATCTGGCCTGAAGCAGTTCTTTTGAAAGGCGGAATCAGATGCATTTCTGGCATTTCAATTAAAAGTCCAGGATAGACAGTAGAATCCATAACTCTCTTATTTTTTATAGGTATGTAATGACATTTTCCTAGCACGGCACTAGAATCCACATTTTGGGGGACTGTAAACAGAAAGGCTCTTAACACCAATATGCTGATATGATCAGCCTCCTTCCTGCTAAGCATGCAAGCACGTTTGCTCGATATAATACTGCGCACCAGGCTAAGGAGAAGCTTAGAACTGCTGAAATCCACCGGTATTCGGCAACCACAGGTTTCAGATGAAAGGTAGTCAAGGCACAGGCTCAAAATACGTTTGCTAATTTTAATGAAAGGGTACGGAGCCATATTCAGGCTTTTGTATTTTTCAAGCAAGTTGCAGCAAAAAATTGCCGTAAATAAGCCACTGTCCCCGAAGAGCGCAAGGTGATTCTGCACAGAGGCTACCAGAAGCTTTAAGACGGGAAGAGTGACACAAAGACTACTCAGCAGAACCGAAGATTGCGATGAAATACGAACGTATCCTCCCATGCCATTGTGTAATTGTTTGAGCCTACCTGTGGGGCCATAGGAGGACCTCATTATCTTACTAAATGTGGAGACAGCCTGGCTAATCACCTCCTTAGTTAAAGGTCCAGTGGTGCAGAGGGAAGGTTTTTTAACATCAGCCCGAGACATCTTTCCCGAGAAAATTCCAGTCAAGCTTTATAGAAGAGTTCCGTTTCTACAAAACAGTTTTTAATTATCATTATACATAGGCATGCGAGACCTTGGGTTTTCTTTGCAGGCAACGATACAACAAAGGGATTTAACAGCACTTATTTGATGTTAAACAATGTGATCAATGTGATGATTGCCAAAGTTGCTTCGTTCAACCAGACCGTTTGAGTTCATTTCCATGCCCCGTTTTTAAAGAAAGCGTTGCTGTTTTGGGTAGATGGTAAATACCAACATGGGCACCAATGAATAAAAATCCAGGCATGGACAGCCAATTCCTACTATTCCAGCTGCCTTCCATATCTCCATCAGACCTATAATAAATAAGAGAGATATGCCTATAAGAAGGAGGGGAAGAAAAGAGATTTCTTAATACTATAATCACAGAAAAATACATTTATTAAGGCAACGTATTTCAGTGAAAACTCTTGGCAAACGATCTCTGAAAATGAGGTATAATCACCGAATGAATATTTTGCATGTTGGAAAACATTCTGATAATTTGCCAACTCAGATTACTCATCATAATCCTTTATATAAGCATAATGCAGAAAAAATAGCATTAACAGTGGGCAGTTATGGAGTTTTGCCAATAAAGCACTCAATCTTTGATTTACAGAGATTTATTTCTTCTCCCTTTAGAGGTATACAGATGAAAGTGATATTTTTACACATTTTTAAAGCTCATATCTTAGCAATCCTTTGAAGCTGTTTAGTGATATTTAAAATATTTATATATACACGACATTGATTAGTTTAAACTTTATTGGAAAAGGTTTTGTGTCAATTGCAAGAATGTTCAGATTTTATTGTATCAAAGAACAGCATGTATACACACGGTATATACATAATAAAAAGGGCATAGCCAATCCTAGATGCATGATGTGGGGAATCCAACTGAATGATACAATATCCAGGAATGTGGAATGTTCTTTTTGAGGGAAAACTATTGGTTTGACAAGCTAAAGAGAAATTACAAAAGGCAAGATTTTCACCATGACTGTTTTAAGGGGGGGGGGGGGTTTGACCAATTTTTGTGTCAGGTCTTTCATACACTGTTTCCTAATAACTTCCCCAGGAATACTTGGCAAGAGAGTCTAAATGTTGGTGGTTTCGAAAGAAGGGCTCAACTTTTGCAATCAGAATGAAAGAAATAGTCCAACCTGAATGGGCCAATCCAGCACAGCCATCTTGCCAGCGACAATTAATCATGGTCAATTTGCGGCCGGCTAAGTCATGGAGGGACAATTCCACGCAGGAAAACACAATGTTATCCGCTACTGGTTTTTTGACATTATTTCCATTGACAAAAATAGAAATAATGTAGACAAGACGGTGGCGGATTAACATTCACTGTGTTGAGTTATCCCACATGGGTTGTCCCAGGGAGAGTTGGCCATAGGGAGTTGTCCCATAATGAGTTGGCCTTTGCAAGATGGCTGCAACGTTGTCCTATACCCTAGCACAACTATCTACCTCTATCAGTTACAGCATAAAGCTTTAGCACCAATTTATATCTGGAAGTCATTAAACATAGGCAACTAAAGGATACCCCAAACCAATGGAGCATCCACATAAAACAGCATGTTGCCATTCTGGCACTAACATGGCACTGAACTTTTATTTTGGGAATACAGCAAAAGAATATTGATTTTGGAAAGTTAATGGGGTAGATGGACTTGAAAGAATATTTCCTAAGGGATCTTTAAAATTTTATAAAAGAATACATGAAGATTTTGAAATTAACCATAAGAAACCACCTCCTGTGGGAATGTTTTACTGATTGGAAAAGAAACAGATGTTAAGAAGGGACTTTGAAGGCTAAGTAGAGCAAACTAGAGAGAACTAAGGATTACAATTAAAGGAGAAGAGACCTATTAATACAATGGAGCAGTATGTTTTGCTAGAAAAGAAATTAAGTTTGTTTGGGAGCACTGTACTTAACAATTACTTACAAGATTGTCTGATATTGTAACGGTGGGATATAGAAAAACAACAGATTTTATTGAATAAAACAGGCTGAGGTTGATTTGAATGTGGATTAATATTTTTTTAAAATGCCAGATTACAAAAGTGATATGGAAAAAGATGCTTTGGGTCTGAAAATGAATTTATAATGCCAGAAAATGTGATATGGAAAAAAGATGCCACAATGAATGTACAAATGAAACCAGCTGATATCTTAATAATTAAAGGGGAGATACAAACAATAAATCAGAAGAGTGACTTGGAAACTCTTCTTATCTTGGATTTATAATAGGGATGTGTTAAACTAATGTAACTGTTCCTGAAAGAAAGAAAATGATAAGAAATTAGCCAGTGGGATATTATTTGACAGGTTTAAAGATCCAGAAAAGTAAACAGAAGGAATTCAAAGTGGATTTATTTGATCAGAGTCAATATATATGTTATGGTTTCTGATAGCTATTAATGGAATTTCTTTTTGACCAGGATTGAACAACTAGACTTTAAAGATCAGTTCATAAATGAGAGATCTCTTTTACTTTACAATATAAAAAGTGTCAAGTTAGAATACAAAATGGATTGATTACATAGAAATATAATATTATATATGATGTTAAGTTGAAATATATTATTATAACAAATATAATAAGTTATTACTTTTGGTAGACTTTTGCTGATTAGGACCGAATGATGATTTTTTTATAATTTGATTATTGATTAGGGCTGAGGCATGGAAAGAAGAGATTTTGTTTTACTGAAATGTTACAGAAGGTGTTAATGAAATTGTACTTTTCCAGAAGGAGAGTCACTTTTTATATACCCTTTTCTTTATTTTTTTCCTTTTAGCTATGAACTTTCCTTTTTATAGTTTTCTTAATTTGCACCAGTCTTTTATCTTAAAAGATAAAAGTTTTTTTTAAAAAAAAAAATCACAGACATAGGCAGGTTAAGAATACATGATTTTGAATAAGGGCACAGATACAAATTTTGCTTTAATGAGTACAGAGTGTGTGCTGTTATTAATTATGCTCAAAAGCTGCATTTGTAATAGCTCTGCCAAGGTAGCAGAAGAACCACAGCTGTTCAGCATCACATGAATATTGCTTAATATTTTGGTTCTGCTACATGTACAAAAATTGTAAACTGATGAAAAATGAAATGGCTGATGAATTTAACCAGCTAGGAGAGTATACTAGATACACACACACACATATATATCTATATGTGTGTATATGTGTATTAGAGAGGGAGAAGGAGAAAGAAAGAGAGAGGGGGAGGAGAGGGAGAATATGCCTATCAAATCCAGTTTATAGTTGTAAGTATTATAAAGAGATCATGGAAAAGAAAATTTTCAAACTTTTAAGGCTAAAACATTGCTGTGGGATATCAAACTATACAATTTTCACAGAGAAAAAGAGAGACAATCAATATTGAGGTTATTTGTTCCTATAGGATTCTTGCCTAATCCTGTAATGGATCCTGGCCAGAGCACCAAAATTATAATATATATTATCTTGCATATTTGTCCATTTTGAGTATTTAAAATCCCTATGCTTTTTTTCAAAATCTTTTCCCCATAATTCTATATTGCATTGTGGGGTTTCCCCCCGCCCCCGAGAACAGGATCAAATTCTGACAAAATGAATTGCTTGAGGACAATCAGTGAGTTGCTTACAGAAGCAACATCTCCAGATCAGAAACTCCCTGGTTCTGCTAAATTTTACTGATCCTCATTTTCCAAGAGAAAATTCTATGCCACGCCAGCAAAGCAGGTCCTTAGCTGTCTGTTCGTTTCCTGGTTTTAGGATTTTCTCACAGAAGTTGCGATGTTGACATTTATGCCTATGTTAGGAAAGCTTCCTTATGGTTTGACACTAAAGGCCATCTATTGTGGACCATTACTATGCCACCTACAGGGAGATTCCAGACCACAGTTCTGCAAGAAGAGGCATCAATTCCACAACAGAGTGTAGGAAATTAAAGAGATTAGCTATTCATTAACATTTCCTTTGGTTGGCTTCATGGTTGTACAGGTAATCCCCGACTTACAATTATTTGTTTAGTAACCAAAGTTACTACAGTGCTGGAAAAAGTGACATGACCATTTTCCACACTGATGATGATTGCAGGATCCCCATGGTCATGTGATCAAAATTCAGGTGCTTAGCCACTGACTCATATTTATGACGGTTGCAGTATCCTGGGGTCATGTGATCACTTTTTGCAACCTTCCGACAAGCAAAGTCATTGGGGAAGCCAGATTCACGCAACAAATGCATTACTAATTTAACAACTGCAGTGATTCACTTAACAACTGTGGCAAGAAAAGTTGTAAAATGGGGCAAACCCCACTTAACAAATGCCTCATTTAGCAACAGAAATGTTGGGCTCAATTGTGGTCATAAGTCAAGGAGTACCGTATTTTTCGATCTATAAGACACACCAGAGTATACGCACCATGATTTTAAAGAGGTAATTTTTTTAAAAAAGTTTTTGCACTCTGCAAGCTTGCCAAACCCTCTGCACGCCTCATTTTTTGCAAAAAAAAAGAGAGCATGTAGAGCTTTGGGAGGCCCTTAGAGTGCTCCTGGGGGCTGGGGGACAGAAAACGAGCAAAAAACACCCTGCTTTTCGCAAAAACAGCCCCCTTTTTTTTGCAAAAAAAAAAAAAAAGGGCATGCAGAGGGTTTGGAAGGCTTCTAGAGTGCTCTTGGGGGCTGGGGAGGGGGAAAAAAAGAGCACAAATGGCCCATTTTTTGCTCATTTTTGCCCTCCCCAGCCCTCAGGACCACTTTGCAAGCCTCCCAAACCCTCTGCAAGTCCATTTTTGCAAAGACGGCAGAGTTTCAGTGGGCCAAAAATGCTGTACTCATTGTATAAGACGCACCAAGATTTTCACCCTCATTTTTGAGGGGAAAAGGTGCGTCTTTTACTCTGAAAAATACGGTACCTGTATTTTTGTGGCCTTTTAATGGTTCTGTACTTACCTCTTAATCATTCTGTAGCAGTTTACAATTATTTCCCTTCATTTTCTTTGTCCTGCTGCAGCACATATCTCACAATGTGAGAGTCATCATAATAGTCGTCTTTTTTTGGTTGAAAAAGGGGATTGGATTTCATTTTATACCATCCCCAATGTATCAGCACCATGCCAGTTCCCGTAACAATGAAAAATCGGTAGTTCTTCCAAAAGTCTCTAAGGCCCATGTGCTGGTTGGTCACTACCTATGCAAAGAAATTGGGATATTTGCGCATGTTCTACTAAACAAGTTAATCAAATCATATCACTCAGATCATCAACAACAACATCAACCTACTATATAACAAGTTCATATTTGATTGACTGTTGATACTAATGGTATTTCTCTCTCTCAGAAATAAGTGCCATAAATATTGGGAAGACTTGCTTTTAAAGATGTTCATGCAATATACGTATGACTTATGCTGTAACAGTGCATATAAAAGGCCAAATCAGGTCTCTCATGAGAAATAATGAGAATTATACTTGACATTTGACTAGAAATTTCCACCACTCCTCAAATCCTATCTTCTTTCTTTTGCAAACCAGAAAAATACTATAAAACTGCCTACTGCAACCTTGTTGTTGTTAGTTGTGAAGTCGTGTCCGACCCAACGCGACCCTAAGGACGACGTGCCTCCAGGCCTACCAATGTGCTGGGCTGCAATGCTCACAATACTCTTGAGAACATACTACAGAACACTGGCTTATCAGGAAGTGTGGTCTTAGATCCTTGTCCTTGGGAACTTTTAGATGAAGTTTTTTTGGGGGGGAAATTGATTGGGTTGATTTGATTATTACAGACTTTCCCATCTGGAATTTGTTTATTTAATATAGTATTTTTTTATTAAATAAGGATGGGAAAGCTAACAACTATTTGTAGATCCCTTAAATAAGTGGAGGAAAAATCTATCCGTTTTTTTAAATTATTATTTTCTTTTCAACATCCAGACAAGGTGGATTCTTTATGTTTAATGTTAGATTTATTCGATCTTTGGGTTATTCATTTTCTTTTGTTTTTGTTGTGTTTAATTTTTTTTGTTTTTTGTTTTGTATTTTGCTCTTGTTGATGAAACAAAATAAATATATATTGGATAATCTGGTCAAAGTGGACATTCAGGAATTTGAATGTAGTTTATATAGTTTAAAATGTTGAGACTCACAATTTTCCCTATCTAAATGAACACAAGGATTTCACTAGTATCCTATTACCCCCCCCCCCCCCCAATCTTCCACATCTGTAAAGTGTTCCATGAACATAAACATACGGCGAACTAGGGCTGGGTTGCAATCTTGATTTGAAGGGCAAAATGTGATTTGTGATGGGCAGATGTCCACAAAGCACCTATTGGAAACATCTTAAAGCAGCTGTTTCCCCCTGTCCCGCGGGTTTTCCCGACAGTCCTTAATAGCAGCACTATATGGGAGAAAGACATATCTCGGGTAAAAGTTTCCAGCAGGTGTTATATATGTACACTTTGCACATTGAATCAGAATGGCTGCCCTGCCTGGCTGCAGAAAATTACCCAAATATGGTTTCAAAAATAAGCTTAAAATGGACATTTCACAATTAAATCGGTGTTGACTTGCACCTGCTGGATCTAAAATTGGCATGACATTTGCCAGATCTGGACTGTTACCTTTGCTAATCTAGTCAGAAAATACTCTCTTTGTTGAAGTCATAGAAAACTAAAAAAAAAAAAAAATCAACAAGGAAAAAAGGAGGGAAAATACATAACAAAGTTGGAAGGGATCTTGGAGGTCTTCTAGTCCAACCCCCTGCTCAAGCAGATAACCCTAAACCAGCGGTATCCAAACTTGGCAACTTTAAGACTTGTGGAACTCTGCTGGCTGGGGAATTCTGGGAGTTGAAGTCCACAAGTCTTAAAGTTGCCAAGTTTGGACACCCCTGCCCTAAACTATTTCAGACTAATGGTAGTCCAATCTCTTCTTAGAAAACCTCCAGTCTTGGAGCACCCATAATTTCTGGAGGCAAGTTGTTCCACTGACTTAACTTTCTGTCAGGAAATTTCTCCTTAGTTCTAGGTTACTTCAACCGATCACCATGTTACTCTGTTTTCCCACCTTATTTAAAATGTAAATGTTAATTTTAAAAAAAATAAATTGCATTAAGTTGTAATTCTATTTGACAATTAGTCTAATTAAATTTAATCAGACCAATTTTTAAGTTAATCTATATCGGGCTGCACTTCAAAGAATTTTTTTTAAAGCCCTCTTGATTTAAAATAAAATCTGCTTTTTATATAAAACATGCATATACTAATGAGTCATCCATTACGATTAAGACACTCTTTGCTGAAGAAATTAGAAAAGAGCCCAATTTCTAAAACTCGAACATTATAAAAATTAGCATGCATATTTAAAGTGCAATCTATATATAGTTAAAACATTTTACATCCAGCTGACTTCAAGGAGAAAATAATGCATAATTATATGTATATAATTTGTTATAGGAAAATAATTAGTGTATGTCTTCCTGCTCAGGAATTATATATCAATATGGAAACAGATTTAATTCAATTATTTAAATCAGCATACTTTTATTGGGGAGGAAAGAATGGTTTATTTGCATATAAGTAGAAGATGAAGCTAGTCTTCTTAGGTGTGGATTTTGACTAACCAAATTTTGCAACACAAGACTAACTTCACAGATTCTCCCCCTCATCCCACACCTTTCCCCCATGATCAACTCCAGAGGCTTGAGCTACCACTCAGTTCTTCTATCAGAATATTCTTTGATTAAAAGGAAGAAACACATCCATCTAGAGAACATCAAGTCTACATCTAACACATTGAATTTTGGGCAATAAAGAATATTTTATTCTATTATGTGAGATGGGCTGTGCAAGAAGGCAGGTGGATGTTCAAAATAATGTAGCATGCACAGAGGAAAAAAAAGATGTTTTACTATTGCTTCTGACCCAACAAATACCAACTGTCTGTAAAAGTCAGTTTCTGCATGTGAATTTATTGACTGCATTATGTAAAGTGATTCCATTTTTCAGGTGGAAAGACATTCTATTTCCTTAAAACAAGTCATTTAAAAAAAAACCCAATTCCTCGGGATATAAATGGCTTCCTCTAAAAAATAGCAAATGCCACCCTGAAGAAATATCAAAAAGTTTCAAGTTGTGTGCATGTATACTGAAATCTATGCCCAAAACAGCCCCCGAGTTATTTAAATATCTATTACTAGCAACTGCAAATGACAAGTGACAATTATGAATGTAAGAAGTCAGGCAAGACAATATTCTCACTTGCTTTGACCTTTGGATATTAGATCTGAAATTATTCTGTCATGTTAAATATTCCAATTATACCAATAAAGAAATAAATTATCATGTAGCTAATTTCGGTATTTGGCCACCTCCATAATTTCGGTATTTGGCCACCTCCATAATTTCTCTTCATCTTTAGCTGGCAATTAGATGACACATTAGGCATTTTGCATGGGAATAAAGGATGGTACTGTCTTCAGCAGACTGCTTGCCTTATCTGAAGGGATGCTCCATTTAGTTCAGAAACTCAATCATGCAAAATTTTAAATTAAATACCCAGCTTCCACGTACATAATAACCCTGTTGCAGTTACAAGTACACAAGTACAATGTGAGGGTAGAGCTCATCCGTCCTACTATCTCCAAAAGTGGAGGATACACTTAACACCCCAGAGTGATAATTTTAGGCCCAGGATTGAATGAGATATTAACTGTTATCTGGGTTGTGTCATTTCAGGCTGCAAGTGGGACTGTTCAACTAGGCTATCTGAAAAACTGTTGCATCTATACAACTGTCCCTATAGTTGGCCCTGAAGATGAGCTATGTAAGAAAGAATAGGACTTTGGCAAGTGATATTATTGGATCATTGAAAGAATGTTATAAAGATTTTGCTCAAGCTTCATTTGGTACGGGAAACACACTGTGATTTCATCCAAGGTTTTATCTGTGATTCAACAGTGTACTGTTTTTATAGTTCACAATAAAATCTCTTCTGAATCAAGTTTTACTCTTGGTGACTACAAGACCCCGTGTTTTCTCAGTTGCCATTGCCTTCTCATTTTTTGTTTTTTTTAACTTCATACTCCTAAACACTTCTAAACACAGTATAGCACCACAAACAGATTAATAAGACAAATTTCACTGGTGCCAGTGTAGTGTGTAATATGTATATACCATGATATAAGATATACACCAGAGTAATATACATATTGCGTAGAATATGACGTACATATGGAAACGTATGACTAGTTCTCTCCCCCCCCCCCCACAACTACTTGGATTATTCTTTTATTCTTGTATGGACTGCACCAGTAGAGGCTAAACCAATTCCGTTGTATACATCGTGTACAATGACAATAAAGGCGTTGAACTTTGAACTGATCTACAGTTCTAGTTAGTATATCTCGATGGTCTCCGTTCAAATATTAAGCAGATCTAATCCTATTCATCTTTTTGAGCTCAGCTTTGGTTAGGTAGGTAGGTAGGTAGTGCCAATTAGATGGAATTTTACACCGTAAAACATGCTCTAATCTGCTCTGCAATAGGTTGTGAATCCTAAAAAATGCTCTTAATTAGCACCCCCGTTTGCCTTTTGCTACAAGCGGCAGAAGCTTCTACTCCCCCCCCCGCCTTAGATAAAAAAAATGTCACCCGTTCTTTCCCATAAATGCATTCCGATCCAATACCTCTCTCTTACGTTGCAGCACGGAAAAGCAAAACACTCTAGTTGCCCCACAATCCTTGCGCCCTTCAAGCTTCCACTCGTCAGGCTTTCCGGAAGTGGATACAAAAGGCAGAAACTACAAATTCCAAGATACACCGCGATATTTTTTTTAAAAAAAAACACTAGATAAATCGATGTTCCGATGCATCCTGGTAATTGTAGTTCAGGCGAAGTGGAAATGCAAAAAAAAAAACAAAAAAAACAAAACAAAACGCGGAGTAGCTTCTCGGCTACAATATTACCATACAATCGACCGGAAAAATCATAGGAGGGAAATTATTCAATTTGAATTGAAGCGTGAATTTGAGGGATCGGTTTCAAACATTCCTTAATTTTGTTAATTACATGTCTTTTATTAGGATTTCCCCGTAGGATGGAATAGATTAGTCAGTGGTTTATTAAAAGACAGGCATACGTTCTTATCTATATTAAATACCCCGGATTAAGCGGAGTAGCATCCCAAGGGCGAATAAAAAGAAATAGATATGTCATACCGGAGAGATTTGACCCAAGAGTTACCTATTCACTTATTAAAATATTTTTGAAATTTTGGGCTTTATTTCATCAGATCCAGTAGTTACTGCTTGGGAAAGCCCGCACTTTTTGAAATTAATACATTTCATCTGACTGTACAAGTGGATGTTTTAAAGGTTAAAAAATAAAATAATACTCCTTATGTAATGAAAAGGTTTCATATTTAATTAATGTTAAACATTAATGTTTAATGTTTTGATAGTCTCTGTGCATATTGTGAGACTCCTTGACTAGATTTGCACACCGGACTGAGCTATGATTTATTTAACCCAGTTTTATCTTTAAAAGATTAGATCTTAAAGGATTGGATTCACACTCATAGTAAACCATCAAGATTATACATTCTAACACAAGGTCAAATAGGACATAAAGTCCAACTCAAATAAGATGACTTTGAGAAATATGAACAACTGTATTAGGCTAAAAAGTATTTGCTGTGTTGTGGCTCATTATGTTGCATAAACTCAGCTGCAGTTAGCAGATGATTCAGTATGGAGAATATACCACTGATTAATTCAATGTATCATGGTGCAGTTAACTAAATCAGTTTCTTGTAGAAACACAAGGATATATATAATACAGGTAGTCCTTGACTTACAACCACAATTGACCCAAAATTGCTAAGTGAAACATTAATTAAATGAGTTTTGCCCCGTTTTATGACTTTTGCCAGACTTGTTAAGTGAATCATGGCCATTGTAAAGTTAGTAACATGGTTAAGTGCAGCTAGCTTCCCTATTGATTTTGCTTGTCAGCTGGCAACATGGCCCTGGAACACTGCAACAGTCATCAATGCCAAGCATCTGAATTTTAATCATGTGACCATGTGGATGCTGCTATGGTCATAAATGTGAGAAATGGTCATAAATCACTTTTTTCAGTGCCGCTGTAACTTTGGTCATTAAATGAATTGTTGTAAATCGAGGACTACCTTTAGGTCTGGTAATAACCTCCTTGCTAGAGTGTACATTTGCATTTGAGTAAACATCATTAAAAACAGAATGAAAAATTATGTGTTACATAACATGTTAAACTAAACCATTAATAAATCCCAGTTCTCAAGTCAAAACCAATAAAACTCCATTATGTATTAATTGGCTTGTATAAATCAGGCCTATAATTGGTCTGGCTTGTTTTAACCAAGCATTTTGTAGAAACGCAATTACTCAGTTTAATACAGAACAGGCTATTTTTCTGTAAGTATTTTTGGGGTGTTAGCACACAAACCCCTCATTTTTTTCTTCCTTGAAACAATATATTTCAACATATTTAGCTTAATGATTAAATAAAACATTATTCTGAGCCACACACCCTTGCCTAATTACATTACTTTAGCCATTTAGGTTTCAGAGTACAAACGCCTGTATGTATGCCATACTTGGTCTGAAATAATTGATTTTAACAGACTTTCACGTAAAATACACAACTGTTTGAGAAGAGTTAAACGTTATTCCCAGATAATTGACTTGTGGCTTTACGACTTCATGGACACATCCATGTCTTTCTTTTGGCAAGAATTCCGAAGCGGTTCTCTACTAGTACATTTCCCAGGATATTTCTTTCTTTCTGGTACATCTGAAAAAACGCATCCATGCTCACTTTCCCCTCTGATATCACAAGCAAGAGCTGGAAAGCTATAGAGAATACCGTATAAAAGCTATTGGTTGTTGCCCGTCACATGATACACGTGAGCCAGTCCACGCTTCGGGATGTCGCATTTTCAAATTTTTTCAAGCTGCGGTGCACGCCTTTGAAAGAGGTAAGTCACAGCTACAAACACGGTGCGTTGTTTTAAAGCGTGGGTTCGGAGACGTGGGAATTATTCACCGATTTTGTATTGGGCCGCTGTTAGGAAGCATCACAAGAGGCAGAGGCGTTGTTGTTGTTGTTGTTGCTGCTGCTGCTGCTGCTGCTGCTGCTGCTGCTGCTGCTGCAACCGCTGCAACCGGTGATTTGGGGAAACTTAGTAAACGTGGTGGAAGTAATAGTGCTCATAGGCGAGCGTGGAGAAAACACGACTTTAGCTGCGTGAATCTGATCTCATTTGCTGTCCCGAAAGTAAAACAAAGGAGTTGCCAAGTACAAAAGCACGAGCTTCAAGTTGTGACTGTTATCTATGCTAAGAATGACAACGTAAACACAGCTTTCATATAGAATTGTACTATCTGTGTGTGCGGGTATGCACTTAATGGCGGTTTTTGAGGATATCCATTTGTATGGTCCAATCCTGAAAAAATATAAGTTATAATTATAAAATGATCATTCTAAGCCACCTAATTCCCCATATTCATAAATCATATACTTTGTTTCATGTATACTTTGGCAATTTTAAGTTTTCCTTATAGTTCTAAATTTAGTTTAAATTTAGTTTAGATGCATGCATGAAATGGAGAATGCATTTTGTTCTATGCAGGGATCACCTTGGTTGTTCCAAGTTTCAGCCCTAACAAATTTCAGACTGATCGACTGAGTTGAATGGGGCAAAACTTATTCCTCTACTGTCTCTTCTGTCATGTGGCTTGTGCATCAGTCCAACTATACTTGCCTTATCCAACTATACTTAGCTATGACTGCACTTGAATTCAAGCATGACATATGTCCACATCCCCCATCCCTACCCTTAATTTTCCTTTCCCCTTAGTTTGCTTAGCAACTACTATGTTCTTTCTGCCAATTGGTTTCCCACTCTCCTGCTGTCTCCCATCCTAGAACTCCTGTCCCTGATATGCATGTGTCCTGGTTTACTTGGAGCATGTAAACTTGACTACTTAATCATGTTTTATGTAAATCAATTCCAATGCCTGTAGTATCATGCCTGTGTCAACCCATAAAATCCATTTTCTCTTTATAGCATCTTTATTAATCTTTTGGTAGGATTTTTATTATTTTTGAGTCATGGAAATTATAATGGATTTTCTTTAAAGCAGATACTTAAAGTTTATTTGAAATACTTTGTAAAAACAACATAGACATGATGTTCAGGATGGTATCTTTGAGATACTTGTATTCTATTCTACTGTATAATATGCAGATAAGTGCTAAGTTAATTGCTTCCTAATAATGCACTAACAGCTGTCAATGAATAAAATACTTAAGGTCTTGGAGTTGATTTGTACAAGGAGGGGAGAGAAGACATAAATGAAAGGGACAGAAAATAAATGAGAGTATAACACAAATATTAGGGACCCTTTTGGTCATGAAACTTGTCCTCCGATATCTAAAACCCACATCATGGCAGGAAGCTGTGAAACAGCTTTTGTTTTGAAATATTTTAATGAAATTCTTATGTGTGAGTGTTAAGACCCATTAAAATGCACAAAATATCACACCAAACAAATGTTAAGGTCTGGTTACCTGAATAAAGCATCATTATAAAAACTGGTTCTGCTTTGAAGTTACTGAAGGACCAGTGTTAATAAATATTTTCATGTCTTTGTATCCTATGCACTTTGTAAACACTTTGTATCCTATGGGTTGTCTCTTTTCCTTGGTGAATAGCTTTGTATGAGCTTTTCAAAATAGTACTGGAATTCTTCTGTTTGAATATGTGTGTACTGTATGTATATACACAAATACACACACAGTTGCTATTACATTAAGATAGGGTAATGCAGTTAACAGATTTTTTACTGTTGCACTTGTATTTATTGATTTAATAAGCCACTAAATTTCTAAACTCTGAAGGCTTACAGCTAAACTTTATCAGTAACTGCACTAAATACTAAATAAGCCATATCACTGCCTCCCTCCCTCCCCCCTCCCTCCCCCCTCTCTCGTGGCATTATTGGTTTTACTTGCTTAGGTGGATTCAGTCTCAAAATACAAGATTCTTTCTGTAATGTTTACTATCACCAGAGTCTTTATTTTAGGGGTATAATATTTTAGCTATATACTGTGTATATCAAAGAGAGAGTACATTTTTTTCATAAACATCACAGCAAATGACACCAAAAAGTAATTTCTGGAAGAAATTTCTTTATGTAATATATTTCGGTGTTCTTGAGAATATATATTTCATCAACACAATGGTTGTTGAGGTAGACTTGGACTGAACAATATGGCAGAACAATTGGCAGGGCAATGGTTGGATAATCATATTAAGGAAGAAATTGAGAGTTGTGTAAATATTCTAGAGGGGAAAATTGTTATCTTGTGTCCTAATAGAAGCATATATCCACAACATTTTCATCATATGTGCTTATGTATTAACAGAAAAAGAATGTATGTCATGCCCAGCTCAAGAACAATATACTGTAGAACAGTGCTGCCAAAATTCAGTTCTTTATTTGTTCACACCATATAGATGGAATCTTGCCTGACTAAACACTTATTGCTAACAGATATACCTTCTAGGGAGTGGCTGTCCTAAATCTCTTCCCCTCTTCTCTGATCTAGCTCCAGGCTGTATTGTCTCTTGGCTCACCCTTCTCCTTGGAATATTCTCTTGCCACTTCATTGCAATCCATCATCCCAATTCCTCCTTCAGAGTGGCTTTCTTATTGATAAAATTGATAAATCAGGAAACACCCATTTGTTAAACATTTCCAAGAAATAGTAGTAAATATAAAATGCCTAGGATGCAGCTTTCTCAGGTATAATGCTGCAAGTATATTCAGGATAGTAAGAGCTGACAAGAAATGATGAAGTCAGTAGAATACAGTTGCAACATTCATTTAGTAACCCTTCTTGTGAAAAACTTTGCTACTCCAGGAAAAAAGTTGTAAACATTGCCAAGGACTTCTCGGTAACTACTTTACAGCAACTACTGCTAAGAAGGGGAAAGGGGGGCTTTATTACCTCTTCCACATGAAACACATTTATGGAGTCTTGGGGCGCCTTATTAAGAACTCAAATATCAGTTTATAGGAAAATGTATTTATTGATTTAAAACATTTATATCCTTTCACATCTTATATAAAACTGAGAGGCTCCTAATCAACAATTAAAACAATATCAATAATAAAACAACATATAAACATATTAAATCTATTAAACCCATAAACTTTAAAAACCTGCACCAAAGTTAAACTTCCAACATACAGTCTCTCATTAAATCCTCTCACTCCACCTCACCTTATTCCAGGGATTGGAGGAAAAAAACATGTCTTCAATGCTTTTTGGAAGGTTTGAAGGGTAGAAGAGGCAATGTTGTAGGGAAGGGGCGAGGTGCATGCCCACTCTATCTGACCTGGTTGGATTTTGTTAGGGAAAGCAGATCATGAAGATATAAATGAAATTCTGTTTACTAGAATTAAAGGGAGAGACAAGGAACCTTAGCTTACTTTCCACGAGTCTATTTTGGGGGGCATGATTAAAGAGCAGTGGAATAATTATTTTATTTCTGATGCTGTTGAAGCTTGGATGGAACAGAGTGTCACCTTGAAAAAAGAATCAGGCAATGGCTGAGTTACATTGCAGGTGCTAAAAATGGAATGCAGTCAGGCTCATTTTCCTATTGCTATTCTTAGGGTTTAATACCAGGTTTAATCCTTAGCTGGTGACAAGGAGTTGATTATGACCTGAACATTCAGTAATCATCCAGTAATCATATGAACTATTATGAACACAAGAGCAAAGAGTAATTCAGCCAAGAAATCTGTAGTCGAAAATTGCAAGTTTTTCCTGCAGATCGGTGGGAGGGGCTACAGCTGGGTTTAGTCACAGCCTGATTGGTCCAGAGACTGAGGGAATTTTCTTAAAGACACCATCCTTCCCTACTGGCTCCCAGTTTCCTCTCAGTCTCTGGTCGAAGCACTAGTTTTGGCTCCTTGATGTATTTATAGTTAACTATAGCTAATATAGTTTAATTCGGTTAATTGGGTATTCTAAAATTCTTAAATTATCGGACTGCTGGCCATCAAGTCTGCTAGTCAGTCTCATAAGGAGGCAGGGCTGCCCGATCCTTGCCTCTGGGCCTGAGGGGGATTTGCCCAACTCCTGGGTGTGCGCGGGTGATGGGCTCCCATTGCAGCCCATATTCCTAGAGGCTTCAGGGCGGGTTATTTGGCATCAGGTACGATTGCAGAGGCTGCAACTGTAGTTGCGAACTGCGCCGCTGGGATAGCCTCGCTGCAACTTAAAGCCTTGCCGCGGTTTTTTAACAGCCTTGCCGCGGCTGAGAAAAGTTCGTCGCAACGCCCTAGCCTCGCTGTGGTTTTAAAGCAACCGCGGCCTCAAAGACTTGCCAGTGTTCCCTGAGGCTCGGAAGCCTTCGCAGTGGTTTAAAGAAGGCAAGCAATGAAGGGAGCAGAGCGAATAGCCTCGGCTTGCCGAGAGGCCATTGCCTCAGAGCTGTTTCACCGGGCGGCCGCCATTTCTGTTTGCCACGAGGCGCAGTGGCCATTTTGGAGTGACCTCGTGGCGGTGGCAAAATCTACGGCTGAAGCCCGCATCGCGGCCACACATTGAGGCCGGCAGGACACTATACAGCCGCATCGCGGCCAGATATCGAGGCCGGGAGGCTCCGATTTGATTCCTCAGGAGAATCCAGACACGTGAGTGAGGCATGGCCTCCACAAGTACCGGGTCAGCGCAGGCCCCTGAAGGGAGCATTGATGATGGGAGAGAGGAAGGCCAGGGCAGGCTGCAAACCAGGGCAGTGGCTTCTAGGTCATCTGCAGATCAGCGCTCTTCTGGAGCTACAGTAAGGGATGAACTTCGAAGACAAAAGGCCTTGGAGAAGCTAGTGGCCAGAGCTGAGAAACAATCTCAACCTGTTAGGCCCGCATCTCCAGACAGATCCAGGTCTCCTGTGAGGCCCATCCCTCCTCCCTCTCCCTCCCCACATAGGGGCTTCAGTCCTTCCTCTCCCTCCGTTTCCCCGGCTAGACATTGCAGGCAGGTGACCTCTCCTTCCTCCCTATCTCCCCTATATCTTTTAGGTATGGGGGTGGCGAACCTTCGGAAAGGGGATCCGGGGATTATCTACCCTCCTCTCACCTAGCTCCCCAGGGCCCGGCTCCCATGCGACCCTCAGAGAATGACCTGGAAAATTTGGACCTCCTGCCTGAGAGCATCAGGAGTCTCATCTGCTCTGCAATCTCTAGAGGCATTGCCTCAGGATTAGTCCAAAGGGACTGTTCCTCTCAGAGGGCGTCTAGAGCTCATTCTGACAATAGACATCACAGATCTCCTTCTTCGTCCTGGGGCCAGGTCAGCCTAGGGCCCCTTCTCAATCGGTGGTCAGCGAGGCCTCAGCACTAGGGGAAGGTACTCATCCAGAATTAGGTTTCTCAGACGATGAAGATATTATTCCTCCAGACCATTCTGGAGGCCATTCCAGGCCTCTTTACACCACTGGCCTTCAAGCCCCTCTTACATAAGGCCAAGAAGACTACTCAGATTGGCACTGGGGCTCCGCCAGTGTCTTAACACAGGGACCCCAATCTAGCTATGTTTATCAATCCCAATACAGATAAGGAGGAGGTCCCAGCCCCTCCTCTCTTCTTGGAGGTGGTTCAGAACCAGTGGGCCCGACCGTCTTCCTTGCCCAATCCTGGGAGTAATGACCGCCGCTTCTACAATATGGAGCAGGCTTTTTCCAAGGTCCTTCAAATGCCAACAGTAGATCCCCCCCCCATTGTGCTCCTGGCCAATGCCCCCACCGTAGTTTCCGGTGATGTGGCGGATAAATTGAAGCCCGAGGATAAACGAGCGGAGCTCACTTTACGTAAAAAATTCACTGCTTCTGCCTGGGCGATCAAATCAGCTGCCACAGCTTCCTATTTTAACTGAAGAACTGTCATGTGGCTTCGCCAGTTACAGGATAGCATCCCGATCCAGCATGAACGTGTTCATCAAGACCTAGCTAAAATTATCGCGGCCACACAATTTTTTGCAGATGCTACTCTAGATTCCATCAAGTTTGCATCCAGGGCGTTGTCCACTTCAGTCACGTCTAGACGTCTTTTGTGGCTTTGCAACTGGCAATGGACAACAAGTCCAAATGGGGGTTGGCTGCAGCTCCTTTCACCGGCCCCAATCTTTTAATCTCTTGACCCCGATCCTTGTGGAGAACAAGGATAGGAAAAAGGTTCTCCCTTCTAATTCCAAGAAGCCGGACTCTTGTCCCCCTTCTTACAGGAGACCTTCTTCGTACCGGCCTCCCGAACCCGACTTCCATCAGCAGCAGTACACCCCCTATAGATATGACAGGCAGAGTCACCAATCTTTTTACCAGGATAGGAGTAGGTTTCAGGGACAGTCCAAGCGCCCCTTTTGAGGGTGGGAGCGGCGGCCGTCCTTTCTGAAGAAGGAAATGACTCCAACCCGAGTCAATCCATAGGCGGCCACTTGGCATCCTTCGCGGATCAGTGGGATCAGATAACGTCAGACGCTTGGGTCAGGTCCATGATCAGGTACGGCCTCCGGTTGGAATTTCTCTCCCTTCCTCCGACACTCTTCAGGACCTTCTCTCCATCTCGGGATCCGGAACGCTGCCGTCTCATGAGCCTAGCCATCCAACATCTGGTGGACATGTACATGTACATACAATTTCAGGGCAGGGTGGTGGCTAAGATCATCGACTATGAAGACTCCTCCATGTGGTATGGATGCTGGCTAGATGACATTCAACCATCACCTTCTCAGTCCAACCTCATAGGGTTGATGTCGGGAAAAATAGGAGAGGATACTAGGTATAATGCACTGAACTCCTGAAAGATGGCAGGCTGTAAATCAAATAAATTACACCTGCAATATTAAGTATCTCATGTAGCTACTGGTTCAGCTTATGAATATGTATCTCCTTAATTATTGAAATACTGTAATATTGAACTGAACATTAAAAAATGGCAAAAATAACTATTTATCTACAGTATTTCAGTGACCAGAAAATCTCAATATCTTGGGGCACTTCAGGCAAGGATGTTCCAGACTGGTTTTCCCAACATATCTTGAAGAGTGTCAGGGAAGTTATTGCAAATAACTTTGCTTTGGTGTCTTCCATTAAGCTATCAATGAAAGGGGATATGTGTGAATGTTTACAGGCAAGCTAGAAGAAGCTGGCTAAGTTTGCATTTTGTAAAAGAGGATCTTTTGGAAAAAATCTCACTGTGGGTGTTGTGTATGAGAGAACAAATCTGAAATTTGAAAGGATTTTCTGCCTTATCCCAATAGCGCCTTATTTATTTCAGCTTCAGTGCCACATCTCAAGTATGAGAAAATTTCTTCTCACCTGGCTGTAAGAACTAATGGGTGACAAGTAGATTTTGCACTCCAAATTCATGCAGAATATTATTTAAGGAAATCTGAAAATGCAGAAGAAATCGGGAAAGAATAAAAGTAATGTGCACTCAAAAACAGGAGAGGAAGAGACTCCAATGGAATTGGAGAATGATTACTACTTATACAGAAGAAATTCCATTTGTTAAAATCTTTACAGGAATATTTCTGCCAAACACTAGGTGATGCTGTTGTGCCATGAAGGCAACTAAAATGGGAATGTTTTCTTATAATTAGATACCAAACTACAGAAATGCTGAAAAAGAGAAGCTAAATAGAGATACAATGATGAAATCTCAGATTAATAAACTGAGGAATGCAAAAATGTCATGTTCCTATAGGCAGCTTCCTTATTATCCTTTTCCCATGAAATAGACCAGGAAGGATCTTTCAGAGGTCCTAGAATCTGTTAGATCTCTGTTAATCTCTGTTTTCTGTTAACAAGGAAGTATGGGGAAAACAGGTAATTTACAAAGAAGTAATAAGTGGGTTCTATACTATCTGAAGTGTGAAGTTCCTCTTTAAGTTATACCCTTCCAAGATATACGATTTCTTCTCTATTTTCTTCTTCTTCTTAAATTGTACAGTATTTTCTGCCAGCTGAGCTATCATTTTAATTTTCTATCTATAAAAGTCTTTGATATGTTCATAGGTCCTGGAATCCTTCAAACCTGAGATTCCGGTTTCAGTTATGGAAAGAACCACATTTAGATATGAATTTGCTATTCTTTGGGTAGCATTTAATATGCAAACATCTGGAGGGCACCAGATGCATACTGATGAGTCATATTGTCTCAAATGCATCTGAGCAATTCAACCTGAAAACCTGACAATGATCTATTCAGCTCAACCTGTCAGATGGAAAATGATATCTGTGCATTGAAGTATAGATACAGTGTATTTCCTATCACTAAATTCAGATCATGATTCTGCATGTGGGGAAAATAGGCTGGATCTCAGTGACTAGATCATCCTGTATCTGTGCTGTAGATCAGAATGCTTGGAGATGTGAATTGTATGCTTCTGTGTGAAGAGAAAATGGAGGTGTATAAAAAAACATCCATGAGAAAAGAGTGTATTGTGGCTTCACCTTTTCTAATTCTCTATATGTGAAGGTTTTCATTATTCTGTTTATTTGGTCTAGGAGGTTTTTATCTACTCAGAACCCTACTGCATTAATCCTTTCCAAGCAAATTAACTGTGTTGATCTGCTCCTGACCTTGACTCCTGTCTTTATAGCATCATTGTATGCAGCAGGAATATCTATTTTGCAGATGCATAGGGTGTCCCCATAGATGTCTAGGTTGAAATCAGTCATTGTTTGTGACACTATTCAAGGGTTAGTAGGATGAATTAGTACAGGGGTATCAAACTCAATTTCATTGAGGGCCGCATCAGGGTTGTGTTTGACCTTGGGGGGGGCAGGATGGGTGTGGCCAGGGTGGGCGTGGCCAGCATGACGTCACTCGTGTCCTGGCGCAGCTCCTGAGCTCCATTTTTGGCTGCGAGAGCCTTCTGTAACTCTCTGCCAGTGAAAAAGGACTCAGGAGTGCTGCCCCCTTGCAAGCTCCATTTTCGGCTGCTATGGCCTTCTGTAACCCTCTGCCAGCGAAAATGGCGCTTGTGAGGGCCGCATGCAGCCTTCCTGAGCTCTGTTTTCGCTGTCCGTTGCTGTTTCCAGGTAACCCCAGGATGGCCAGTTCTAAGCACCCTGTGGGTCGGATCCGGCCCCCGGGCGTAGTTTGACACCCCTGGATTAGTACTTTGCTGGAGCTTTTAGCTCTTTCGACAAAGTACAGAAAATCAAGCCCTTAAGTGATAGCTTTCTACCCAGTCCTTAACAGTTGAAGGCAGAAGGATGAAGAAATTTGTGTCATGTTATTTTGTGTCCACAATTTAAAGGAATTCCTGTTCCTCGGGCATTAGGGCTTACCTAATAGTGTGGCATAAAATGCATAATTATCTAATGTTGGGATCTCCAACATGGCATCCACAGGCACCTGTGTCTTTGGTGTCCTCAAGACTCCCTGCCCTATCTGATTTTTTTGCATTAAATTAAGAAGTTGCTTTGCTTCATATCAGAGCAAAATGTCAGGGTCTTCTTCATTTCTTCTGGACCCCAAATGAGGCATAAACTTTTGTAGAAAAGGAAGATGATGGGTTGCTGCATTTAGTATCCTCAGGAAAAGAAGGAAAAGCAGAGATCATCCTTCTGGTTTTAAGGATAGCAGTTAAAAGTCTATAAATTAGTGCTTTGTAATTGTTTTATATCCCCTAAGATAGTCATTGTATGAATGTCAAGTCCTCAGGACCTTTTTGTGAGAGTTGCGGCTTAAAATTGGAGGCCTCTGCAATGAGATTTTTGCTATAGCTAAAAGGAAAGCAATGTTGTATGATATCATGAAGTTTGATTTAAGTAATTTTTCCACTTTCCTATGGCACAGTATTCTTGAATATTAGTTGACAAAAAACTCTTAAGATTCAGGTATCTTGATTTTCCAGCTTGGCAATTAACTATCTTGTTCCATTTTAAAAAAAATATTTTTATTTTACTGTTTTTCAAAAAGGAAACCAGTGGCTGCTACAGCGTCATCTGGCTGCTGTTAGAATCTGAATTGAGAAGTCTCAAATCTTTATTCTGCTGGCAGGTAAGAATTGAAGGGGGAAATTTCTAATTCTGCTGCACAGACAAACAGCATACATGTTGGTAAATATGGTTGCATAGAAACTGCCATTAATTCAAAGGGTGAAAGACACGTACCCAACAAGACTTACAATGAAGAAATAACTTTAAGAACCCATATAAGGTACAGACTGAAATAAAAATTAATAAACATTACAAAACGCTGTGGTACAAAGGTGTAATAGGATGTAGGAATTCATTAAAGGTTACTGAATTCTTTGGTGTGCATTTCTAGTTCAAAGTGGCACCCTCTGCTGACCAAAAATCAATTTTGGGGGGGAAACTGATCCTGGCCTTTCCTTGGAGGAATCTGAACCCAGATTTTCACGCTACATAATGTTTTCATGTATTTTGTGAATTTATAACCAGATTTGTGGTGCTTATCAACATACTTATTTAGTTCTTCATAACATTTTAAACACGCTAATAAGAAAAGATTGAATCCTGTTTGTTCTTGTTATAGATTGTTCTTCCTATGCCCTGGGATCTTTTGTGTTTGGTCAGAAAATTTATTTGGCATAGCAAATTATGACCTGGGTTCCAATACCATTGAAAATAACTCGCAGCTTGAAGAATGTTCCCCAGAATTTGCTCTCCTACAAAATAAGAGGTGCATTGGAGAATAAGGCCTGCAATTTAGGTAGCTTTAGGAATAAATGTTCTGTCTGAAAACACTGCAGGTATCCTTTGCTTTAAAATAGGTTTAAAGTTTCACAGTCGTGTTTTAAGCTGTGACCACCCTGCCGTTCCTCCTCAGATCTTTGTATTAAATCTTAGTAATTACTTTATAGCCCTAGATTTAGATCTTGCTCCTAAAGGCCTATATGCAGTTGCTTCAAAATATATCAAGATCTGTGAATAATTCTACCGAAATCTTTGGTAAGATACTATGTATAAAGTTGTTCTTTCTATAGTCATTCCATTTCCGATTGTACCTTTCTATTGGTACAATAGAATTCTAATTCAAATATCTGTGTTGATATATGCATAGGTGCAGAGTATTAGTTGAGGGGTCCTTGGTGCTCTCTTAGCTTGGTTGCTTAGTTTTCTTGCAGATGTTTCATTATTCAAACTAGATAACATCATCAATGCTAGCACTAGCGACTAGCACTGACGATGTTACCTAGTTTGGGTAATAAAATATCTGCAAGAAAACAACCAAGCTCAGAGAGCACAAGGAGCTCCTCATTTCAACCCCGAGCTATAAATATTCTCCTTTAGGGAGTTAGTTTCTATATGGAAAGGGGCTTCTTTTTACATCTAAATTGTATCTCAGTAGTTTGCTACTGTTGAGTCCCCTTCTGACTTTCCTTTGCTCTTAATTCCAGAGCTTATTTCAACAAGCTTTTATCATTTTCTGTTTGATTTTAAAGTATGAAAACATTTGCTTTTAATTATGCAGTATTCACCGTTCGTCAGGCAGCTAAGTGTTGAATGCAAAAATAATTTTAAAAATGGACTTTATTTTTTCCCAGGAACTGAGGAATGTAGAAAGTATTTTGGTCTCTCTGATGAATGGCCTGTGTGTGCGTTTATATGTGTTTTCATTTTCCTCTCTTGGTCTTAAGCAGGGCAATGGGGACCTCCAAGGAATTTTTAAAAAAAATTGTAATAAATGATATAGGATAGAGCAGCGATGGCGAACCTTTTTTGGCTGGCGTGCCATAAGTGGGGGGAGCGCAGGGGGGTCGTGTGCGGGCGTGCCGCACCCATAATGCAATGCGCAACCCCCCCCCCAGTGCCCATGCGTGCACTACAGGCACGACCCCTCCCCCAATTTTTGCATGCTTTTTTCGCCCACCCCAGGCTCCAGAGGCTTTATAGGAGCCTGGGGAGGGCAAAAACAGCCTCCCCTGCCCCCCAAAGCCTTCCAGAGGCTTCCAGGATTTTCAGGAGGCTTCCCTGAAGCCTCTGAAGCAGTCAAAATGACCCTCCGAGCAAACCGGACTTCTGGTTTGCTCAGAGGGTCGTTTTAAGCGCTCCGAAGGCTTCAGGGACTTTCAGGAGGCTTCCCTGAAGCCTCCGGAACAGTCAAAACGAACCTCTGAACAAACCTGAAGTCTGTTCCCGAACTTCTTGTTTCCCTGTAGGGCTGGTTTTTTGTGCTCTGGAGGCTTCAGGGAAGCTCATGAAGCCTCCGGAGGGCCTTTGGGGGGGCGGGGGAGGCTCTTTTCGCCCTCCCCAGGCTCCTATAAGGCCTCTGGAGCCTGGGGAGGGTGAAAAATGGCTTTAAAAAAGGATGAACTCAGCTGACCAGCGCATGCATGCACGCTGGCCAGCTGACAGGGCAGCGCCTTGCGTGCCCTGACAAATGGCTCCGCGTGCCACCTGTGGCACACTTGCCATAGGTTCGCCATCACTGGGATAGAGTATTTGAACCTGGGATTGATTTCTCTGCCGGTGGGAAGAAAGGCCTCACTCTAACATTAAGCATTAAGGTAAAGACTTTCTTGAGTTGAATTTGATTGCTGCTTACTGCCTTGATATGAGTAATTCTGTGTAATTCTCTTGGCAATAATATGGAGGAAGTGGCTATTGTTTTTTTTCTGAAACACCCCCCCCCCCCCCCAATATTTTGGTTTAGCCTGGGTAGGTGAGTTCAGTGAACAGATGAAAACTGTAACAGGTTATGTGACACTTATTTTGTGGGTATTCCATTGAAGAGAGTGTGGCATTAGGTATACCAGCCATACCTGTAAACCCTACAAGAAGCACAACCAGAAATATTAGTTCTATCTTTATTATAAGGTTACATTATCATGTAGGGAAATCTGAAAGTGTTTCTTCCCTTTTCTCTTCTTGCTCTCTCAAAAAAGTTTCCCAAACCCTCACTGCTTCTGTGGGTTGAGGCATCTTTTGCATGCCGGTTGTTTAGTCTGCCACTCTCCCTCCTATCTCCTAAGGCAGGGATCCCCAGTCCATGGATCAGCACTGGTCCGTGGCATGCCAGCAACTGATCCGCGCAAACAAGTGAAGCCCAATCTTCAGGATGCAAGTAGTATGCAAAACCACGCCTCCTCTACTCCATGGAAGAACCTCTCTCCATGGAACCGGTCCCAAAAAGTTGGGGGGCACTGTCCTAAGGCCATTTCCACATGCCATTACAAGACCTCACACTCATGTCCCCTGCTGGTCCCTCCTCTTTCCATTTAGAGGTAGGATCTAGAAATGTTTAAAGCATGATACTGTACTCATGAGGCAGAGTTCTTACTCTGAATAAGAGAGCACCAAACAGAGATCTATGTTGGTCTGAAGCCCCCTGCCTTTGTCCCCTCCTATAATTTGAGCTTCTCAGCTTCAACTTCCACTTGATTATCATATTATCAAACAGGCGGAACAGTAAATTTAAATCATAAATAATCTAACAAGAGTAAATCAATCCTGAAATTTTGTAAACTGTAACATTATTTACAACTAGCCAATAACCCAGCGTTGCCCGAGTATTTATTTATAGGGGGAAAATGTCTGGACCAAAAGTAATTTCTAATATTGGATTTTCCCCCTTACCAGAAGGAATCCCATCGTGGAGTACTGTGAAGCCGTTACCATGGGAACTCCACTGCACTGTACAGTAAAAGCCATTTTACAGAAGTACAGTAGAAGCCATTTTAAGGCTGTATCTTAACAGAAAACACACCCCGAGGGGGGGGGGTTAGGGGTGTCTTACCCTCACATTATTTGTTTCCAGAGTGTAGGTCATCTGTATACCACGTTTGGTTGAAATTGCTTGAGGCATTCCAGAGTTATGCTGAAACACACACACACACACACACACACACACACACATTTTTTTATATATAGATGTTCACTTTTAAACAGAAGCTTTGATCAGAAATGTTCTTCAGTTATAGGTAGTATTCTCCATAGCGCTGCTTGGAGAGTCCAAGGATGGGTTAACACAGCCTGTTTGCTCATGGACTGAGTAGATTTTTCCCCTCTGGCCACGCCTCCTTTGCCTCTTCTGGCTCAGTTTTAAAAACTCAGTCCGCCCGATAGGACGAGTTTTGGGGAACACTCAGCTTTGAGCAAATAGGCTGGGTTCTCCAATAGTAATTTTAGAGTATTTTATGTGTTGATATTTAGTTGTTATTAGGATTTTTCCCCAGGTTTTATTATTTTGACTTTTTATTTTCCTTTTTTCTATTTTTTACCAAGAAGAGGATTTACCAAAGTAAGTCTGAGGCAGCGATCGGTTCCACAGCTGCTTAGTCGCAGCTGGGGGAAGAAGCGAGGCCGCTTGTCCGGCGTCTGCTGGCGAGCGCAGGGAAGGACGGCAATCCCCGTGTTTCCCTGGTCGTTTTGGAGGAGAGGCTTTTAAAAAAAGCCCTTGCTTCTCCAAACGGCGTCTTTTGCCGATCGGGAGAGCGGCGGCCATTTTGAAAAGCGCTGCTTTGGCGCGCTTTTCGGCTGCAGCCAATGGGAAGCGCCTGGCCCTTAAGTGAGGCTTTTGGCGCGCAGAAGAACCGGCGGCCATTTTTTTGAGACTTTTTTACTGTCCGGAAGCAGCAGCAAGCAGCAGAGCTCTCCGCCTCAAGCAGACAGCCGCAGAGGATTGCGAGGGCTTGCCTGGGTCTCCAGCAAGCCTGAAGTTTCCCAGCCAACTAAGGGGAAGCGGCAAGGAGTGTCCTGGTGCCTGATCCAGCCTCCCAACTGAATCTGCAGACGCTTCTGGAGCCGTTGGGCCAGCATCCACTGCCCTTCCCACAGCAGCGACCTCTTCGACTCAAGATCAACCAAGGATGGCTGATGAAGGTTTGGAGCGAAGGGAGGAGCTGGCAGGGCCATCTGCAAAGCGCAGTAGGCCAGATCCCTCAGGCCAGGGGAGAAAGGGAAACAAGGGCGCTGAGGGGAAAGCTTCCCACTCTTCAGCTGGGAGCAAGGCCCCCAAAATTCAAGGGGACAAGGGGCAGGACTCCCTAAAGGACAAGTCTGCTAGGCCCCAGGTTCCCTCTGCACCCTTACCAAGTGAGGCTGGGCCAGTTCCTTCCCCACCCATCCAGAGGGAGATAAAGCAGGGGGAGGAAATGGGGGATAGATCCCCATCCTTCTGTGATAGGGATTCCATGTCAGGATCCCCTGCAGCCTCTCTGGGTTACCCAGGTTCTCCTAGCTCTTCAGTCAGGGAGGATATCCCCTCCTTTCAATGCTGTTTTCATGCAGAGGATCAGAGAGATCCTCCTAGGGGTGCCAGGGGACAGGCCTATGACCAATCCAGGCCTGTAGAGGACAAGGGCCCAGCTATGTCAGCAGAAATGAGGGATCTCATCACGCAGGCTATTTCCCAGGGTGTGGTAGAAGCCATGAGGCTACAGGAAGGCAGGGGTGGCAAGGCCTCTAGGCCTGCTCGCTCCCTGGGGGAAAAGAGGACCAGAGTACTCGATTCCCCGGGCACTTCTATCACCACAGAGGTGTCTACGTGGGAGGAGGAGACTGCTGAGGACTTTGCTCTCTTGGAGGATGAGGATATGCCTCCAGACAAGCCCTCCTTCACTGGTCTCTTTAAGCCATCCTTATTCAAGTCCATCTTACACAAGGCCAGAGCCTCTACTGAGCTTGGTGCCAAACCTAAGGACAAGGAAGTCCCATCTACTTCCCAGGACCTCATGGCAGGGCTGTTCAGCGAAACAACCCCTGACCCAGAACTGATACCAGTCCCTGACATGTTCATGGAGGTTATCCAGCGCCAATGGGCACAGCCAGGTACCCTGGCCAACCCCAGTGGCGCAGACAAATCACTGTATCCCTTAGAACCTAGGCTGGAGGATGTATTGAAGCCTCCAGAAGTGGATGCCCCTGTGGTCTCTCTGACCTCTAATTCTAATCTCCCGGCCGAGTTATTAGAAGGGTTAAAGGCAGAGGATAAGAGGGCAGAAAAGGCTTGTCTCAAAACGCACCAGGCGGCTGCCCGGGCGATCAAAACCTCCACTTCTGCCTCGTTCTTTACGAGGGCATCCCTATTATGGCTGCGCCAACTCAGATCTCAGCCCCCATCTGAAGCATCTCGTTGGCGACATGATCTTAACAAGATCATCACGGCTGTGGAATATGCCTCTGATGCATCCCTGCATGCAGCGAAATTCGCCTCCAGGGCACTAGCGTCCAACATCACTTCTCGCTGCCTGCTTTGGCTTCGGCACTGGCAGGCGGACATGAAGGCTAAGTGGAAGCTGGCTTCAGCTCCATTCAAGGGAGAGAACCTCTTTGGGGATTCCCTAGAGAAATTCCTAATTGAGACAAAGGATAAGAGGAAGGTCCTCCCTTCCACCTTCGGGAAGCATGACAGGAAAGGTCAGGGCTCGTTCAGGAAACAGGCCTTTCGGGCACAGGAAGGTGCCCAGGCCTCCTCCTCTTCATATTCCTCCCAAAGACAGTTTAACCAGTCCTCTGACAGGTCCCAGGAACGAAACAACTTTTCTTCCAGGGGCAGACAATCCAATCAGGGGTCCTTTCGGAAGCCATTTCGTGGGGGATCCCACAACTGTCAGTTTAGACGTGGGAAGTGACCGTCTGGGGTCTCCTCCCATCGGGGGCCGCCTGCAATTCTATGCAGACCGTTGGGAGGAAACAACCTCGGACAAGTGGGTCTTAAATACCATCAGGAGGGGTCTAACCTTGGAGTTTCTATCCTCTCCTCCGCGGACCTTTGTTCTATCCAAGAACCCTGTAAAGAGGGCTCTCGTGCAGGCAGAGATAGATCATCTTCTGCAGATCAACGCAATAGAGGCAGTTCCTCCAGAACAGGAAGGGAGGGGGGTTCTATTCCATTCTCTTCCTGGTCCCCAAGAATTCAGGGGGGTGGAGGGCCATTTTAGATCTGAAGCGCCTGAACAGACATCTGGCCTACAAGCGCTTCAAAATGCAGTCTCTTCAGTCGATCCTAAGCTGCATGCGACAAGGGGATCTGCTCACCTCCATCAATCTCAAGGAGGCGTACCTGCATGTGCCCATCCATCCCGCACACAGGAAGTTCCTGCGCTTGTGTTACAACGGAAAGCACTTCCAATACAGGGCGCTTCCGTTCGGACTTTCTTCTGCACCCAGAACGTTCACGAAGCTTCTTGCAGCTGTGGCGGCCCACCTGCGCAAGCTTCCAGTCCTCCTGGAGTGCTATCTGGACGACATCATCATCCACTCAAGGACTCAGCAGCAAGCGGTGAGGGATGTAAACGTCACAGTTCACACCTTACAGGACCACGTTTTTTCCGTAAACATGGAAAAAAGCAACCTGACTCCTGCCACACGCATACAACACCTGGGCGCCATAATAGACTCAGTATCTTGCCAGGTGTCCCTGTCTCCGGAAAGAATCCGCAACCTCAGGAGCAGGATCCGGTCGTGTCGCAGGAACAGGTCCTGGCAGGTAGTGCAGCTATCCCAACTGTTAGGGATCATGATTTCTTGCCTCAACATTGTTCCCTGGGCACGTCTTCATGCAAGGGAACTGCAATGGTTCTTGCTTCCAATGCAAAGAGCAAAGATCAGCAACTCCACCAGGAAAGTTCGCATCCCACCAAGAGTGACTCAGTCTCTGAGTTGGTGGCAGTCTCGAGCAGTGGAGAAGGGCTGCCTATTCAGAGAACCCGACGATCGTGGTAACGACCGACGCCAGTCTCTACGGTTGGGGGGCGCATTGCCAAGGTCAGCTGGCGCAAGGCAGGTGGTCCAGCGCGGAGGCAGCCTGGAGCATCAATTGGCTAGAACTCAGGGCAGCCCGGCTTGCGCTGAGGAGATTTGCAGAACAGCTGAAGGGGCACCACGTTCTGCTACTGACCGACAATGTGGCCACAAAGGCTCACGTGAACCGACAAGGAGGGACCCACTCCAAAAGACTCATGTCAGAGGCGGAGGCCATGGGATGATGGGCAGAGATCCACTTAGCGTCGCTGAGGGCGGATCACATCTCCGGAACCAGCAATGTAAGTGCGGATTGGTTGAGCCGTCAGACCATCGACAACTCGGAGTGGCAACTTCATCCGGACCTGTTCGCACAGGTGGTAAGGAGGTTTGGTCTCCCACAGGTCGACCTGTTTGCCTTGGCGGCAAACACACAGCTCCAGCAGTTTTTCTCCCGCTACAAGTCAGCACAAGCGGAGGGAACGGATGCCCTGAGGTCCAGCTGGCCTCCAGGGCTTCTTTACGCGTTTCCGCCCCTCCCTCTGATCCCGCAGGTGATCTACAAGCTGCTGAAGGAGGGGGCGGAGCTCATTCTGGTGGCTCCACATTGGCCCAGGAGATCCTGGTTCGCGGACCTGGTCGATCTGTCTGTGGAGCAACCGTGGAAAATTCCTCCAGACCAGGTATCCTTGCGTCAAGGGGCCATCAACCATCCAGAGCCCCAATGGTTGCAGTTAGCCGTCTGGCACTTGAGGGGCAGCTCCTGAAGGACCAGAGCCTCTCAGACAACGTCATTAAAACCATCCAAGCTTCCAGACGTCCGGCCACTACTCGCATTTATGACGCGACTTGGGCTGCCTTTTCTTCCTGGTGCAGCAAACGGGACATTGACAGTGTGGAAGCGTCCATCCCTCAGTTATTGGACTTCCTACAAGAGGGCTTGGACAAAGGACTGGCACCAGCCACTCTCAGGCGCCGGGTTGCTGCATTATCCACCATCTTAGCCAGACACCAACTTCAATCCCTGAGTCACCATCCTCAGGTCAAGAGCTTCTTGAAGGGGGCCTACAACATCCAACCCCAGGTGGTGCACAGGTACCCGACCTGGAACCTACCCTTTGTCCTGCAGGCATTGACAGCGGCTCCCTTCGAACCTTTGAGGAAGGTATCTCTTCGACATCTGACTCTTAAGACTGCCTTCCTCATAGCCATTACTTCAGCCAGAAGGGTATCTGAGATTGCGGCCTTCTCGGCCAAGGAAGAGCTGTGCATCATCCACCCAGACAGGGTCATCCTACGGTTAGACCCCGCCTTCATGCCGAAGGTGAATTCTCATTTTCACAGGTCTCAGGAGGTTATCCTCCCGAATTTCTGTCCCAGCCCTCAACACTCCAAGGAGCGCAGGTGGCACAAATTGGACGTGCGAAGGGCAGTCCGCATTTACCTGAAACGAACTAAGGACATCAGGCACTCCGAGGCCTTCTTTGTGTCTTTTCAACCAGGCTCGCTGGGTCGCAAGGTGTCATCTTCAACCATAGGTCGGTGGCTGCGAGCTTGCATTAAGATGACATATGACCTTCAGGGCAAGCCGGTTCCACCTCGTGTAACGGCACATTCCACCAGAAGTGCAGCCACGACCGCGGCCTGGGCGACTCAAGCATCTATTCTGGACATTTGCAGAGCGGCCACGTGGGCGTCTCCCACGGCTTTCATTAGAAACTACAAGATCGATTCCTTTGCCTCTGCCGAAGCCTCTTTTGGCCGTAGAGTATTACAGAAGGTTATTGAGGCTCTGGACAATGTCACTTCTTCCCGCCCTGGGACACAATAGCTTGGGCATGTCCCATCCTTGGACTCTCCAAGCAGCGCTATGGAGAATGACCGTTGTCTTACCTGAACGGTCGTTCTCATGGCGCTGCGGAGAGTACAAGACCCACCCAGGGTGATTGTTTAGCTCCAAGATTGTATCTTTACACAGGTGTGAGCTGAGGACGTCTTCGTCGGACAAGACCTCGTTTTTAAAACTGAGCCAGAAGAGGCAAAGGAGGCGTGGCCAGAGGGGAAAAATCTACTCAGTCCATGGGCAAACAGGCTGTGTTAACCCATCCTTGTACTCTCCGCAGCGCCATGAGAACGACCGTTCAGGTAAGACAACGGTCATTTTTTCCTTTTTAATCCTTTCTTAATCAGAGCATTTTACATTTATGATGGTGAGGCAAGTTATGACAACTGTAGCATAAATAAATATGCATTCTCAGTAGAAAAAATATAGCTTCGACTTAAGATATATTTCTTATAGGAAGACTTAAGTAACACTTATGTTTTCCATCTTTGGATGAAATTGCTATTGCTGACAGGTTTGGATATCAAAAGTGTCGTGGTTGGGAAATACTACAGTAGTATTTCTCCCATTATCCTGTCAAGTAATTACAGTATGTGGTTGGAACTTTGACCATAAATATTACTGTAGAAATTTGCTATTTTCCATACTCTATCCCAATAATTGCAACAACAAAAAAGAAAAAAAGAAAGGAATTGTATCTGCGGAAATAATTTAAAACTCCAAGCAATTTGGTTAAACATATTGCATGTATTCTGTGCCTAATTGTACTTTGTAGTAAGCTACAAAGTAAAAAGAAAAACCAAATTATATGCATTCATGAACACAACTTTCTTCTCAAGTTTGACATTATGGTATGTAGGCTTCAGAGTCCCTAATCATTACAGATTTCCTAACGTGATACTTCTTTTATTTATCTTACAGATTTAATCACCAATTAAAGAGGCAACCATGACTTTGGACAAATTGGTTATCAAGGTAAGTTGATGATTGATGTAGGCAGAGAAAACCAATGTACAAATAACTCCAGTTGGATTTTATGGGAACAAATCTTGTTGCATTGTTTGTTTCTTACACTGAAATGCACTGCTAAATAATTCTAATATATTTCCCTTTGGTGTTTGGTTAGCATAACAAATGATAGTGTATATTCAGCCCACTAATTATGTGACAATCTAAAGATAGAGCATATATAAATTCAGGGAGAGGCTTTTGACTGAAACTGTATTTGTGACCAGGCAAAGAATAAAATGTATTGTACTGTTGGTTCAATCAGTTATTGGTAAAATGCAGTAATGGGTTGAACCATGACTAGAGAGACGATAGCCATTAAAACTGCTATATAAAAACTTCACTGCTAGGAGCAATGAATGGTAGAAGAGGAGAAATTATCTCAACTGATTCTCAGTGTTCAGTGGATGAGAATCTTATTTTCTATGTGACAGAACAAGTGGTAGAAGCCTTGTGACCAAAATTCTGGTCCCAATTAACCCAAGGACTCACTGTATTGGTTTAGAGATGTCCACAGACTATAGAGCAGGGATATTAAACTCAATTTCATTGAGGGCCGCATCAGGGTTGTGTTTGACCTTAGGGGACCGGAGTGGGCGTGGCTGGGGTAGATGTTGCCAGCTCGACATAACTCGTGTTGGGGGTCCCTGTGATGGCCCCAGCATTCTGCCAGTGAAAACGGGCTGGTGAGCTCCATTTTTGGCTGTAATGGCTTCCTGCTACCCTCTCCCAGCAAAAATGGAGGCCGGGAGGGCTCCGTTTTTGTTGGCAGAGGGTTGCAGGAGGCCATCGCAGCTGAAAACAGAGCTCACCAGCCCATTTTCGCTGGCAGAGGCACTGTAGGCCGGTCCTTTACTGTTTCGAGGGCAGACCTGCGGGCCAGATCTAAGCACCCCATGGGCTGGCTCTGGCTCCTGGGCCTTCAGATTGACACTCCTGCTACAGAGGTTTTATCAGAGTGATAAAATTATATTGTCACATCATAATACAAGCTCCACCATTCACTTAAGTTTGTGCAACATTATGACACCTGTACAAAAGAGTGATTTTTAAAATTTGACACCCCTCCCCTGCTCTGCCTGCGAAGGCTCATGAGATGAACATGAGCTTTCTGCGTGTGAACAGCATCTTTGCTTGCAGCCGAATGTTTTGTCATTTTCAAATAATGTTTTTGCAAGCAAAAATATCCCCTGAAAAGATAGCCATTAAGTTTAGCTATTTGAATAAAGTCTCTGTTCTCCTTGTGCAGTTTTCCCATGTCAGCTGTGTAAATCTTTCAGAGAACACTTGATTTTTATTGTCTTGGGAGTAATTACACTATGGGTGGTCAATTTGTATTACTTACTAAAGGCTGTATGCAATCCTTCATGTCTCCTTTTGCAGCTTGTAATGAGATAGCAGATACTGTTATCTTAACTCTTCTGTTAGGATCTCATAGTTAAATATTAAAGTTTATATTTATGCTGTTCAGACATATTCTAGCCCAGGGGTGTCAAACTCAATTTCATTGAGGGACGCATCAAGGTTGTGTTTGACCTCGGGGACAGGGTGGGTGTCGCCAGGGTGGGCATGGCCAACTTGCCATCACTTGTGTCGGGCGTGCCTGTGGTGGCCCAAGCACTCTGCCAGTGAAAATGGACTCCCGAGCCCTGTTTTAGGTCACAACGGCTTCCTGCAGCTGTCTGCCAGTGAAAACAGCTGAAAATGGAGCCTGGGAGGGCCGCATGCGGCCTTCCCGAGCTGCGTTTTCGCTGGCATAGGGAATGCGGGCCGGTCCTTTGCTGTTTCCAGGGTGGCCCCATGGGCCAGATCTCAGCACCCTGCGGGTAGGATTCAGCCCATGGGCCTTGAGTTTGACACGCCTGCTCTAGCCTGATCCTCGTTAGAAGTATGCTGGTGATCTTGAGTATTAATACTGTCTACCGTTATATAATTTTACTAATTGTTAAGTAAATCAGTAGTAAAACCCGAGAGCATCCAATTCCCATTATGTTAAGAAGGCAAATACTTTGGAGCATTCCTATGAGTATAGTGCATTTCATTCACTCCTTGTTGACTACAGCTTACTATTTCCTTACAACTGGTATTGGCATTGTAAGGTTATTGTAGTATTGAAATCTTGAACTTTGAACATGCAAAGTGGTTTGTTTCAGAATACGTCTACTATGTTTAGTGGAGTAGCTGTAGTTAGCAGCTTGAAGCATTTAATTTAAGTTTGCATTTAATGCAAATAAGTCATTGAAAGATAGCAGGTAGAACAGCCCAACTGGCATTTTTATTTCCTCACTTGACTATATTTAAAACTTCTCTAATGATGTCATTACAGGTACTTCTAAAGTATAGTTATGTTTATCACCAGAGTAAGATAACAAATGCTTGGCTGTGAGATTTTATTGCGTGGATTTTTTTGATGTTAATCTAATTCCAGTTCCCAGACTTCTGAAGATTCATCCACCTCCTGGCAAACATCTTATCGTGGAATTTTTAAGGGAATTTTAATTTTATTTGTATTTTAACTAATTATGGTACAGTATATTTTCTACCTCCTCCGTCTATGTCTATGTTTATGTATATGTATGCCATTTTGATATGTATTTGGTTTTTAATAATGACTGTACACCGCCCCGAGTCCTGCTTAGGAAAGGGTGCGGGTTATAAATAAAAGTTGATTGATTGATTGATTGATGTGGCTGAGGCAATTGCAAACTTCTGTTATCACTCAAAAGACCCATCTCCTTGCAGCTTCACAGAGAGGCTATAGAAAGAAAAACAGAACGTTTTCCTGCAGATCGGCGGGAGGGGCTACAGCTGGGTTTAGTCACAGCCTGATTGGTCCAGAGACTGAGGGAATTTTCTTAAAGTCACCATCCTTCCCTACTGGCTCCCACTTTCCTCTCAGTCTCTGGTCCAAGTACTAGTTTTGGCTCCTTGAGGTACTGATAGTTATTATTTTTAATTCGGTTAATTGGGTAATCTAATATTCTTAAATTCTCGGACTGTTGGCCATCGAGTCTGCTTAGTCAGTCTCATAAGGAGGCAGGGCTGCCTGGTCCCGGCCTCTGGGCCTGAGGAGGCTTTGCCCAATCCCTGGGTGTGCAGGGGTGACGGGCTCCCATTGCAGCCGATATTCCAAGAGGCTTCCAGGCGATTTATTCGGCAGCAGCTCTTCAGCTCCACTTGCAGAGCCTACTAATTGTTGTTGCGAACCACGCCGCCGCTGGAATAGCCTTGCCACGACTTCAAAGCCTCGCCGCGGCTTTTAACATCTTTGCCGTGGCTAGGAGAAATTTGTTGCGCCGCCCGAGCCTCACTGCGCTTTTAATAGAAACGCAGCTTCAAAGACTTGCCAGCGTTCCCTGAGGCTCGGAAAGTTCAGCAGTGGTTTAAAAGGGCAGCAGCAGTGAAGGGAACAGAGCGAACAGCCTCGGCTCGCTGAGAGGCCATTGCCTCAGAGCCGATTCACCAGGCGACCTTCTCCTGTTTGCCACGAGGCGCGGTGGCCATTTTGGAGCGACCTCATGGCGGTGGCAAACCTCTACAGTTGAAGCCTGCATCGCAGCTACAAATAGAGGCCAGCAGGACGCTATACAAGCCTGCATCGCGGCCAGATATGGAGACTCCAATTTGATTCCCTACGAAGCTCCAGGCACGTGAGTGAGGCATGGCCTCCACAAGTACCGGGTCAGTGCAGGCCCCTGAGGGGAACATTGATGAAAGGAGGAAGGCCAGGGCAGACTGCGAACCAGGGTAGCGGTTTCCAGGCCGTCTGCGGATCAGTGCCTTTCTAGAGCTACAGTGATGGATGAACTTTGAAGACAAAGGCCTTGGAGAAGCGAGTGGCCAGCCTGATAGGCCCGCATCCCCAGGCAGATCCAGGTCTCCTGTGAGGCCCATCCCTCCACCCTCTCCCTCCCCACCTAGGGGCTTCAGTCCTTCCTCTTCCTCCGTTTCCCCGGCTAGACATTGCAGGCAGGTGACCTCACCTTCCCCTCCCATCTCCCCTAGATCATATAGGGATGGGGGTGGGGACCATTGGAAAGGGGATCTTTCTATACTTTCAGGTCGATTGAGGTGAATTGCCTCCTCTTTGTGTTTGTATTTTCTATTTATTGATGTGTTTTTATCTGACTGTACACCGCCCCGAGTCCCTTTGGGGAGAGGGGGCGGTATAAAAATCTAAATAAAAGTAAAGTAAAAGTAAGTAAGGAATCTATAAATCTACGTGGTCTGTGTTCGCCTCCTGGTGTGAGAGATTCTATCTATCTCTGGCTAATGCTTCGGTAGCCCAAGTCCTTGAGTTCCTACAAAATGCCTTATACCAAGGCCTTTCCCATAGCACCTAACGGAGGCAGGTGGCTGCACTCTCCTCCATACTGGCAGGGGATGGTCGTTTTTCATTGTCCCGGGTTCCATTGGTCAAACGGTTTCTCAAAGGGGCGGCAAATTTGTGCCCCACTCCTGTCCATCATTTTCCAACGTGGGATCTCTCTATTGTACTTAAGGCCCTCATGGGCACCCCCCTTTGAATCGTTGAGGACAGTTCACCTCAGATTCCTCACTTTAAAGGTAGCCTTTCTCGTTGCCGTTACCTCGGCTCGACGTATATCGGAGTTGGGGGCATTGTTGTCTAAGGACGACCTTTGCCAATTCCATCAAGATAGGGTCATCCTTAGATTAGATCCAACCTTCCTCCCGAAGGTCAACTTCCTTTTTCATAGGTCGCAAAAGATCATACTCCCTAACTTCTGCCCCTCTCCTTCACACGAGAGTGAACACCTTTGGCACCGTCTGGATGTCCCCCACGTTTTGGGCATCTACCTTAGACGCACATCCTCCTTCCGCCGATCAGAGGCACTTTTTTTTATCCTTTCAGCCCAGCACACTGGCTGCTTGAGACAAGCCATCAGTGAGGCATATTTAGCCCCACCCCAGGGGATCACGGCCCATTCCACCCAAAGTGGAACCCGCATGGGCCACAAGGGCTCCTCTGGAGGATATTTGTAGGGCAGCCACCTGGGCCTCTCCAATGCCCTTTATCCGACACTATCTTTTTGACCGTTTCGCTTCGGCGGACGCATCCATTGGGCATCGGGTACTACAACAGGTGGCAACCTCCCCTCTCCCGGGGTCTTCAGCCCGCCTGGGACTTAGCTTAGGTATGTCCCAGCTGTAGCCCCTCCCGCCGATCTGCAGGAAAAAGAATGTTGGTCCTTACCTGAACGTTTCTTTTCTGCAGAGAAGGCGGGAGGGACTACATCCCGCCCTAGTAAGTTCAGTTAGGTCCGGCAAAGGGTGATCATGGTGTATAGATGTGTCTCCGGTTGTTTTGCCTTACATAAAATTTACAGCTTATTTATTTGACCTCGAGGAAACTGGGAGCCAGTAGGGAAGGATGGTGTCTTTAAGAAAATTCCCTCAGTCTCTAGACCAATCAGGCTGTGACTAAGCCCAGCTGTAGCCCCTCCTGCCTTCTCTGCAGAAAAGAAACGTTCAGGTAAGGACCAGCGTTCTTTTCCAACTTGATATACTTGGGTAGACATTGGTTCTAAATTGTTCAATTGTTGGAAATCCATCTCAATACTTCTTGCTAAAGAAAACTCTGTTGGAGTTTGGGGCGGAAAAACTTGTTTGCTTTTGCTTTTGGTTTGGTTTTAGGCAGCTTCCAAAGATTTTTCAAAATTTTATATGTACTGTATGTTTTTAAACTCATAGTCTGTAGTAGTTTCCACCTCTAACTTCTGTCCAACTCACTGAAAATGGGGTCGTATGCCACTCACTGTAGTTTAAACTATGGTATAAGCTTACCGACATCAAATGATAATTAACATTTGTCCCTCAAGACCTTTGCTCCATGGTTCTCAAGTGCCTCTGGGTCACTAGTGAGAATGAATAAAGCTTTGATTGCATAATATTGAAACTGTGGTTATCTATCAGCACTTTCGATAGAAAGGTAGGACAATCTATTGATCTCTCAACGTTTAGTCTTGTTTATGAGCTGCTATCTTAATTTCCACCAAGGACCATATTTGGTCAGGGATAGACTCCTGTTGTCATTTTAGATCCCAAGAAGAGATGAGGTAATTTTATGACAGAGCTCCAAATCAGGTTATGGCTTGCGGACCACTGAGTCATACAAAAGAAATCTACCTTATATGATGAGAGGAATGATGTAAGAAGAAATATTAGTCCAATGGAAACCTGATTTCATTGGAGCCTTGTGGCTACCAATCGTTCTGTATTGAAAGTCCAGAAACTCTTATAGTTGTTGGTCCGCAAACTTGGGTGGACTTGTAGTTCAGTGTAGAAATGCAGATATTCATAGAATTAATATTTCAATTAGCACAATCTAACACTGATGATATTACCTAGTTGGGTGGTGAAATGTCTCCAAGAAAACAGCCACACTCAGAGACCACTGCATCTCAATTTATTTAGGCAGCATAGTGTAAGCAGAACAGTGGCTTCCTCAGACAGGTTTATTTAATAAGTCCTTAGTATGACTTCCACAAAATGAGATTTATTTTAAAATATTAAAATAAATGGCATAATTCCACCCACAGATTTTATTTTGAAGAGAATCATTATTTCATCATTTGGTATCTCTTAACACCTCCATCCTTCCTTACTAAATAATTACATTTATTGTTTATCCTTACTTATCCTTATTTATTTATTTTACTTATTATTACAAATTCTTACTTATTATCCCTGTTTTATAGGGAGGGAGGAAGGAAGGAGATTTCCAACCTTTTCCTTGCCAGCTTCCACAAGCCAAATCAATTGGGAAACCGGCAGGAAGCTGGAAGTTGCTCCCACTCCCACTGATTTTATGGCCTCTGATGGTCATTCCTGTTTCTCTGTTTAGTAGGGAATATCTTTGAAATGTTGACCCAGAGGATCATGGGTTATCTGCTGTTGTGGTAAAATTCTATGTATATTTACTTGAAAGCAACTCTTTTCAATCAGAATGGAATTTACGTATATACCCGCATGCAGTTTTTCTAGGATTCACTAGATTATTAAAAAACAGTTTTTCTTCTCTTCTCCCATGGAGAAAAGTCAACATTGTCTAGATATGCATGGTTGTCACTGGCTGCTTTTACACGTTATCCAATTTTGTGACCTCACAAGAGCCACCAACAACATAGGTCAACACGCATAAGCACTCTTCTCCACTACTCCTCATATAGTATCCTACTCTCCATAATATTATCAATACATCTTATGAGTAATATCACAAATTGGACCCTGGGCTTTTCCCAAATACCCTGTCACTCCCCCTCCTGAGATTTGGAAACTGCTTTCCCACAGTGGCCTGGCTTTGATTCCAATTCGCTTTCTCCCATTGAAGTCATGGTTGGTTGTTTCTTGATATTTCACATTCTAAACTTTTTATGAAGGATTTCTATTTTGAATACTGTTTTGAGTTGCCAAAACAGCTGAGAGAATATTACATCAAACAGATTTCAAATGATAAATCCATGCTAGTTTCAATGATAATATGCTTGATTTCAAATTGAAATTCAGATTTTGTTTTCTGTGCAAGTCATGGATTCTGCTTGGTAATATATTATCTAACATGTTTTCACTCAGAACTGTTTGGAAAGCTCTGGAAAATTCATTGGCTCATCTGTTTACATCTCAGCGGTTTCAAATGTAATTTAGGAAGAGAAGAACACCTACTGTCTTAATAGCTTTGCTTTTAAGAGCACATGTATCTTATTAGAAAAGTCCCAGAGGATTTCAGAAAATTTTCCTGATGTTGTAATGCAATATTTTCTGTAGAGGGAGTAGTTGATCTACATTTGAGCTATAATCTCCAAACCTTGGGTTGAAAATTAATACTACATTCAACAAAAAAAGTTTTATTTTACTAAATTTTACTTTAGTCCCCCCCCCCCTCCGAAAGGCTGAATTCGAAATGGGATGCAAAGTACAGAATGGTACAAAGTAGGTGATGTATAGCAATTAAGAGATAAACTTGAAGCAAGAAGATCCAATTTGCTAGTCTGCCTCAGCCACCTTAGATCGTTCATTCTCTCTCCACTATACAGGGTGATTGAGGTGAAGAAAGTGAGGAGAAGTGAGCACCGTGTGTCTTGGCTTAAGCCCCTGAAATAAAATTGGGATCTAATAACTAAATACACCTTGTTCGGCTGAACAGGAGCAAACATGAATGAAATAAGTAGTATAGCTCTATTAAATAAGTTCAAAGGTGAGGTTGGCATTACTAAAATGCTGTGAAGATAGATTAACATTGATTGGGAAGCCTTAAAAAAGTAATGCTCTATTCTAGAGAACATACATGTTAACATCTACTAACATTTTAAAAGATACCAGTGTTGCAATAATGTGGATTGAAGCTGCAACCTTGTATGTGCTTACTCTAGAATAAGCACTGTTGCATCCAGTGGGACTTTCTTCTGGGTTCATTAGATTGGCCTGGAGCTCCCATAGCGAGATAGGGAATGTAAAATAAACTTTTAAAATCTGGAATAACCCTGCCATTTCCCCCCCTTGTTGGAACAATTTTTTTAATGTCAGGGGATCACTGAATGTAATTTAAAACTGCATAGATCTTTTATGATGACTTAGCCTAACCAGTAAAGGTAAAGGTTCCCCTCGCACATACGTGCTAGTCGTTCCTGACTCTAGGGGGCGGTGCTCATCTCTGTTTCAAAGCCGAAGAGCCAGTGCTGTCCGAAGACGTCTCCATGGTCATGTGGCTGGCATGACTAAACACAGAAGGCACACAGAACGCTATTACCTTCCCACCAAAGGAAGGTCATATTTTTCTACTTGCATTTTTATGTGCTTTTGAACTGCTAGGTTGGCAGAAGCTGGGACAAGTATCGGGAGCTCACTCCGTTATGTGGTGCTAGGGATTCGAATTGCCGACCTTTCTGATCGACAAGCTCAGCGTCTTAGCCACAGAGCCTCCACGTCCCTATAGCCTAACCAGTAAATAACCTTAAAGTTATGTGTGGGTCTTTGAAGTTCCTGAGTGAGGGTCTTTGGAGCCCCATGTTAAAAATCCTGTACCGCAGATTTCCCTGCCTCCCTTCCCTTCAGTTTTTCATTTTTGTACTGTTGTCAGAAGAGTAGGTTTCTCTGTGCTGCCCCCTTGAGGGAATGCTATTGGCACTCACTCTCCCTGCCCCCTTCCACTCTATTAAACAGACTCTTGCTTAACCCAAGAAGGCGCTCTTGTGATCTTTGATGACAACGATAGCAGTAATTACAATCTGACATATGAAACGTTCTCCCACAAAAACAGGTTTTTGAGTTCTCTGCACTTCCTTAGGGCATTCTCTTGAAGGCTTTAATGTCAACTCCTAATAAAACTGGAATTATGTCCTCGTTCCCTTACTTCCCCGTTTGTTCCCCTGAGAAATTGTTCCCTTGCCAGGCAGTGTGTTTTTTCTGTCTTTTCGATTCCTATCATTGAACTTGGCCACTGTTGAACCAGGATGCACGCAACTGCAGAAGTGTTTGAGATTACAACTTGGCTCCTTTAAATACCAAGCAAAGGGCATCCTTTGCCTGTCATCCTATTATAATTCCCTTCCTCCTTTCAAGTTTGATTGTAGCAAAATTTTTTGTCATTTGTTTTTTGATCATTTAGCTGCCAAAATCCACTTTTGTCTTTCTGGTTGGTAACTTGATCTGACATCTAACAAGCTTAAAACTCCATACAGTTAATGATTTTCTTAGGTTTATCTGATTTGAATTGGGCTTTCAGAATTTTGAAGAAAATAGCTTTTTCTATCACATGTACACTAGTTTACGGGCGGTTGGGAGATTTCCAAAATTTTGAAAGACAAATTGTCTATTTCATAACATGTCAGTGATAGCACCTATTACTGATCAGCTTGCTTCAGGCTCATCCCCCCCTCCCCCATTCTGGACAGATAAGCCCTCTTTAAAGCAAGTGAGCCACCTTTTGATATGGTGGTTATTACTTGACTTTGTAGCATGTTAGCATCTCTATCTCTTTATCTCTCTATCCCTCCATCAATCTTTTCATCTATCTATCTTTCTCCAACCCACCCAGTTATTTGTTTATGAAAATACAGTAGTCACCTGGGCAAATGAGACTGTTGGGCACCATTGAAATGTCTTCGGGACCTCTGCTGTCAACGGGATTGTGGTTACATACTGTATCTTGTTTTACTTTAGTTTTGTAACCCTTTAATCCTTGAGGTGGGATATTCCCTCAGTCAAAAGATTTAAAGTTGCTTATGAAAGTTGCTTTTCCCAGTTTTAGCTTGTAACTTCACGGGAGGCTGAACAAGACAGCTAAAGGGTCACTGCCATGGAGAAATAAGGTTGAGATTAAAAGAAGCCTTTCTGTAAGTAGTCCAATATGCTGTATCTGGTTCATGAATACTAATCTAAAACCTTTGGGCCTTGATTGAATTATGCTGTTTGTAAGCCTGTTTTGAAAAACCCGATTCAAGGCCTCTCCAAGTGCCCATTTTTCTTTCAAGAAGAAGAAAAAGGGAATAACCCCCATTAAATCTCCCATCAGTGACAGGAATTGAGTGCCTCTACGTTAAATGTTGATTCCCTAGGGAAGGATAGCAGAGGACATAGACTCATCTTTTGTATGGCTGAGGAACATTTTAGACGTCATCTTGCTGTGTGAAAACTATATTTATGTAGATGGCCAAGGTCAATGTTTAAACAATTCTGACCATATGAATATAGACTAGTTGCTTCTGGCTTTCAAATCACCATTCCGCTAGGAGGTGAATGCATTGAGCGTGTATGTGTGTGAGAGACTGAATTTTTTTGGGAACAGCCTTCAGTGAAGATGTTTCATCAAGGTTTTACGGTAATTAAGCCCTCAAAGTACTGATTTATACCACAGGTATTGAAACAGAAAGCTGGAAAAACAAAATATTGTGCTAAAAAGCAAATTTATTCTCTTTAAAAAGAATTGGGTTAATGTAATGGCATTGGAGTCGTTCAGCAGTCAGATGGTGCCTAAATCATCATCATTTTTCATGTTTGCGTTATGTAATAAGAGCTATATGAAAAAATTGTCATCTTTCAGTAAATGATATTTTAAAAGTAGTTTATTGTTAAAATAAAGCTTTCATTAATATGAGAAGGAAGCCTCGGTTGCCCAGTATTCATATAAATCTGAGGTACATCATAATTTAGAGTCGTAGGCACCCAACCTTCCATTTCTACATGGTTGTGAGAAGCAAATCAGAAGATTTTTGCTTTCATTTTCACCAAACTATGGCTTGTCATTGTTTTTAAATTAAGCTCAACTCTGATTAATGTTGCCTATGTATTACTTTAAAGAGGCACAAAGAATAGAAAAGTATTAGAGTTAGAAAGCTTATGTGACTTTCATGTTAATATTATTAAGATCATAAAATAACTTTTGCATATTTGAGAACTTCATCTCTTTCATTTTTTTTATTGTATAAAGATCTAAATGAACAAATAATCGTAGGTTATTTTGAAAACCCATACTTCCCCAAAGTTTGTCCCAGATTAAACTTTTAGTTAGCTGATAATGCAAGTGATTGATTTGTAACCGTTCTGGAAATGGAGAAAGGAGGGAGCTTCACAAGAGGCTGAAGCTCGTGCACTAAAATCGAAGCCATATTTCTGCATTATTAGAACCATTGTACTGTGATGTTGTCTTAAATCATGGTTCAAAGACCATTTCTTAAAAACTGAGAGAGAGAAATATGTGAAAAGCGGATTAGTGATGAAATAACATTTTTACAGTATTTAGTACCTTTATTTGCAATCATACCTTTTAACAAAATTCATATAAAATGAAAACAATTCATATCTTGAAAGTGATGAAAGAAATTGACACTAAGGGGGAAAATCATTACAGCCACCTTGCATTTCCTTCATGTGGGCTTCCTTTTTGTTTACCGTATTAACATTTTCTCCTGACCGATTTCCTACTCACTTGAACTTAGCAACATTAATTTATTTGTGTGGAGAGGAAGTGAATTTGGTTTTACTTCTGTAACTATCATGATGTTCTTACACATCATTAATAAAATCATTCTTAAGCAAAACATGACTGTGTAAAAAGATTTTCAAGCTTCATTTCCACATCTGATGTTTTATTTAGCAAGCATTATGACTCATGATTTCTGGGGAAGCCTCTTTGTAATGCTGAGCAATGGCCAGCTGACTCTTAATAGACATAAGTTAATGTTATATTTTACTTCATTATTATTAGTTTAACTAAATTTGTCATCTGTCAATGTCTTTCGCAACATGGGGACTTTGAGATGTATTGAAATACAACTTGGGGAATTCCATCTTTCATAGGAATTCTGTGAATTGTGATTCTATACGGTTCAAAGGCCCTGGGTGGTGGAAGGAAAGCATTTTATGCAATAATTGTTGTATAAGAAACTTCACTGTGACAGATTACTCAGCTATATTTGCCTGCTAAAAATAAATTATTGTAATGAACTGAAAATCTGTCTCAAAGGAAGGCGTAGCACATGTGTTCTGGAAACATCTTTGGATTTTCTTCAGTTCAGTGCTTCTGCTGCAAATGGTATACGGGTAGCCCTCGACTTATAACTGTTGGTTCAGCCACTATTCAAAATCATGGCGCTGAATGAAGAGACTAACCACCCCTGCCCAAAGTTAGAGCCGCTGGAACGCCCTCGCATTCACATTAACAAAATTTGAGAACTTGTCAATCCACTCACGCTTATGACTGACTGCAAGGGCATTAACTCTAGCGTGTTGTAACGCTCGGCCCGCAGCAGTTTTCGAAGGCTGATATAAAAAAGTTCCATATGAGAACTGAGACTGTTCCCCCTATGGACAAGGGGCCATTGAAACTACAACTCACCTCCTGTTATACTGCCTCCTCTATAAGGACTCACTGACGCATTTTATAACACCTCACCTGATTAAAGTACCGTGGGAATTCTGGTTTCTTTTGAGTACAATTACTATTATTGGATCAGTATGACAAAGCTTCTCTGAACATAGCTAAGTTTTGCTACTTTGCAAAATTAGGCAGACCTTGGTCACCCACTGATGATTTCACCATCAATTGTAATGTGTTATTACGCCCTGTTCCGTCCTGTTGAGTTCTGCTCAGTCTTGTTTTGTTTTAATGTTTAACTTTTGTGCTGGTCTGTGACCGTAATAAAAATTGATTAATATGACAGACTGCAGGGATGCTGCAGCACACACACCCTGGTCTATCTTCCCCACCCATTCTGCCCCACTGGGTGCCCGCAGGCCTTGGACCTACTTCCCACACTCTCCTCCCCACTTCTCATCACGGCTCGGTCACTTATCTTTTCCGTGGAACTCCTTTGGGAAGCAACTGCTCCGCTGTGGCTTTCCTACACAAAAAGGTGTGTGGTATAATCCCGGCAGTGGGTGCCATTTTGGGAGCAGCTGCAATAAATTCAGGGATAATGGTACCCAGCGTCCATACAGTGTAGGGAGCGAGAGGGCAAACCGTCTGGCTCTCCTTCTCAAGCGCGATCTCTGAGATCTTGTTATTGTTATATACACAAGAATGTGAAATTATAGCTGCCAGTTCTTTAGCTGTTGGCTTTCATAAGCATTGAGTTCTTCCAAAGAACCAGGTCATAATGTATCGGCATAGAATATGTGGAGATCCAAGTAGTAATGTGGCCTTTTGTAATTGACAGAAGAAAGTTTTGTCAATGTACAGATTTAAGCGCGGCGCAATGTTGTTGTTTTTTTATGGCACCCAGTATGCTGATATGACCAGTTTCTGCCATAATCTTTCAATTTTGATTTTTACATCTTACTGCTGTGATCTTTTCCAATTCTTTGTCTTCTATTCTACTATTCCCTGGTATTGCCGTATCTGTTATCCACACTTCTTATTACTAGTACTATCATTGTATATATGCCTAGAAATCTACTCTTTAGCCCACAGAAGAACTCTGTAAGAAGTATAGTGGGGACCTGTAGTTTCTATTGCTATAGTAACTAGACTTTTATGCTACTTAATTTGAATACAATGGGACTGTATAGGCATATAGTGAGTATGGTATATAGAAATGCGCACACATACTTGAGAGAGGTTCTTTTACAGGTTTTTCTACATAAGAGACTTGTTCATCCTTTATTCTTCCCAGTATTGAATTATTTAACAATTAGCTATATCTTAGGAAATACTGTTTCATCCTGCATGAAACTTTTTAATATTCAAGGATTTTTAATAAGATTTTTTGTGACAAATGGCTTGCTAAGTGGAATAAAACAAATAATTTCTTTAAAAAAATTAATTTTCATGCCTGTGAACAAGAATGGACCTTAATCTTATATAAGGCAGAGACATTTTCAAAAGGAGATTTTGTATCAGATGGTGACTTGTAGTTGTAGACAACCCTCCGAGTAAAGTAGATATACAAATTTCAAAGATCTTTGCCATCTTTTGCATTCTCCTCAGCATCACCTGTGCAGATCATGAATGCACTATCATACCGTGTTTCCCCAAAAATACAACTTGTCCTGAAACTAAGGCCTTGCCATATTTTTCGCATGGGCAAAAATATAAGTGCCCCCTGGACAACCCCCCCCCCTCCAGCCAGGAAGAGCACAGCTCACCGACCTAGCAGTATCTTGAAGGCACCAAGCCGCGGGAGCAAGGGGGGAGAAAGGCGCTCACGTGGCTTGCCGCCTTCGGGATACTGCTAGGTTGGGGAGTGGCGTTCTGCCTGGCCAGAGGGGGGAGTTGCCGGGTGGCTGCTCCCTTGCAAGTGGGCTCCTGAAGTGCCGGGCACAGCCTCAGGGGTAAAGCAGCCATGAGGTGACCACACTCACAAGCAGCCGCCCGGCAAACCCCCTCTCCAGCTGGGTAGTGCGCCATTAATTGACCTAGGGGGTATCCCTAAGGCGCCAAGCCATGTGGCACTCTGCCCACCCCACAGCTCCCGCGGCTTGGCACATTTGGGATACCCCCTAGGTCAGTGCATGGAGCTCTGCCTGGCTCCCCTATGGCAGCCGGCCCACAACCATAGAGCGCACTCCTAGAGCGGCTGTTGCTGGAAGAATTGGAAGCCGAGTTCTGGAGTTTGGAAGCCGGAGAAGAAGTTATGCTCGAAGCGCGGCGGCAAAAGCGGCGGTTGTGCCCTGGCCCTGCAGGGAGAGCTGGGCCAGGGCATGGTGAGGCTGTGAGGCATGCGAGCTGGGGGCAGAACAGGCGCTTGTGCAACCACCCTCTCCAGCCGGGCAGAGCTCCATGCACTGACCTAGAGGGTATCCCGAATGTTCCAAGCCGCGGGAGCTAAGGAGCGGGCAGAGTGCCACGTGGCTTGGCACCTTAGGAATGCCCCCTAGGTCAGTGAATGGCGCTCTGCCCAGCTGGAGAGGGGGTTTGCCGGGCAGCTGCTCGTAAGCGTGGTCACCTCATGGTTGCTTTTCCCCTGAGGCTGTGCCCGGCTCTTCGGGAGCCCGCTCGCAAGGGAGCAGCCATCCAGCAACCCCAAAACAATAAGCCCTCCCCTGATAATAAGGCCCACGATAGATTTATCGTGTAGACTTATGGGTAGACCAGAGTATCACATGGAAACGGTATAGGGTTTCCTGCCTAGGCAGGGGGTTGGACTAGAAGACCTCCAAGGTCCCTTCCAACTCTACTATTGTATTGTATTGAATAGTATGGATAAATAGCTGAAAGAGTGGGGAAGAATAGGAAATTGTATCTAGGTTAATGGTCAAACTTTGCTGTTGTAGCAGCTATTTGAAAAGGCCAGGTGGTCACAGTTTCAAGGGGCCCTCCTTTTAATTGAGTGTGTTTAGGTCTGCAATTATAAATTGATGTTTAGCACAATTAGATACTTAATAAACACATTCCTTTCAACTCATAAACCCTTTGGGTCGCTACAGTGACAGTTAATAATTTCTATGAACTGGATATTTTTAAAAAAATCATTGTGGTTTTCAAGGTGACAAAAGAATCTTGCACTTTTGGTTCTCCACAGGATACAGTGAAATAGATTTCGGGATGATCTATGATGCCCTGTTCTTACTCAATGTAAATGTATGCAGGATCTCTTCCAAAGTCATCTTACGCTAACTGGTTTGATTTGTAGCAATGAAGTGTACCAGAAACCTAACGTTTTGCAACATACCCATGCTAGGTTTACGTCTCAAATACACGTTTGTGTGTTTACTGAAGTATATATAGTTAAAATGAATATATATTTTGCTGTTTGTTCTTGCTCCATCTTGCTAGGTGGCAAAAAGTCTGGAAAATTGAATGCGAGGAGAGCCCAAAATGAGAGAGCTAAGAGACTGGAGACCCCCTTTTTAGAGAGGGAGGGAATGACTAGTGCACAGAATGAAGAAGGGTGGAAAAAGTTTGTGGGTGGGTGGGAGGGTAGCATTGTTCTCCATATCACAATTTGAGAACATAACCAAATCTTTCAACAATTTTCTAGTGTGTATAGTATTTGATCTTAATATATATAAACAATGTGATATGTTTGCTTGGCTGCTGGACATTCTTGTCCTTTGAAAATCAGATAAGAGTTAACCCCAGAATTTTGGTTATTTTTCCATTCTGGCAGACTGAATCAGCTTCTCCTAAAGGAACAAAGAAAAGAAGAAAAAAGCATAATGCCAGAGGGATTTAATTCTAGGGTAATTTAGCATGCTTTCCTGAGTCAACTATTGTTAACAATCTATATCATGGCGATTTTATGAGATGTCAATCTTAGATATAAATGATATACTTGTTTGATACCCACATTTATTTTTTACAGAAATCTGCTCTTAAGCCAGGGGACAGATTCAAAATCTTCCAATAATATATATTTATTCAGCAGTAACTTAGTATAAATGCAGATGCTTGTTTTCATAAATATCTCAAATAAATATTTAGTCTTTGGGATGCATTGAGGTTATGGGAAATGTTTGAACCAGAAGGGCTGCGGAAAGCTTCACTGGTATTACATGGGGATCTTTGGGAATGCATTTCTCATACCTGCTGTTTCCAAGGCTTATTCAAAACGATATTTTCTTTGGAAAACAGACTGAAAGGGGACAGATTTTATTAATGAATTACTACAGAAATATTCCATCAGAAGAGAGTATTTGTAGTTCAATTGAACTATGCAATCCTTGGTGCACTCTGAGCTTGGTTGTTTGGTTTCAGGTATTTCATTATTCAACTAGGTAACATCGTCAGTGCTAGAGAATGTGAGGTTTGTTCCCTGTTTACATACAGTAGTTTTCCTTGCCAGTGTCGATGTGGCTGTGATTTTCTCTCTGGTAGTTCCTTGATTAGGATATTGTTTTCTGCTTGATGGATTGCATGTGTCAATCACTGTTTATCTGGGCATTGGCTGCTAATCTTTTTCTTTCCGTCTTAGCGTTTTTATTGTCTCCTTTGAGGTCTGTAAATGTGATTTATTTCTGTGTCAATTGAGGACTGATTCCCTACCATTTTTGGATTTAACGGACTAGGATGTTCACAATTTATCTGTGGAAATTATGGTTAAATCTGACCATGTCTTCTGAGATTAAAGGATTTTCATCATGTCTTCTGACCGCTAGTTGGTGTTCATGGATGTCCTCTGCTAGTTTTCTACTTTCCTGTCCTACATAATGGCTGTTACAATCCTAACACAATATGTTTTAGGTGAATCTTGTCGTTTTTTCTTTTCCAGTTATTGAGTTGTTTGGTTTGCTTAAGAAGTTTTGAGGGTTTTCGTTGAGGTGTGTGCTATGGTGATGCCTGTGATTGTAATTGTTTGTTGGTTATTTCTGAGATGATTTTAGTGTATAATAGTGCTATCCATTTTATTGGAAGCTGCTGTACTGTATGGGAAACAGACCACCTACACAGCATCTTCCAATAAAACATAACTTTATCAAAAAGTGCCTGGCAACTCAACCCATTATAGCACAGCCAATACAAGCTATGAAAAGGATAACATGTGTAAGCAAATAACCAATTCAGAGAGCACCACTGCAAAATGACTGGCAAAAAAAGGTGTATCATATGCACATGATGCTTAATTTGCAGATTTGAGGGATCGTGACTATAACAGCTTGAATAGGACTTTTATTTCATTGAGCATTTAAAACCCCATTTCTACTGAAAGCAAGCCAACTTTCAAAGCTGGGGGTAAATTGGAAAAGTAGGTCATATTTCTGTTTTGCTCAATGATTGCAAAAAGGAGTTTCAGTTTCTTTTTTCAACTTACTGGCCCATTTTACTATTTTTGGAGGGTGATGTAATTGCCTTAAGTTCCAGAAACACATTTCACCTCAGCCAATTTTTCCCTTGAAAGTAGCTGCCATTATCCACTTGATATGTGTCTCCATCCCACTTAAAATTCTCAACAATTTGTTTGGTCTCCCACAATTTAGCTGGAATTCGAAGATCCTCAGAGGAAGTTATTTTCTAGCATGTTTACCTTAGTGATTGGTTCTGTAGCGGTGATAACTATTTCATGTAGCATAAGTCTGTTTCTTATTTGGACAATAGGAGAGCATCTTTGCTTGACTTCTGTCATCATTAAATCATCTAACTGCTTGTTAAATTTCCTGTCTGTCCTATTCTTTGATTATTTTCAATTGAATCATTTTTATTCACTAACTTTCTGCATGTATGTTTAGAACATGCATTAAATTGTATCTCAAGAATTTTTGCAATCAAATGGTGGCCTCCCTTGTAAGTAAAATGATTTCTGTGCTGCTTCTCTTATTCTTGAGGTTATGCTACAAAATAGACCACACGCCAATAGCCAAGTCTCTAGCCACTTAAACATGTAAACAGTCTGGCTTCTTACGAAGTGGAAAAAATTCTTGTGCAGTGTTTTTAATACGATCAGCATGTTAAAAGTTCTGTGTGCGGCTATGTCAGCTTTGTTTGGCGTAATCTTCTCTTTTGTAACCTCCCCATAATGTGGAACCAAATTGTTTACTTGTGTAGTTTTTATGTAGCAATTAGTTTCTGGGGTGACTTAAGTGTACTCATATTTTTCCATCAACTGAGTTTTAAGCAAAAGAAGCTGCACACTTTGGGAACTGATGTTATCAGAGCCATATATTGCAAGGAGTCATTTTCTGAGCCGTTGTAAAACTCTTTCTTGGTCATCATAGAACAATTGGCAAGTTTGGATTGGTTTAGGTTAGGTTTAGGCTTAGGTTTATTGGAATTATATGCCGCCCTTCTCCCAAAGGACTCAGGGCGGCATAAAACATAAAAACACATATTACAAAAGTAAAAAGAAAGATTAAATAGAATATCCAAAAACCCCAATAATTCATTTATAATGAATTTAGAAATTAAATTAAAATTAACAATTAAAATTAATAATTTATTTTATTCAGGCCAGGCCGGCTTGCTGGAAAAGCCAACTTTATAGGGCGCGCCGGAAGGACCGGAGGTTGGGAATTATGTGAAGCTCTGGGGGCAGCTCATTCCAAAGGGAAGGCGCTCCCACAGAGAAGGCGCTCCCCCTGGGGGTCGCCAGCCGACACTGCCTGGCCAATGGCACCCTGAGGAGGCCAACTTTGTGGGATCGTACTGGACGGTGGGAGGCTACCGGTGGCAGTAGGTGGTCTCACAAGTACCCTGGGCCTAAGCCATGGAGCGCTTTAAAGGTCATAATTAACACCTTGAATCGCACCCGGAAAACAACCGGCAACCAGTGCAGGCTGCCTAAAAGGGATGTAACATGGGAGCATCAAGGTACCCCCGTGACAACCCGTGCAGCCGCATTCTGGACCAGCTGAAGCCTCCGGGTGCTCTTCAAGGGCAGCCCCATGTAGAGAGCGTTACAGTAGTCCAGGCGAGAAAGGACAAGGGCGTGAGTGACTGTACAGGGCAGGATTGAATTTTGACTTTGTTTTGGTTTTGTCTGTTTCTGGTCATCTTATCCTCTTTACGTTGGGAATGCCTACTCAGAATTCTACTTTCTATTCTAGATATGCACCGCCACATTTTCATTTGGACAAAAGAGATAAAGTTCAGTATAGGTTTTGTGGAGTCTTATTGCTACCAGTTGGTAATATATTCATTCTTTTGGTTTTCTCTTTTTGAGCCAGGCTGTAAGTATTTGCAAACATCTAGCTGTCCACTCTTGGAAATTGATTGCCTTGACAATGTGGATCCTATTTCTGATCCTGGAAGATCTCTTCTTATGTCCATAATTCCACATCAGGGTGAAAAGTACTAGGGTTTTGTATTTATTCTCCCAATGTTTTGGTCTCTTCTAATGGTTTTTTTATAGCTTCTGCCAGATAGAACGAGAATGGTCAGTGGCCAAAGATGATGGAGTTGTAGGCGAAAACTTTAGAAAGGAATCCTATTGGAGAAGTAATCTCATTTAGGATAGCAGTTTTTCAATACTTGAGGGACTGTCACATAGAAGGGGGGGGGGGAAATCAACCTATTTTCCAAAGCACCAGAAGGCAAGACAAGAAACAATGGATGGAAACTAATCAAGGAGAGAAGCAACCAAGAATTAAGGAAAATGTCATGACACTGAGAACTATTAATCAGTAAAATGACTTATCTCCAGAAATGTATGCACCATCACTGGAAGTTTTCAAGAAGAGATCGGTTTGCCATTTCTCTAGAATGGCATAGAGACCTGCTCGTACAGTGGGTTAGACTAGAAGACCTCAAAGGCTCCTTCCAACTCTGTTATTCTGTGATTCCAAGGTGATTTCCTGCATTTTACAACCTGGGAAAGAGATAGGCTTTATTTTCAGTAAACCTTTAAGTGTGCAGCTAGTGGCAGCCGTAATCCCCTAGTTCAGGGGTGTCCAAACTTGGGAACTTTAAGACTGCCCTAGTTGGCTTCAGAAAGCTGAGCGGAGTGAGCCATAGTCCATAGTAGTCATAGGCGTATGCAATGTTCCAGATTCAGTTTGGAAGAAGGGTTTCAAAGTGCATCAGAGTGTGAACCCAGCAATTGCCAAAACAGCTTTATCTCTTTCCAGCATTGTGTGACTGCAGTGGAAGAATCCTGCTGCAGCAGCTGTACAGTCTGGAAAAATAAGCTCTTTTAATGAATTACAGGAGTGTTGCATTCATATTCCCCTGGGTTCCAAGCCATCTCTCCTGATTCAAATATTAACCATTAAGGTTAGTACTGGATGGGAGAGAGGCCATTAAAAAAAAATCCAATTATTATTTCTTTCTATTTTGATTTTTTTTTAAAAAAAAATCAGCTTTCTGTTTTGAATTTTAAAAAGATAATCTGCTGAGGTTTATTTTTTTGCGTCAGGCAGACATTTTTCGGTAAACTAATAATGAGTTTTGAAAAAGAAGCAGGATTAGATTATTAACTTGATCAATTTATTTCAGCAGTCAAGGTAGCATACGGATAAATAGATAGCTTTTATTTCTGGACAAGACTATTTGGAAAAGCAGTGTTGTTAGAACAGAGATGTCAAACTCACGTCGTCACGGCAGCATCACGTGACATATTGGAACATATTTTGTTCTTCGCTAAATTGAGTGTGGGTGTAACCAGCGTGTGATGCATCCGGCCCATGGGCCGGGAGTTTTACAGCCCTGCTTTAGAACATGTTCTGCTGAGATAATAACATAAATTCAATCTTAGAAAACAATCGTGAAATACAATGTGCAAAGAGGTTCAAGGCAGTTGTCAGGCCTACAGCCATGTTCCTTTTGGATCTTTGGCCTGCCACACTTTCTATTATTCTACTATGCTGTTTCTATGGTGGGGAATTGGGAGGGGGGATAGTACGGAGTAAAATGCTATGTAGCCAAAATAGAATTCCTTTCTAGAATCCAAGGTCATCCTTTGTCTTGGCACCTCTGCACCTGACCGGAACTGGATGGGTGGAACAGCCAGCATGGCAGTGGAAGATTGGACCATGTGATGGACTTGTGGGTGTGGGGGCAAGATCGCGAATTTTAACGTGGGTGGGAAAAACCAAGAAGCTTCAGATTCTGGTTTTCCCAGATGTGCCAACATGGCTCTCTTAATAAATTGGAACTTTGAGAAATACTTTGCCTTGGATTCTGATTTATTTTTGGATGCTATTTGGAATGCTGACATTAACCCGAATCTCCCTTAAAATACTTCACCAGCTACTCCGGAAATTGGGGCACTGTTCGGGGTTCTGAGTCCCAGCATTGACCCGAGCTTGGGCAGTAAAAAATCTCAGTGAAGATGGAGGAGGAGAAGAAACCCACGGGGAAAGCAGCAGATGACAGATCGCCTATCTATGTCGAGACCATCTACGTGCCTTCCAAGGCCGTGGTAGAGGCTGCAGAGAGGGAACACCAGCTGGGAGCCAGGCTCAAAGAGCTGACCCCTAGGCCTCCCTCGCAAATGGAATTAGCTCTGCAAGTACTAGATATGAGTTCAGAAAGATACAGGGCTATATTAAACAGAAAATTAAAAGTCCAATAAAATGTCGGATCCCTAGAGGACAGCACTATATGCAAAGAGAGAAGAATATGAAATGGGAGAAGAATTTTCTCCTAGGTTTGCAGGATTTCCCTTTTAGAATCCAAATAGCTGATTGTGTTGTTAAAACTCAATTAAGTGCTGAACAATAATTCTGGGGTTTATTTTTTTTTACTTGCTTTCTATTTTGTAAGAAAGGGCTTCTGACAGTGGGAATATTGGAAGACATTAATCAAAGCTGAAGGACACTTGGGACTAAAAGCTTGATGTAGACCAGAGTTGGATTTCAGCAAGTAAGAGTAGGAAAAGTAATGTCCAAATCTAAAAGTTAATGGCCCAGAAATTATTCACTGATTGTATTAATCTGCATTTCTATATTTCCCTAACAAGTTCTAGGTTTGCTGTGAGAAATTTTTTTAATAGAAAAAAGAGTAGACAACAGAATATCATTGCTTTTGTTGGCATTTTAAAACTCAGAGAAGAGTGTTCTTTAGTGAAAGACCATGTTCTCTACACAAAACACACAAACTCTATAGAAAATCAGGAAGAAATATTCCTGCTATTGGGAAGGCTTATTGATCCAGCCAAAGTTTCTTGTTTATTTGCTAGGTTTATAATCCACCTTTTGTAGAGGAGCTCAAGATGCCATGCAAACTGCTCCATCCTCCAAATATTCTACATAGCATTCTTGGAAATGAAGGTAGATTAGAACCTGGTAGATCTCTCCAATATTAGCCAAGACCTTCTTTACCACTACACTACTCTGTCACTCGCTCTTCCCTGATTATCAAAGAGCAAGAGGTAATTTTTGGCAATGTCCTTTCCCTTCAACCCTATCTTTCATATTTTTCTGAATTGTGACTCTACACTCTGAAACTGTTTTGGGAGGAACAGTATTGGGGTATGTGAGAGAAAGCTTAAAAGTATCACTCCCCTCTTGTTTTGTTCATGGGGGGGCGGTCTCTGTTAGAGCAAGGAATATTTTATCAGCTGAGGATACACCAGTTGGATGCCAGCCAACACCTGAAGTATTTAGGATTCCGCTTATTTCTTTTATGCTCTTGATATTTACTAAAAACATGGGCTTCCAGGTGGAAAGATGGCAGACCAGCATGATTCTGAAATAGTGGCCGGGTAGTGTAGAAGCAAAAGCTGGCGGTTGGGCAATATGCCTGAGCTAGTGGAGCTTCTCTAGATAAGGAGACCCCATGGCATCATCCACATGAACTCCAGGAGGCAACTCCTTGCAAGCAAGCCCATAAGGCCTGGAAATACCCCATGAGTGATCTGTGAGTAGAGTATTGGGAGCCACGGGAGAAGATACTGCTCACAGCTTCATGCATAGCTGTTTAAAGGACACTGGGGCTGCCCAATCTAATTTCTGTAGCATATTTAAATGGAGTAAATTTTAAGTTTAATGAGACCTTCAGAACAGCAGAGCACCTAATGCCATCTGGGTAAGTGTACCTTTAATCTGGGAAAGATTAAAGTGAGGAAGGAACCAATTACAAAAATTTAAAAAGAATTAAATGCAAAAAAGGTTACCAGGATTTTGGAGTGAGAAGTTAAAAAATGGAGAAAAAAGACAGTTAAATTTGGAATATTGCATTATTTAAAAGCTTCTTTTGTAATAAACATATATCTCTGTGAGAAAGGAGGATGTTTACATTTCTTAAGGAAACTGGTTGAGTTAAAAAAGAGATACATAGAAAAAGAAGAGCTGAAGAAGCTTCCTGGATGAGAAGTGAAACGTCTTCAAAGAAAAACCAGAAAGTCCAGTTGCCTCTTGAAGCACCTTTGGGACTTCTCTAATTGTTTCCTTACTATAACCTTTCCTAGACTGGGAGAATTCCAGATGTGTGGACTTCAGTTCTCAGAATTTTCCAACTGATGTGGCAGCTCCTAGAAATCCTGAATTTAAATCAACTCCCTAGATCAGGGGTGTCAAACTCACATTATCATGGTGGCGTCACATGACGTATCCCCTTCACTAAACTGGGCGTGAGTGTTGCCAGTGCGTGACACATCTAGCCCGCAGGCCAGGAGTTTGACAGCCCTGCTCTAGATTGTGAAAGGGTTGGAGAAAATTGCTTTACAACATGCAAAGCTTCTCAGCTGTTCATGGAGAATACAAATACTAAATGATGTAACCTGCCCATTGCAGTGAATTTGCCATTACCACTTTTGCATGATTGTTATCTTTGTTATTATCAATGGATGAACCTTCCTGCAACATATCCAATCAGCTAAACTAATACAGCCGTGATAGACTTTAATTAAGAGGTGCTCTGGGCTGTGGGAAGGCATTTCCTCTTGGATAGGGCAGCCTTAGTGAACTTCTGATTTCCCCAGTCACTAAAACAAGAATTGACAAGAATATATGCAGCCCTCTCACATGTATATAATCCCCAGCCTCCCCCAGAATCATGCAGCTAACATTCAGTGGCAAAATGCCAACTTTGGGTGATATTTTGGAGCGAAATAAAGGCTTAAAGCATATCTGAAACTTCCACTAGGCTTAAGGCAGAGATTTCTTTAAACAAAATGCAAAATCAGGACAAAAACGTATGTCATTTACAATGAATTTTTAACTCATATTTTCTCTGTGATTTTTAGGGTGCGGAGTGGGGAACATTCCAAAAAAAGAATAAATTGCCTCTGGCTGAAAAGGCTTACAGAAAATAACTTCAAATTCCAGTGAATAACTTGATCCTGAGCAGCAGCTTTGGGGGAAAGCAATAGCGGTGGGCTGGTGGGCTAGAGAGAGGGTAGATATCTGGAAAACCTCATTGCTCAATCAACTTCTATATGTCTGGATTCAACCTATTTCATTTATTATAAGATGGGACACCTCAGGAAAGATCTGCATAGTTTCTGTTTAGTTGAAGACCAGGGACTATATAACACTTGAAGATGGAAGTGTTTAAACAGAAGACTTGGGAGAAATGTTCTTCAGAACCCTTTGTGTTTTGAACTGAAAGAAGCTTTCTGTTCCATGATTTTCCATGTTTCGTTGTTCTAGCTTTGGGTGGGTGTATTTATGTCAAAAAGAAAATTTTCTGATTTTTCTTGAAGAGTTTAAGCTCATGGAAGGTGAAAGAAGGCATTGTTTGTTTGTTTTCAATTGAAAATGATAATCATTTGAATAAATATACTGTAATATTTCTCAGATCTTTATGGGCCTTAGTCTTCCTAATTACTTCCCATTACCACAGCTGCTTAATGTTATAATCATTAACTGTGGGAAATATTTTCCACCTAGTAACACAATCCAGTGGAAATTAAAAATAAGGCTTTGAAGTATTAAACTTGTAAGGGCAAGTTTGGAAATGAATTTCTTTAAACTTGTGTTGACAGTATGTTTAGAAATAGTAGCTTTTGGTCAGTCATATTACTTTAAATGGAAAATGTGATTTTTTTAGAACAGTTAATGGAACAGAAATTAGAGGAAATTAGTGGCATTTTTGGAAGTTTACGGTATAAAAAGCTTGGGACTGTAGCAGGTCCACTGCTATTCCAATATTCCACCTTTTTGTATCATAGTATGTACTGTGAAGCTTTTTTATATAGATATTTCTTATCTAGTACACCAGTGCTTTGCAACTTTAGCCATTTTAAGATGTATGGCCAATGAGCATTGGATGCTGGAGTATTCTGGGAGTTGAAGTCCACACATCTTAAAGTGGCTAAGGTTGGGAAACACTGTAGTAGGCTGTGCTTTTTGGTTAAGATGAAATATGTGAGTGTTGCATCAATTATGAGGAGCATCTAGATCAGTGGTTCTCAACCTTCCCAATGCCGTGACCCTTTAATACAGCTCCTCATGTTGTGGTGATCCCCAACCATAAAATTGGTGTCTCAGTTCCTAAGACCATCGAAAATATGTGTTTTCCGATGGTCTTAGGCGACCCCTGTGAAAGGGTCGTTCGACCCCCAAAGGGTCCCGACCCACAGGTTGAGAACCACTGATCTAGATACATCGACTGCATCACTTCCTCTGTGTGCTTAGGTATCTAATCACTACTCCTTCCAGCTGTGTGATCTACAGCAGGGGTCAGAAGCCGAATGTGTGCAGATGCCAGGCCTCCATCATATATTTGCCCCAGACCCATCCACCCACCCATTTATTTAAAAGAAAAGGGCCTCTTTTTTGGGTGAAGACAATTTGATAAATGGCCTTGTGGAGAGGCGGTAGAAATACTATGTGAGTTTGGGATATTAAGAGATTCTATTTTTTTTTAGCAGATTGGCAATCCCTAATTGACCCTGTAGACATTGGGTCTCAAGAGTCTGTTTTGTGTTCTTAGTCAAAGATAATAAGAATTCTCTAATTTTTTGCATGTAGTTTGTTCCTGAACAAAGTACCTCTCTTTATAACTATATGTTTGTGATTGTGGAGGTGTTTGCTCTTCTTGTACATTTGAAAGAAACATGCTGCAATTCATAAATGTGCATGCCCTTGGAATCTGATATTATAAATATGAATTTGGGATTGCATCCAGATACAAAATATTTTGGTGAAGTAAATAAATGCTAGTTATCATAACAGAGGTGATTTTGAATTTGAAGTGCTTTATTAATATTCACTAGCTTCTAATTTCTCCTCTATTGATTATGGCCTATAACATGAAATTCCAGACATTCTTTAATTAAACTTACTATCTAAATTTACTTTAGTGTGGCTTGAGCTTAATTCTGTAATTGAAATGAATCGATCATTTAATGAAAAACCTTAAGTCAAAAGTATACAAAAGAATGGAGCCTTTAAATTCACAGAATTCTTTATAAGGTATGGACCACACCATACTACTGAATTGGATCTCCAGGATAAGACTCACAGGATACTGTCCTGCAGTGATTTTTGACTATCATAAACTAACTTGATCTTCCATTAGTATCTGTATGCAAGTTTGTTAGAGAGTAGATGGTATTTGAAGGCTCATAATTCTGTTTCATGAACTCTTGTTTTGATATGTGGTCTAATGTTGGCCTGAAAAACATGACAGACAGCAATGAGGGTGTTAACGTGTTGGTCAGGTACCAGAGAGACCCAGGTTCAAGTCCATCCTCGGGCTTGGAAATTCACTGGCGATTTTGGGCGATACCTTCTTGTCTACTTTATAATGGAGGAGAAAGTGCTTTGCATGTTGCCTTGAGCAACCTGAATGAAAAGAGGAGTAGAAATCTAATAAATAAATAGGTAAATAGAACATGTGAAATCAATTTAGGTGACAGAGCTAGAACAATGAATTAGTTTGTGGCATAAACTGAAGTCTAGTCTTAACAAGATGGAAATATTGATGATGGTGCCTGGATGTGTAGCCCACATACAAGCCCACATAAATATCTAACTCAGCTGTACAGACTCTCAGCTAGAAACCTAGAGAAACGTAAAACTCTTAAACAAGATATTCTCATAACTGCTAAATCCCTTATAAGATTTTTTCCAATTCCCCATATTCAGGTAAATTGTTGGGAGTTTGGGAGAGGAGAAGGACGCGGATGAAGATTGTTGGTGTTTTTTTATTATTATTTTTTTTTAAAAGACATAATGCAGAACTTTAAGTAAAAAACAGCAATAAGTTGCTGGATGAAAGCTGGAAATCCTACTGGTTTTTTTTTTTTTTTTCATCTCCCTTTGGCCCAGATCCAAGTTTGAATTTCCAGATTAATTTTTTGTTTAAGATAATTTACATGCTGTGTATATGCTCAGTTCTTTTGCATTTTATACAAAGTGACTTTATATCAGAGGGCATTCTGATGTAGGAAAATACTCTGTATGTTCTATCGCAGTGATGGCGAACCCTTTTAGCCTCAAGTGCCAAAAGGACGCATGTGCACGCTATTGCAAGTGCTCGTGTGCCCACCCCCATAATTTAATGCTCCCCTGCGCATGCACATGTCCCCCACCCCTTGCTGCCCTGCGCATGTGCGCACAGCTTTCTTGGAGCCTGGGGAGGGCAAAACGGCTTCCCCTACCCCTCCAGAGGTTCTTCTGAGGCCGGAAACGGCCTGTTTTCCAATTTCCAGTGGGCCCAGTAGGTCCCAGGGTTGAGAGGTTTTCTAGGAGCCTAGAGGGGGCAAAAAATAGCCCAACATGCAAACTTGAAGTTCAGGAACGGACTTCCGGGTTGCCTGTTAGGCCGTTTTTCACCCTCCAGAGGCTTCAGGAGGCTTCTCTGAAAATGCCCAAAAATCAGCTGGCCAGCATGTGCATGGACGCTGGAGCTGACAAGGCAACACCTTGCGTGGCCTCAGAAATGGCTCCACGTGCCACCTGTGGTACGCATGCCCTTGGTTTGCCATCACGGTTCTGTCGGTTTGACTCTTTTATGCTTTGGAACAATTGCAATGTTACACCCCCCCCCCCCCCAAGCGATTATGTTTTGCATGGGACTATCTAAAATTAAAAAGGAAACTTTATGTTTTATTTTTTCAAGTGATAATGCTGAATTACAATACAATTTACTCTCGGTTTATTTTCCTGATTTGGGAGAGGTCCTGTTTTCCTTAGCCATCAAACTCAAAATTAAAAGGGCCAGAAGGTAGGACTATAGAATCTGCATCATTCTTTCTTCTTGATGCTCAAGAAAGACTGAGGGAAAGTCCTACCTCATGCTTCCATGTTAAGAGAGAAGACGCCAGGTAAATTCAGCTCCCTACAATAGACGGTGTCAGCAGTAATACAGAGGTAGGAAGACAGGACAAACTATTTGAATATAAGAGGACTTCCTGAAGAAGAAATGGAAATCTCCCACCTTTCACCATATGGGCTTATACTTAGCCCCAAGCAAGAAATTATACTGTAGTTAACCTATTCGGGGGTGAATTTTAATTTCTTCCTAAAAAAAAAACTTTGCCAGTAAGAGACACTTGGTAGATTTAGTCTTTCCATCCTTTCAATTCAATAAGGGAAAGGGTCCCCTCACACATATGTGCTAGTCATTCCTGACTCTAGGGGGCGGTGCTCATCTCTGTTTCAAAGGCGAAGAGCCCGCGCTGTCTGAAGATGTCTCCGTGGTAATGTGGCTGGCATGACTAAACACTGAAGGCTCATGGAACGCTGTTACCTTCCCACCAAAGGTGGTTCCTATTTTTCTACTTGTATTTTTATGAGCTTTCAAACTGCTAGGTTGGCAAAAGCTGGGACAAGTAACGGGAGCTCACTCCGTTACGCGGCACTAGGGATTTGAACCGCCGACCTGCTGACCTTCTGATCAACAAGCTCAGCATCTTAGCCACTGAACCGCTGCATCCCTTTTCAATTCAATAGTCCTCTTCTATTTTTTGTTGTTTTTTTTCATTTTTTTTAAATGTACACTATCCAATTTTAAACTGCTGAATACCATCCAAATTACTGAATAGTAGGACATCAATGTTTATAAGCTAAATAAATGGCTATATCTCCTATTCTTTCTCAAATTTAAATTTTTATGAGTTCTACCTTGCAGTAAATATGGCAGGTATGATAAACTAAAAAAAAAAAAGATTAAGACTTCAGCAAAAGAGAATGTGAATCAGAACCATAAATTGAAATACTATAATGTTACAAATTCATGCCTGGTAATCAACACATCTTTTAATGTGCTGAAACATTCTGGCACAGGGATTTAACATCTGCAGATGTTTTTGTGCTTGGAATATGGTGCGCATATGACTTAATGAGCTGATTACTGCGGTAGGTAACATCTTAAAATAATGGGAAAACTAAGAAGAAATAAGGCAAATAGGATGCTCTCCCCCCTCCTTTCAATCCAGTGGGAAGTTTTCTTTTCTTTTTTTAATGGATTCATGGCAAGTTCTGAAAAGCTGCTTCCAGTTGGACAATCCCTTAGTGGCATGGTTCAAAAGTAAATTTCTCCTCCTTCCCGGCTTTCTGCATTTACCAGATTGTATGCATAAAAATGCCTCAGGGCATTAACTCTTTCCACACTAATTTGGGAAATAGGAGTATCCCTTGTTACTATTCCATTCAGTATTAACGTTGCCTGAACGTAGATTAGACCATTTTTCTCAGGCTGCATGTAGCTGGCTCAGTTCTTAAGTCAATAATGCACATCAAAAGCAACAACTTGAGAAACTTCGGTGAAACGAATTATTTAATTTTATTTCAGAACTGGACGACCCATGACCTGTTGGGCCATTGTTTCAGAGATATTTCCTTACCTAAACAGAGAAATAGAATGACTAAGGGCCAGCTTCCCCACTGACTTTGCTTGTGAGAAGCTGGCAGGGAGCATCGGAAATCACAATCACCAGAATATTTATATATATAAATGAATGAGTGTTATGTCAAAGCACCTGGTATGCCCAAATATGGGAGGGAGCATACTGCTTCCCTTTTGCCTTTCAGCTCCACCCTAGGAGTCTTCCAGGCAGGAAACCATTTTTGTGTTGCATTTGTGCTGATAAATAAATAAAGGGAGACCAATATAGATCTATTTCAAGCTACACTGTATTTAGCTCTCATCAGCTAGCCATACCCTTACTGGGATTTAAACCTGGGCTGTTTTTACATATTAGGCAGTTGTATTAGCCACTAAGCCACAAGCTCCCTCTCATATATGGGCATACCGGGTGCTTTGACATAACACTTACTTATTTCCTTGGCTTAGCTGATAAGGGAGGAGAGTTTGTTGCTTAGTGGCTAATACAACTGCCTAACATGTAAGAACAGCCCAGGTTCAAATCCCAATAAGGGTATGGCTGGCTGATGAAAGCTAAATACAGTGTAGCTTGAAATAGATCTATACTAGTCTCCCTTTATTTATTTATCAGTACAAATGCAACACAATATGTGTGTGTGTGTTTGTGTGTGTGTTCCAGCATAACTCTAGAACATCTTGCGCAATTTCAACCAAACTTGATACACAGATGACTTACTCTCTGGAGACAAATACTGCGGGGGTAAGACACCCCTTGGGGGGTGTTCTGTTAAGATACAGACTGTTGTGCTGTACTGCCCTACTGGCTTCTACTGTACAGCACTGTGGAGTTACCATGGTAACGGCTTTACAATACTCCACAAGGGGGCTCCCTCAGGTAAGGGGGGAAATCCAACATTAGAAATTACATTTGGTCTGGACATTTCCCACCTATAAATAAATAAATACTTGGGCAGGTATCGGCTAGTTGGTTTATATTAAAGAATATTTCAATCTCTCATTTGCATTATGAAAGCTCTTAAGATATGGGTTTGAAATGCAAGACTATGCACAAATATACGTATAGTCTTGTATTTCATTGTTTATAGTTAATGTATGACACGGTTAAAGTAAAATGGATAGTTTTGCTTTTGACTATGAATTTGAATATGGGTGACCTGTTTTGTGTTGTAAAGAAGATTGACAGGATAGGAAAAATGTTTGGTAGATAGTGGAACAAAGCAAATACTATCCATTCCCCAACTACTTTTCTGAAGCATAAAGATGGATTTTTGAAGTGGCTGTTTGGAGAAGGATGTGGTGATTGGACATGATTATTTGTCTTTTGCTTGATGGAATGGAATTTCAGAAGGGTATCTGGGTTCTTTCTCACGCAGTATATTGTTAATTTAGATGTGAAAATCAAGCTGCTTCCTAATGAAGTATGTTTTAAGAGCCTTTCTAAGTTTGTATGTTGCAATTATACAAACTGTTGAAGCAGGCTCTCCTTTATTGTTGTTTTGTTTATCAGTTTAAATGAGATAAGCATATGATGTAAGCTTTTTAATTTAATTATTTGGGTTGCAGTTCATTCCACACTAATCTGGAGTAAATAACAGAAATTAGTTAGGACTTGCTTCTTGAGCTGTCAGTTACGTGCCAAATAGCATGATGGGGTCATATTCCTGCAAAGTAATACTGAACATGGTTATAGAAACTTGCAGCATGCTTGTAATAAATATCAGTTTTGTGTTAGGCAAATCCACCATTGTATGTTTACTTATAACCAGTGGTGAAATTTGATTCTTTTTTTACTACCGGTTCTGTGGGCGTGGCTTGGTGGGTATGGCAGGGGAAGGACACTGCAAAATCTCCATTCCCACCTCATTCTGGGGCCAGCCAGAGGTGGTATTTGCCGGTTCTCCGAACTACTCAAAATTTCCACTACCGGTTCTACAGAACCTGCTGAATTTCACCCCTGCATATAACCTATATTTGCTGTGTCAGTTGGACAGTCTTCTACCATTCCTGATTTAGGCAATGCTTTTCTTCCATCTTCTTTTAATGGTTTTCTTTTATTACTTTACCTGATATATAGGTAGTCCTCGACCTGTGACCACAATTGAGCCCAAACATTATTAAGCAACTTTTGCCCCATTGTATGACCTTTCTTGCCACAGTTGTTAAGTGAATCAGTGCCATTGCTAAGTTAGCTAACAAGATTGTTAAGTGAAATTGGCTTCCCCTTTGACTTTGCTTGTCAGAAGGTTGCAAAAGAGGATCCTGGGACACTGCAACCGTCATAAATATGAGTCAGTTGCCAAGCATCTGAATTTTTATCGTGACCATGAGGATGTTGCAATGGTTGTAAGTGTGAAAACGGTTGTAAGTAACTATTTCAGTGCCCTTGTAACTTTGAATGATGACTAAATGAATGATTGTAAGTCTGAATAAAAACAATCTTTTAATTTGTTTGCTGTATTTTGAACAAATAATTAGGCTTCTCAAGCAACAGAGCAAATTTAGTGATTCAGTATAGCGACCCAACAGTTGGCAAAGAGAGAAAGATTCTTTCTGTGGTTGCTGCGTGTTATTTCCACTTGCCACAGGCAACCATCCTGTTCCTTTTGGTCTCCGGGAACCTCAGCGACTAGGAAGCTGTCAGGTATATAATGCATTTCCAGTGTAAGATGCTATCGCCAGATGTATCTTAGTTATGCTTGGAGAAAGCTTTGCATTTCATCAGCTTTTGGCATGAAGAAGAAGGAGAAAATGCTCTGCCAGCACCAGAGAGACTGAATATTCCCAACAATTAAAATAGTCAGATGATTCTTAGGTTATGAAACATAGCAATTTACAGTTTGAAGACAGTGCCGGCTTTGTTGTGAAGAGTGAATAACTGAAATTAGGGAAGAGGTACCATAACTCAATGGGGCAACAATGTAGGGTGTGTAATTCTAATGCTTCATTTATAGCAAGGCTGATGATGACATCATGTGCCCTGCCAGGGCTAGGATGGCAATATCTGTGAACACTCTGAAGCCACGCTGGAAAGAAAAACTCTTTTCCTCCTTCAGAAAATATGGAATTAAGCGGGGAAACGGAAGTATATGCAATATACCTGTGAAGGCGAACCTATGCCGCACGTGCTAGAGGCGGCACACAGAGCCCTCTCTGTGGGCATGTGTGCCGTCGCCAGCTGGGTTCCGTTGCACACATGTATGAAGACCAGCTGGTCCGGTGCGCATGCGTGCATGGCCAGCTGCTCTCTTCCGGGTTTTGGTGGTCCGGCATGCATTTGTCGGCCCTCGGTGCCAAAAAGGTTAGCTACCACTGCAAAATACCTTTCCCCAAGATCTTTTACTGACCACGTGTCAGTAAATTTGCTAATAAAAGTATGTATTATGTATGCCTTGGTTTATTCACAACATTACCCTATTTAATGTATTTATTAAATGTAAAAGCAGAATTTAGCAACTAAGTATTAATGGGGAACATTTTAAAAAATGCTATTACTGTGTAAGCCTTTAAAACCATGGTTTCTATGTTTTTATCAAATTGACCTGTTGACACAAAATAAAGTTGACCCTATCAGCATGATAATAAGATTTATGCCTTTTTCTTCGGCTGTTTTAGAAAAACAGTGTAGAAAAAGCTGTGGAAGCAAGGCAAAGCAAGAAGATATCTTGCATAAAAGTTGTGGTGGTGCAGAGGTTAAAATGTAGTATTGCAGGGTAACCCTGCCCACTGCCGGGAGTTCGATTCTGACTGGCTCAGGGTTAACTCGGCCTTCCATCCTTCCTACTATACGTAGGTTTAGCCTATTGAAGAGAAATATTAGAGGACACTAGTCTTCCAGTACTTGAGGGGCTGTCATAAAAACAAGGGAATTATCTTATTTTCTAAGGCCTCAGCGGACTTGACAAGAAGTAATGGGTGGAAGCTTGTTAAAGGGAGATCCTACCTAATAGGAAGTAGAATTTCTCTGATAGAGCAATTAATCATTGGTATAGCTTGCTTCCTGGAGTTGGGGGTTCTCCATCACTGGAGGTTTTCAAAAATAGAATAGACAGCCATTTGACTGGGATGGTATAAGGCTCCTGTCTTGAGGAGGGGGTTCGACTAAAAGACCTCCAAGGTCCTTTCCAGCCCTATGATTTTACGAAAGGAGAATGGATAAGGGCTTTCCCAAGATCACACAGAGAGTTTCATAATAATCAGAGATGTGAACCCATGTCTCACCGGAGTGCTATAGATTCACACATCCACCTGTATTGCAAGCAAGTCCAGTTGTACCCACAATGGCTTTTCTGCTGAGCTATTGGTTAGACTATATTTCATGAACTTTCCTACTCTATGCAAGAGCCAATGCAGTTGGCCAAGCATTTCTTTGAGTTGGAATATAAAGCCAACTATGCATCCCAGCGAAAGTCACTCAGCCTGGTTGGGCAGCCATGGCAGGTGGCAGTCCATTTGCGCTGCTTAGCATCCAGTTGGATGCATGTAAATGAGAGCCTCTTCAGTTCCTTGGCAACGAAATGGATTCCTTCCCTGAACCAAACAGAGAATTGAAAAAAATAATTGTATATAAGTTTGAATGAGTGTGTGAAAAGCAAGAAGTGGATTTTTCCCCAGGAGACACGGTGTGGAAGCAACAGTTCTGCAACCTTGCTGCCTGTTGGTGGTCTAGTAATATAATTAGCTTTGCAGTCATGAAGTTTAAAATGTCTCATAAAAAAAATAAAGAAATACTAAACGTTCTTAATAAAAATTAAGTGTTAGAAAAGTATCTTTTCAGTCACTTGTACAATAATGAAGATCAGTAGGACTTCCAAGATTGATTTCTACAGTTTTTTCAGTTCTCGTGTTTTTAGGAATTAACTGGCTTTTTAAAGAAACCATTAGCATACCCTTAACTTGTATTTTTCTTTCTGTTAATATCTAACCAAACTGAGGAAGGTAAAACAGCTGGTTGCTAAGGCAACCAGAATTCCCTTCTTGTGGGATTTTTTGGCCTGGCATCGTGAGAGCAGAACCGTAGAAGGAAAAGCTGAATATAGTATATTGATTTTTTTTTTTAATGGGAGACTCTCCAAAGGTTACCTCATTAAAGCAATTAAGTTGGTTTCTTTAGGAAATAGCCAAAGTGAACATTTCAAAGAAATAAGCTTGCTTTTGACCAGTGCAAAAAGATAAAATATTGAGTTAGTTGTGCAGCTATTGCCTCTATTGAAATGTGGATGGAGGTGAATATTACTGTATTTACCCAGTAACATTACATAGCCATCCCTGGTTAATATGCTCATATCACCAATAGGGTTTTCTGCTTCCTCTACTCTTCACTCCCAAGAGAAAGGGGGGAAGGAAAAAGGAAGGGAAAAATGATCAGAACTTGAGTGGTGAAATAAAAGTTAATTTCCCTTCTCTGCGTACTGGGGCAAAGTATCACTAATCTTATGTTAAGATGATGTTGAATGAGGAAGTGGAGGGGGTATAGAGTAGAACCTGAAAGAGAAATTATTCAAAGCTTATTGAACAGATAAGATTTTTTTTTATTAAGATTTTTTTTTCCTGGTGTCTTACTAACATCAGCTTCCTTGTCATTTAAACCCATTTATAACTTGTATACAATTGCCTTCTGAAACAGCTAAGCAATTCTGCCCCATCTTCTACACTGCTGTCCTTCGGATCTATCATGTCTTCGCCTTGCTAAATGTACCTCACACAATCTTTCTTTTTCCCAGCCCCTTATCTTGGTTGCTGGCCTCTGGATATTCTCCAAGCTGTCAATGTCCTTCCTAAAATACAGTCCGCACCACTCAATTCAATATTCTGGCTGCAGTTTGACTAACGTGGAATAAAAAGGAGTAATTACTTCCTTTGAGCCCTGAATCCTGTCCTGATATAGCTTCTGTTTGGTATCTCTCTCCCCCCCCCCCTCCCAATTTTGTGTCATCCACGAATTTGATGATTTTATTTTCTAACCTAACCGGTCATTTATAAATATATTGAACAGGAGAGTGCCTATAACAGAGCACCACTTGACACTTCTCTCTAGCTTGACATGGAGCTATTGATATATATTCATTGCATACAATTTACCTAGCTCCGTATTCATCTTATGTTGGCATAATCATGCCCACGTTTTGTCATCTTCTCTGCTAGAATTTCATGAGTGACTTTACTGAATGCTTTGCTGAAGTTACAAGTCAATTAAAAATCAAAACAGGATATGAGTTAGTTTGACATGGAGAAACATGTGGTCACTTCATCCCCAACTTTCTGAGTACTTTTAACTGTTCTATTCCCTTTTGATTGGGATCCGATCCGGAAATGCTGATCCATTTTTGTTTCACCTTCAGAAATTTGAAATGGCCTGCAAGATCAGTGTGGAAATTTTAACCTTTCAGTCTTGGCCATATTGTTTTCTCAACCAATGTCCAAGTAGATAAAATCATCAATTGCTTCTGTCTTTAATGAGCAAAAGGAAGGTAAAATGCAGAATCAATGGATTGTTTGTTTAGTTATGGATCAATAAATTGCTTCAGTCAAGCCAGTTATAAATGGTGTGTGGAAACAACACCCACAGTCAATGCAATACAGCAATAATGTATGATAGGAGAAACAGAATATATTACAGTAAACAAATGCAATCAATATAATAAAATATTGGCTGACCAGTGCTTTACTAATTAAAAAACAGTTCAAAGTTGCAAATATTTGCAGAAGATTTGGGGATGTTTTAAAAATGTATGTGTATATATGTATATGTGTGTGTGTGTGTGTGTGTGTGTGTGTGTATGTATGTATGTATGTATGTATGTATGTTGTATTTGTGCTGATAAATAAATAAAGGGAGACAGTATAGAACTATTTAAAGCTATTTAGCTCTCATCAGCTAGCCATACCCTACTGGGATTTGAACCTGGGCTGTATTACATACTAGGCAGGAGTCTTAGCCACTAAGCCACAGGCTCTCCTTATCAGCTGAGCCAGGGAAATAGGTATGTATTTGTGTTACAACCTCTGGTATGCCCAAATATGGGAGGGAGCTCACTACTCCCCCTTTCTGTCCTTTGGCTCATTGCAGAAAACCATCCAGGCAGAAAACCATATTTTTATTTTTAATGTTTCCTTTTTATATTTGTGTTGTATTTGTGCTGATAAATAAATAAAGGGAGACTAGTATAGATCTATTTCAAGCTATTTAGCTCTCATCAGCTAGCCATACCCTTACTGGGATTTGAACCTGGGCTGTATTACATATTAGGCAGGAGTCTTAGCCACTATTTGGGCATACCAGGGGTTGTAACACAAATACATATACATACATACATACATACATACATACATACATACATACATACATACATATATTAAACTAAACAATATACATGTCAAGGCATTGAAATACTTTTTGTGTATTCTCATTACTTTTTCCATTTGAAGTATTTAAAGCATATTTTCTTCTTAAGTTAATGGTTCTTTTCATTGCTGTTAAATTTATACCTTTTAGTTCTCAAGTGATTATATATATGTATATGAATATATGTATATTTAGATATTTGTCAAGTCCAGGGTGTGTGTGTGACACACACAGTCATTTCCTTATAGTTTCATTGCTGTTAGTATAGAATGGGTTTGCAATTGAATTCATTTGGCTTTGATTTTTTATTTTAATGGGTTTCCTTCGTCCCATCAATAGAGTCCCAAATGCCCTCATACTTGTTGTAAACTACTTTTAGCTTTCTCTTTCTGTCAATGGTAACTCTACTAGTTATTCTTGCTCATACTGCTAGTGTATCATAGTATCGGAACTGCTCACAGTCCGTCCGTCCGCCCATCATACCAATATGGTAATTTTTCAAAGGTTACCAGGATTGCAAGCCCAACTCAATAACAACAGTTATTTAATTAACTCAATTTGTATAGATGCCCATCTCATATTTGTGACTTTGGGCGGCTCACCTAATTCAAAACAATATTGTTTTTAGTAAATAACCAAAATACAAAAATCAATCACAAGCGCCGTAACCCCCAAAAAACAACTATATACATTTCATATATACAGTCATGTTCCATTTAGTGTATATTCTTAAAATTAATGAAATGTTTTTTAATCGGGTAGAATTAATTTAATTCGGATTGGATTAATACAGAGGTGAGCAATTGGTTTTTAATTCTCTGACATACTTCATTTGCTTAAAGTGCCTATTCCTTCTGAGATGATTCTATCACCTGAACAATCAACCACCTTCCTTATAATGGCCTAGTTCTGTTGGCTTTTATTCCCTGTTAATTGATAGGAGAACCTTAAATATTGCAAAACTGCTAAGCATATGGCACTATTATTCCATGGGGGAGGAGTTTGTATTTTGGAGAGATGGCCTGTGCTTTACTTGACAGATAGATAGTTTTCACCCTACATCCATTTGTTCAGTAGCCATTCACAGTTGCAGCAACACTGAAACAAATGGACATACCATCGGTCTTTGAGGTATTGGCCATCATGGCATTCTTGTGGCTAAGTGATCATAAGTGTTATCTGGGCACTCGGGTGCTCAGCTTGCAGTTTCAATATTACAGGGAACTATGGCCACACAATTGTCATTTGCAGGCTACCCTGCTGGGTTCCCACAAGCAAACTCAAAGGGGAAGCCCTTGCCCTCAGCAACCTCCCGCCCACACACAGACTCTCCCAGACCCTCCCCTGGCCTCTCATGATTTGTGTGTGACCTGCATTGGTGCTCTCCTGGTGTCTTCCATCCCCCCCACCAATACTCCCTATAATTCTTACCTGGGATTCCAACTTTTCCCACTAAATGACTTTTACTTGGTGCTATGATGGCAGGGGGGACTGCCTAGATTGCTGTTGCTAAGCAATGCAGTCATGTGATGTTGCACTTTATGATTGCATCGCTTAGAGACAGCAATCCCAGTCTGAATTGCTGTTACAATTAGATGATTACCTGTACTAGATATGGATATTCTATATATATTATGTGAAAGTTCAGCAATTCTTTAAGAAGTAAGAAGTAATACTGGAGTGTTATTAAATAATTCAGTAGTTGTTCGCTCTTTTTGTTCATATATTGATTAGATGTATAACAGAGAAACAGGTCTTTAATCTGTATATTATCTTTTAAAATATACAGGCAGTCTTCATCTTTTGGGACCAGTAATTTGACCATTAAGCAAACCAATTGATGACCAAAACCATGACTGTGCTTATTTCAGCTTTCCTTTGTCTTAAAGAACTGCAAAGATTGTAAATGGGGAGGAAAGTTACTTTTTCATCAATGTTGTAACTGTGAATGGTTGTTGTATAAGACAATCACTAAGTGAGGATTACCTGTATGGAGGAAAAAAGAGGGGGAAAGCTGCTTAAACATACTTATTAGAAAACAACTCGTTGAACTCCTGGAAAATATGTATTTTTCTAACTGCTGGACAGTTTTTAGGCATGTAGTCTGATTTAGTATTACTGTTAGCTGATATCTCTTAGACACACTGTGCTTATGAATATGGAATCTAGTATTTCACAATACTAGACATCTTACGTTTTGTCTATATTCTTGTGAATTAAGGGTTTAGCATTGTATCAGTTCTGAGGCATAATATAAGTATACTATCTGCATTAATCTAATTTATGTGGGAGAATTCAGTCTGGCTGAGCACAAGTCGTTAAATTCTGAACTTTTTATGTTTCCCATAGCCTTTGGCAGAATTATGCATAGCTTCATGGCCTTACTATTTGTCTTTTTCATTTTATATTTGTTAAGATATAATGATGTCCATTACACCATCAGATCATTTTGTTAAATTTAAAAAAATCCATAGCATAAAGGATGCCAATTACTTGTAATTTTAATAGCCCGAGTCCATCCTGAATTTTAGATTCCAGATTGCTGTAGTCTTCTCAGCTTAGTTTATTAAACGCATTAAAATCCAATTCCTATAAATGCCAATAAGCATGACCAAAAACCATGATTGCTGTAGGAGTTGAAATCCAGCTCTCAAAGTCCACTGAGAAATTTGATTTGGAAGATGACATAATTTCCCTTGTTTTTGTTAGCAGGTGTTTTTTTTAATCATAGGGATTAAAATATAAAGCAGATAAGATAAATGTTGTTTTGAATGCAGTCCATTATAAGGTTGAGAAAAATATTGTTTACTGCTGACTGATTATTGCTGTCTTAAAAGAATAAAACACATACTAGAACAAAACAGTTTGAGATACTAAATTAATGGAAGATTGGCAATCTCATCTTTTGCAGGAGTAGATGATTCAACCTGGCTTTTATTTTTATTATGATGGTGTATTAGTATAATATTTCTTAGATGTATTTAAACAGTAAAAGCATAGAAATGTGTGTGGTCAATAAATTATAATTATGTGTGTGTGTGTTGCATATATATATATATATATATATATATATATATATATATATATATATATATATATATATATATATATATATATATATATATATATATATATATATATATATATATATATATATATATATATATATATGCTGGTTTTGTTGTATTCGGGTCTTTATTTATATATGTATTTGTGTTACAACCCCTGGTATGCCCAAATATGGGAGGGAGCTCACTACTCCCTTTTTCTGTCATTCGGCTCATTACAGAAGACCATCCAGGCAGAAAACCATATTTTTATTTTTCTATAGTTTGTCATCCAAATTTGATAATTTCTTTCCATAACTGGATTTATGGCTCATACATAATTTTTCCTGAGAAATCATAGGTTGCAAAGAAAAAGTCAAATTAAATCCATTATTATTGTGAAATCAACTGAGTTATGTTTTGACACCTGTTTTTAGGAGATTTCCCACTTGTGTCATTTTGTACCATAACAGCAATCCCTGACAATTAACAATTCGTGTGAACTTTTGAACTAGTATTATCTCACTCACCCATCAGAATAAAATTCAAATTCTTCCAACAGCAAACAACATTAAGTTACTGAAATGTAACTTTTTGCCAAGAACTTGACCTTAGTCCTAAACTTCATAAGTGGAATAGTGGCCCTTAGTTTGAAATCAGAAAGGAAATGGGGTTTTTTTCCCCTTTGGATACTCCCTCATGGATAAAAACGTTCAGCACAATCAACCTACCAAAATCTGTGTGTTTATGGAACTCTGGAGATGGGGAATTTCTTCCATAGTGAGTAAATCAACAGCTCACTGTATGGAAGACTATTACAAAGAATAATTTTCAAGTGGCTAGTTGGGCTCATATGAATTACTGTACTTAGCCCACATTTTGACAGTCAACAAATATAAAGGGCCTACTACAGAATGCCAACCTGCAACATGTTTAATGACTTAATTTCATTCTGTTAGTGTTTAGTGATAGTCAAAATTTACCAGAAAACTGCCATGTCAGCCCTTACCAAAATTGAATGTTCACACTGCTTTAGAAACCTGTAGAATAGCTGAGTTTTGTCACAGTGCAATCTAAAATCTCTGCTTTGATTACTGTACCAAATGCAAGTAGGTGAATGAAGCACTTGTATCTTATGAGTTGATTAAAAGGCAACCCCAATCCATTTCAACAGAATGAGATAGATTTCTGGGACAGCATACAATGATGGGGGTTTTTAAACAACAAAAAATGTATTTGTACAGTATTTGTTTATATATTTTTGAATTTATCTCCCATCCTTTTGAATTTGCAAATATCCAAGCTGATCTACAGTACTAAATATGAAATATAAAACATCAGAGTAACCTCTGTGTAATTAAAATAAAAACAATAAATAAATATGGCATTAATTAGGCTATTTATTTTATTGCTGAAGTTTATTCAAGACACATTATACCGATGATGACTTGAGTTTAGATTTTTAATAAATATCATGGTCCTTTTGACAGCTAAGTGGGCAGATCTGCCAATATTATATCCTATGTTATTTTCAATTATATATAAAATCTATGAAAAGCAGGGACTATAATTAATTTACTAAATTAAAGCCTAAGGCTAAGTAATATGTCAATTACCTCCACCCTGTCTGCGCATTGTTTTTTTTAAATCTGCTTTATCATTAATTTTAATGTTTTTAATGTCCACTGTTTAATGTTTTGATCCTGTAATTTATTCTCTTATTTATGGTATTGTGTGCAGCCCAGAATTCTTGGTAGTAATTAATTAAGTAAATATTTATGCTTGTTGACAATGTATAATTTAATTGTCAATTTATTTTTATTTCTCTGATATCTCCAAACACTATCCCAAGTGTGGAAACTTTGCAGTCTTGGTAGATTTCCATATTGCATCTCAGGATCGTATGTGGTTTTCTGATCATCAGAGAGAGGTAAAGACTAATCATTCCTACTTTTAAAAATATCTAAAGAAATTGATCTCAAGTTCATGATTTTATAAATCCGTCTCAACTGTCTCAGTGCAGAACAAATTTTATGAAGGAAGAAGCATATACCTGTTTTCTTTATTACCACTTCTCCCGTCATTCTGTTCTGTATATATTACAGTGGCCCATAGCATAGAGAATTTAAACAACAATAAAAAAAAACTTTTAAATTTGGTCTATGGCAAAACAAGTGTATTTTATTTAGAAAACAAATTCTATTCTGTCTTTTCGTTAAAAAAAATACTAAGCAACTTATTTGTCGCTAATATTGTGCTTTATTAAGATTAAAAAATAATCATTGATTTTTTAATGTACTTGCAATGTTTTTTAACTTGCAAATCACAAGTTTTGTTAGAAGCATATTATTATATGCAATAAGTAGAAAAATTGTTCTTCTCAGTCTTTATATTTAAACTCACTTTAAGACAAATTATCTCCCAGGAAGTCTGTCTTCTGCTGAAGGATGCAGTTGAATCAAGAGTAAACCAGTACTTGAAAGCACGTAAATTACATGGTCGGTGCAAGCAAACAGAACATGGAGAAGCTAATTCTTTGTCTTTAAGAGGTAAGAGTTCATCAATTTATTTACAGTTGCATTTACTTAATCTTGTGATTATTACTGCACAGGTTTTTTTAATCAAATAGGTAGATTGTATAATGTGGAAGTAATCAAATTCAATAAGAAATGGTGATGCTTTTAATATGTGGGTGATGATTTAATCGTAGGATTAGGTTTCTTTTTAACTCAGATTTTTATTCAGAGCCCAAAATTAAAAAGTACGCTTGCAGAGACTATATGAACTACTTAAAGAAGGAAATGAGAAATAAATTATCTCTGATCAGTTGGCAGCCATTAATAATTTAATAGATTTATGAATGGCAGAATACAGATCCCAAGTAGTTTGTCCTTCATATACCCCACACCTAAAACTCTTAACTTCCTGGGAACTCAGACCCCTCCAGAAAACATGAAAACTGTGGACATAAAGATAATTGAAGAATGTAGTTGCTTAAAAATTACAGGAGTGAATTATAGAATATATGGGAAGGTGAATTTAATCCATAAAGTGCCAGTGGCCTACTATTAACCAATATCTTTCATTGGATTCCAATTATTCCTGCTTATGGAGTTCATAGCCTCCAGCTTAGTTCTTCCCCAACTGTTGAGTTGTTGTGTCTGAATATACTATTGCCTATTCTCATGCAGACTTGACCGGTCTTTAACAGATATTAACAGAGTTGGAAGGGATCTTGCAGGTCATCTAGTCCAACCCCCTACCCAAGCAGGGGATTCTACCTCTACCTAGGATCGAACTCACAACCTCCTGATTGTGAGGTGAGAGCTCCACCTCTCAGTGCCTCTCAGAAGGAAAGTTGGAATGTCCCTCAGAAGCATGAAAGGCAGAGCCTTTTGGATCATAGTGGAACTTTCTCTCAGAAGAGATTTAGTTTGTGTTTTTAACCACCCCTAAATATATATTTCATTCCCAACTGCTTTTAGCTTAAAATATTATTTTTGTTGTCTACAGAAGTTTTGCCTTTAAAAAAAAAGCTAACTCAATCTGGATGAATTGGAGAGTTTGCGTGTGTGTTCTCCTTTTCATCACATAAACTTATTCATATTGACATTTTTCAAAATGATTTATTTATATTTTCTATGCTGCCTTGAGAGAATATTGTATTCTTGAGTACATTCACCCCCCCCCAAAAAAAAATACCACACAAAATAAAATGAGATCAGAGAATATATAGAATGTTTTTGATTGATCAAATGGGCAGAAAAGTTCCATGTTGAGTTTCTGTAGTTAGAATAGAGATGGAAATTTGAAAGAACAGACAAGCTACCGCTTGTGCCTCCTTTGTACCACCTAGCCTGGATGAAAGAAAGGGATGTAAAGCCTTCCTCCCAATCCAGATGTTAGAAAGATGTGCTGTTGATATTTGGGGGAAAAGCTGAGCAGCTGTGAGCAAGCTGTGACTTTTCTGCTTGGATGTTAGGAAACATCCAAGTGAAATGTGAAATTATACGGGCAACCCAGTACAAACACATACAATATATTTTTCAAAAAATATGTCCCAGTTAGATCATTGCTAACTGGCAAGTTATAAAAGATTGTACCTTGTGTGGCGTGTGTGTGAGTACAAAGTAATATTTGCAGATTCTTGCACGTATTGTTAGATTATTTAATCTAGTTGAAAGCGAGACTTTAAGATTGTACAGAGCAGTTAAAAATTAAACCTATATTTTAATCTTTACATGTTAGTCTTTCTCTTGTTTTGTGGTCAGAAATAATCTTTGGAAGAAAGCTCTGGATTTCTCACAGGGCATTAAAACTGTCTAGGTGTTTAAAGCGAAGCATGTCTAAACGTTTTCCAGCATCAGGACTTAAAAAAGAAAAGAAATAGCCTGGCATGGTAACAGGGAAGGATTTTTTTTAATTAAAAATAATTACAAAAGTGGTGGCATTTGAAGTATAATTTCCTTACCTTTAAACTTTTGATTTGATGTTTAATAACACAAACTGCCCCCTTTTCCCTAAATAAAATTTAATTGCAAACAAAGGAAAGAAGTAAAGTAAGGTTTTTGCCAGCCCTACCAAGTAGACCAGACCAGGAAATCAACCATAAACCAAGAGATACTTAATGTTGTCAGAACATAAATGTCCAGACTGAGATGAGTATTCTGAGAATCGGAGATCTGCAGTGGAGTGAAGTTCATGTCAGAGGGGTACCAGATTGCATGTGGACCAAAAAAAAAAAAAAAATCACAGAAGGAATGGAGTGTCAATATTAGACCTGAAATACAGCTGCCCCCTCCTTGAAAGAATGATTTCACTTTGAATCCTAAGACAAGACAGCGATATTATGGCAATCCAAATGCAACAACAGTTGCAGAAGAAGCAGAAGTTGACCACTTCTGTGGTGGCTTATAACACCTTGTAATGCAACCCTCACAAAAGACAACCTACCAGTTATGGGAGAATGGAATGCTAAAGTTGGTAATAAAGCTCCACAAATCATGGGATAATCCATAAAAAGGAAGCAGAGGGCAGTTTTGCCAAGACGGTTCTGTGATTATTAAAATTGAATACATTGCATTTGTTTACATAAACAAATTTTTAAAAGTTTAATGGTCTTCCAACAACCTTTAAAAAATGATTGTACAAATGGATACCAGCTAAAAGAACAAGTGCAAAATCAACTGGTCCATATTCTGAAAGCACAGATAGAAAAAAGATTTCTAGCCGGGATGGCGAACCTATGGCACGCATGCCACAGGTGGCATGCGGAGCCATTTGTCAGGGCACACGAGACGTTGCCCTGTCAGCTGACCAGCGCGCATGTGCACGCTGGCCAGCTGAGTTCAGCCTTTTTTAAAGCCATTTTTTGCCCTCCCTGTGCTCCAGAGGCTTTATAGGAGCCTGGGGAGGGCGAAAACAGCCTTCCCCGCCTTCCCCAGAGGCCCTCCGGAGGCTTTAGGGACTTTTAGGAGGCTTCCCTGAAGCCTCCAGAGTACTAAAAAGGTTTGCCCGTAGGGTCAGTTTAAGCCCTCCGGAGGCTTCAGGGACCTTCAGAAGGCTTCCCTGAAGCCTCCGGGGAACTAAAAAGGACCCTACCAGCAAATCTTTTTAGTACTCCGGAGGCTTCAGGGAAGCCTCCTGAAGGTCCATAAAGCCTCCTGAGGGCCTCCGGGGGAGGCAGGAGGCTTCCTTTTTATGGATTATCCCATGATTTGTGGAGCTTTATTACCAACTATAAGCCTCTGAAGCCCGGGGAGGGCAAAAAAACATGCAAAAAATGGGGGGGAGCACCTCTCATGCACGCATGTGCAAGGGGGGGTTGCGCATTGCATTATGGGTGTGGGACGCCCACGCAGGACCCCCCCCCTGCCCACCCACCCCTTATGGTACGTGAGCCAAAAAAGGTTCGCCATTGCTGGTCTATAGTATTCAGTAAACAAAAATAGGCTTCTAACTGCAGCTCACAAACTGCTTAAAAGTACAACTGAAGAACATGAATAAAATCATCAACCAGATATGATTTCATCAATACTCCATACGATACAGTGAATATTGTAGGCAAGTCAAATCAAGAAAAGAATAGATTTAATGGATTAGACTGGGTAGGGTGCTTCAAGAATGCTAATACCATTAAAGATGAAGTCATCAAAAATATCCAAAAAAATATAAAAAGCAAAAGAAAATGAAATGGCTGTTTGCTGATATGCTTACATGGTCAAAGAAGAAAAGTAATATAGGCAGAAGAACATTTTTCCAAATATCCCAAAGGAGCTTTTTCAAGAGGCCACTGGACTTTTGGGGTTTCCTTTGAAGACATTTCACTTCTCATCCAAGAAGCTTTTGAAGAGAGCTGGAGAAGGTTCTTGGATAAGAAGCGAAATGTCTTCAAAGAAAAATCAGGAAGTCCAGTTGCCTCTTGAAACAAGCACCTTTGGGACGACCATGACCTGGATGATTGAGAATCTCCGTAGACATTTGTCCAACTAAATACTGACTTTCAGGGGAAAAAAACAGGCAGGAGTTCTACTTAAAGGGACTAAGAACAATAGTCAAATGGGAAGGACGTGAGATACGGTACTTTTTGGAAAATTGCAGATATCAAGGGAAACTTTTTCACAACCCTAAAGCAGTAGAACAAAAGAAGAGAAAAACAGTAAATGTCTATTGGAGAAAGTAGAGGTGATCTATGGTTTCCCTCCAGGAAAATGGAAAAATGACTGCTCGGAAGGTTTCAGCCTCCCGCCAGCAGTTCCCTGACTTAGCCTTTCCCTATTCTGCTTACCCTCAGGGCTCACAGAGTTTAGAGGGAGTGGTTGCCTCAGCCAAATTGCTTCACGCTATTAGCAGTCTCTTCATATTCAGAAGGATATTAAGGCTCTACAATACTAATTTCATAGTGATAGAATGTCTTTAAATATTTTACAGCTTAATAAAGTTAAACTCAGCTGACTGAATTGCCTGGTGGATGCCATGCCCCGAAGCTGCTCTCTTTCTTCTGACTCTCTCTAAAACTTGCTTAACCTATTTTTGTTGCCTCTGTTGCATCCCTCTATGTTTCTAGCTAAAGGTCCTGACTGATGATGGGCAACACACGGGTTGGCCTAAGAGTGTCTGTAAATAAGAGTTTCCCAACCTGATATCCTCCAGGTATTCTGGACTACAACTCCAACACTTAATAAGGCTACTGACCTTGCTTGTTGGGGATGATGAGGGCATAGATTGAGGAAAACTTATCTGAGCAATCATACAGGCAGGATTTACTATGCGACAGATGAAGCTATTCCTGATGATGATGATCATATATATCTGTCTCTGTGAAAGTATGTGTGAGAGAGACGTATATGTACACACACACACACACAATTTATATACAAGCTATTTTCTGTAGCTTCAAGCTTAGTGTTGAAATATTGACTGAAGAAAGATAATTAAGGGATTAGATGTAATTTAAAGCAGGAAAATGTAGAGCATTGACTAGCATCACTAACATATTAATGCTTGTGTGGCCTATACATTTTACAGTTTAAAGAATAAGATCGATTACACAGCCGCATATATCATTTAGTTCTTTCAATGTGCTTTCTCTAAAAACATTTACTTTATTTATTTGAGAGTTTTTAGTCCCCGCAGCACGTAGAAAGAATGCATTTCAAATAATAACGGAGCAAAGACCGGGGTGTACAGCATCTGAAATAGCTGGATTGTAAAGGAAGAAAAGGTTCGGTGTTTTGGAAAAGATTGTGGAAAAAGAAGCAGGGGTGTGTCAGGTACAAAAACACTTTGAGATCACGACAGGCCTCCATAGGCCTGTCTTGTGGTTTTGGAGAAGACTCTGCCGAACTCAGAACAGATGATTCAGGTGCCAGATTTTGCTGGGAAGTGAACACCTGCCAGGCCATTCCAAATAACTTAGCCGCTGAAAGGCATTTTCCCAGGCTCCCAGGTGAATGGTCTCTAATAGCCGTGGGAGACAGCTTTCCCTTGTTGTATGCTATACCACAGACTCTTACTGGCAACCACACAGATGATCGAGTCATCAGTAAATATGTGTTGCTAGCATGCTTATGGAAAAAGCTACCAAGCAAGGTGGGGAGAACTCAGAAACTGCTTTTTAAAAAAAAAAATGGACTTGAGAGGGCCACCAGCTGGAGCCTGGTGAAAAAAACATTTAGAATTACATTTCTGGTTCCAGGGATTTATTAAGTCCCAGATCTGAATAGAATTTTGGTAGAAAAACTGCTGCTGGTTATTTGCCTCTATCCCTTTATTAGAAAGGGCATTCAGAAATCCTTTTTCCCCGCCCATTGTTTAATTTTATTTGGACATTGAATGATCAAACATAAACGTTAAAAATTCCAAAACTACACAGATAAAATGTTTTTAAAAATCCTAGACTATATGTTACAGATCGTTCAGAAGTCAACCAATAAAATTAGGGATACTTGCTACTCATCCCATTTTTCAAAAGCTCTTGTTGACTTTAAATTTTTAATAAAAAGTTCCTATTGAATGCGTCTCTTTTTGAACCTAATTTTCTCAATTTTGATAAAATACCGTACCTTAAAATGGTGGAGGAAATTTCAGAGACTGCTGCTGCTGCTTTTGTAGTAATTCTGCATTAGCATCTTTGATCTGTATGGCCCAAAGGTGCTTTTTCAAGAACAAATGGACTTTCTGGTTTTTCTTTGAAGACATTTCGCTTTTCAGCCAAGAAGCTTCTTGAGGTCTTGAAAAAGCACCTTTGGAACAACCATGACCTGGATGACTGAGAATCTCCATAGATACTTTGATCTGTATAGAAGCTAATGTAGATGATGGAAGTGGTTGAAAGGTTGGACTTGGATGGGGCAGGTGCAGATTCCATTCCCTACTGCAATGTTTCTCAACCTTGACAATTGAAGATGTGTGGACTTCAACTCCCAGAACGCTCCAGCCAACAAGCTGGCTGGAGAATTCTGGGAGTTGAAGTCCACACATCTTCAAATTGCCAAGGTTGAGAAATACTGCCCTACTGGAATTGTAATTTTGTCATTGTCAGTCTGCATCCGGGTCATTCCAGTTACAGCCCAAAGCATGTCAAAATAGTAGGGTGAGGCTGTTGATCAGCATAGTTTAATTTTCTGATTTAACCACAGGGGTGTGAACAGACTGATGAAGGCCTTTGTCTGCAGTTGTCATTCCTGAGGCTGTTTTCCAAATGAAATTTGGAATCATATCAGCGAATTCCAACTCTTACCCCATCACCATCTCCAGGGTGTAGATTACCTACTTTCCTTTTAAGTCTACATGCTAATAGGAATAGTTTGTTTTTGTAGAAGCTGTCCAAATTTCTGTGGGTATTTTTAACTATTCTAAAATGACAATGGAAACATCAGGTTTTCACATGATTTCAGTAAAAATGTTTTCAGTGACAGAAATATGCATGATGCTCTCAGATGTGCCAGTCACGAGACATGTAAAAATAATGTCACACAGGGTTAGAGTCAGTGAAAATATATTTATTTCTGATCCAAAGGTGTGAACCTATTACCATGCTTCTTTTAGGCACATCACAAACCACATTTTCACATTAATGGAGGCATTCCTTCCATAATAAGAATGACCAGGAACACTTCAGTTCAAAGGTGCTTGGGGAAAAACCACTGCAATTATGTTTCAAAATTTTAGAGCCTACAAATATTTGCTTGTTCCTTCTTTCTGCAATTATTATATTGCTACTTTGGAATAAGTCTTACAAGTCTGTATAGACCTTCTTTCACTTCAGTTAACAAATTAAACTGAAACAGACCGAAATTGTCTTCCTTTCCATGCCCCCCCCCCCCCTCCTTGGCATGTAAACATATAACCTGATGAAGAACTACTGGAATTCAAAATTACCAGCTCTTTTTAAAATATTCCCTTGGCCTCATGAAAATATTAATTTCATGAAGCTGGTTTGTAATTATGTGACCTTTATGATCTTGGTTTTATTCTGCCAGTTTTGGTTGTTCAGTTGTGCTGTCCCATAATTCCATATATGCCGGAGTACAGCATAGCAGAGTTGATAGTCAGGAAAACAATAGACATGAAATCAAAGATTTTCTGGAGACAAAAGTGTTTGTTAAGCAACTAACTTGTAAAGGAAAGTACGGGCAATTATCTGAGTCAGAAAAGGAGAGAAATTACTGTTTGGTATTGACTTGTAAAGAAAGGAAATGCCATGAGAATTGGAAATCTGAGTTGGAGAGAAAGCTTGTGAGGATACTCCTTTCATCCTTCATCTTTGTCCAAACCAGGGCCTTGATGCAGTGATACTTAAGAGACATTTTTGTCTCCACTAAAACTTTGCCAGTTTTAGCCTACTGAGACTGGATTTTATAGAACCAAGCAAAGCTACAGTTCCAAGTCAGGCTGTGTTTGATTACTATAGCAAGGCCATGGAATTAAGGTTTCGTTTAGAATAAAGGATGCAGAAATACCATAGGCCTGTATGAAGTCTATAAACATTATTTCGATCATTTCAGGATTCCATTATCAAATCTTAAAAGTGCATTTCATCCTAGCTTGATTCTTTCCAGACTAGCTGAACTTATCCAAAGAAAATGTAGCCTTTTTGTACCAAACTATGCAAAAGAGTGACAAACGAATATTTTGTTTTCACAGTAAAACAACAGGATTAAATGCTAAAGAGCAGAGCATATCTTTAATAGAATTATTCAAGGCACTGATGTTCAGTAAAACACAGGAAGTCCAAAAAAAAGTCAGTCATTGCATTTCTGTTGTTCCAGTGTAATGTAGAATAAATTGCAAAGTCATCTTTCAATAGTGTAATATGATCAAGCGTTTTAAAAATTCAGTGACTTTTTTTTTTGAGAGAGAGAGATGGCTCGGGTGCTTTGGCATGGACTTATAAAAAGAAGGAAATCAATAACTGTATAAAAATATTCTACAATTTTTTTTTTGAAAAACCCTACCAATCTGAACCAAATTCTCAACATGGCTTTTTTTTTTTTAAATGACAACAATGAGCGTGTATGGAAATATTTTAACACAACTTTATGATCCTTTTTTTTTTTTTCGTGGAAATGGCCTCCAACATTTTTATGATATCCCCTTTTTTTCCTACAGAGTGTGTTAAGTCCCATCTATTTTAAGTAAAACTAAAGGAGGATTCATATATAGAATTTTTTTTTTAAAAAAAAAAGATTTGCTACATTGCTCAAAGATATAATTGTGCCAAGAATTGTGTAATGTGAGAAAGTGGCATTTGGCAGGGCTGGAGGTGAGTGATATAAGGAATGGATAAAAGGTTGTAGCTTATAACCTGTTCTCAAGCCTGCGCTGGAACATTTGAACATGCAATTTTGGATTTCGTGGCTAGAGTTGAGGTAACGATGCACGTAGATAACATACGTTTAAAAATATAAGTGAATTTTAATTGTGTTTTTTATATGAATTTTAATCCAGACACATACTTGATAAACAAGTGTTGCCTGTAGAAAACCTGCCTTGCTTTTTCTGTTGCAGCGGACGAGTTTCACATTTCAGCTTACTTTGTCAAAAGATGGGCTAATCTGCGATGTATTGGACAACGGCACGGTGGTAAGCTATCTATGTCTCCCTTTGGAGTACTTTGGAGAAACAAGGTGAAAAAGTGACGCTTGGACCAATGGTATTCTTCAACAAACTATGTGTGGTGCAGAAAGATTTGAGGGGTCCTTGGCACTGTTTGAACTTGCTTGTTTTCTTACAGATGTTTCATTACCCAAACTAGGTAACATCATCAGTTCCTAGGACCCCTCATTTCAATCCTGAGCTGCAAATATTCTCCTTTATTGACAGAAAGATTTCTGTACTTCTCTTTCTACTGCTTGACCATAACTTGCTAATGGCTTCTTAGATGGAAACTGCTAAGTAAGAGTATTTACTTGTTCTGTTCTCTTACAAATAAATTAAAAGGCATATAATGCCAGTTTGTCTTGGCAACAGAATTGAAAGGAAACTTCCTCTAGTTTTTATTACTAGTTTTTTTTTACTTCCTTTGCCACTAGGAAGGTACATCTTCTACCGATGATAAGTGGGGAGAGCATCCTGACCTATCCATAGCTCAGGAACAGGATTATGAAAGAGTGTTACTTCTCATTTTATATCAGGAAGAACAATGAGATTCAGCTGCTAATTGGCCATGCCTTCCAGTTGAAACACTTGATATCTCAAGCAGACATTTTAGGTCATATCAACTGACTTGACACTCATTCTAATCACAGGTATAATACTCTGAATAAATCAAATATTTCATGTTCCCTCCCCCCCCCTTCCTCTCCCTCTCCCTCATTATACTTTTATGCTCCATATCACAAATGATAGGTTCTGTTTTCTAGAAAGGAGTCTTTGTAACTCTGATGTGTGCCCAAAACTTCATCTCAAGGGATGGTCTACACATATCTGCTTCCCTTTTGTGAAGAAGTTTACTTCTTTGACTGTTGCAAATGTTTGTGTTATGAATTTCCTGCTGCTATTTTATTCCATGCTATTTACTAACTGATTAGTTCTTAATTAGCCCAGACCTCCTGCAACAGTGGCCCGACTCAGCTTTTTACTGAGTGTTTGAATTCTATTTTTTCATAAAGTTTTTTATTTTTATTTTTCATAACATATAATTGTATGTATACTATTACATAGCCAACATCGTATTGTATTATTAAATGTTTATATCAATCCGTCTTACCATCAACTCCCTAAAAGAAAAAGAAAAAAACCCCAGTTATTGGCTCTTCTGCTCTCCATACACTATATTTATGCGTTCATTTTTTTCTCCCTCTCTCATCCCCCTCCCTACCTCCTTTCTTCTCTCTGTCCTCCTTCCCTTCTTTACTTCCCCTTCCTCTCTCCTACTCCTCTCTCCCCTTTCCACTCCTCATTTCTCTCCTCCTCTTTCCCCCTCCTACCCTCTCTCCTTTCCCTTTCTCCTTCCCTTATCTCTCTCCTTTTCTTCCCATTCTTCATCTCGTTTGCTTGGTGTATTTCAGCTTCTGAGCAAGCTCCATTTTATGTTGATGGTATTTATAGTTCTTTTTCAATATACCAGGGGTGTCCAAACTTGGGGACTTTAAGACTTGTGGACTTCAACTCCCAGAATTCCCCAGCCAATATGGTTGGCTGGGGAATTCTGGGAGTTGAAGTCCACAAGTCTTAAAGTTCCCAAGTTTGGACACCCCTGCAATATACATATTTAATTTTAAACATCTAAAGTAAAAAATAGAACAAGGAAGTATACATATATAATCATTGTACTTTTAAACCCCCCCCCCCCCCCCATCCCAGCCTAATTTTGGTCGAGATATAGATCTGGTTACAGTTCCCAGCTATTCTCATCATTATCTTTATATAATTATACATCCTTACGTGCCCCCAGTTTGTGATTCTGCCTTTAAGTCTAAATAGTTTCCAATTATAGGTGTATTTCATGTTTCCCCTCCAATTTTTCCATGTCTTAGATTAGGTTACCTTTAGTTGTCTGTGCATGGCAAACCTCGCTGTTCAATATTCATTTCAACTCCCTTAATCTATTGTATACTATAGCAAACGGTAAACATCTCGCTTTATTTCATCATCTTAAAAGTTCTATGTGTATCCATGTTTCATATATTTTAACCCATGCTTAGTTGTCCTTCTGTTATCATTTCCGTGCTTGAATTCTGAATCAGTAGAGGTCGCCCTATGAGTCAGGCATATTGTCAGAGGGTAGTTCAAATATCTGCCAGAGACAGCTTTTGTTTATCTTTTTAAGTGATGTCATTGGACCTGGTCGCTTTTCATATTTTTGCACCCAAAGAACTCTAGAAGGGTATGACATGAAATTTTAGGCTGCCAAAAATAAAATGTTTGGAGCAATTAATTGTTTGTCTGGGAAACTTGCTTGAATCCCACTAAATATGGTATTTACAGCATTGTGAACATTTGTTAAGTCTATTGGACATGTAATCTCTCCTTTGATAACACCTTAAATGAAGCCCATTCTGCTTTTAAGTTCAGTGCTTTGGGATGAGAATGTCTTGGGAATCATATATCCCATATATATTTCATTTGACATTCTTTGTATATTGCCATCATCTGTCTTAAATGGTCCCTTTAGGACAGTGGTTCTCAACCTGTGGGTCGGGACCTCTTTGGGAGTCAAACAACCCTTTCACAGGGGTCGTCACGACTATTGGAAAACACATATTTTTGAAAAAATAGTGAAAACATAAAATAATGTTATGGTTGGGGGTCACCACAACATGAGGAACTGTATTAAAGGGTCGCGGCATTAGGAAGGTTGAGACCTACTGCTTTAGGACCTACCCTTAAAAAGTAGCAAAGACCCCCCCCCTCATTCACGATCTAATTTCGGAGGGGGAGCCGGACCTCGCGGGAATAACGGAGACCTGGTTGGGTCACGAGGGAGGTTTACCCCTCGTGGAAATGTGCCCGCCAGGTTATCGAGCATTTCACCAGCCCCGGGCCCAGGGAAGGGGCAGTGGGGTAGCAGTGATTATTCGGGAGGACTTAGAGCCGAGGGAGTCCACTGTGCCACAGACATCCGGATGTGAATCCCTTGTTGTGAAATGGGGCCCTGGGAGACAGTTGGGCCTGCTGATAGTATACCTGGCTCCTCGCTATACATCAGCGGCCCTGCCCGAACTCCTCGAGCTGATCGCATCGGTGGCGGTTGAGACCCCCAAACTTTTAGTGATGGGGGACTTTAACCTGCCATCGGTGGGAGAAGCATCCGAGGGGGTTCGGGAGTTCATGGCCTCCATGACAGCCATGGACCTGACTCAATTGATTCAGGGCCCGACACACGAGGGAGGTCACACCTTGGACCTTGTTTTTGTCTCTGGCCAGTGGTTGAGTGATCTGGGAGGAGGGGACTTCACTCCCCTGTCATGGTCAGACCACTCACTCCTCCGACTTGACTTCCCTGGTGCTGCCCCCTGCTGCGGGGAGGCGGAACCGGAAAATACTAGATGGTTCCCCCCCAGGCGCCTGATGGAACCAGAGAAGTTCCAGATGGAGCTTGGGCCACCTTCTGCGGCCCTGACCCGCCCTCGGGTATAGGACCTGGTGGTCGCGTGGAACAATGCGACTGCCGGGGCCTTGAACCGGGTGGCGCCTTTGCGGCCTCTCCGGCGGCAACGCTCCACCCTTGGTTTACCGAGGAGCTAAGGGTGATGAAGCGCCGCAAGAGATGCCTAGAGAGTCGTTGGAGATCCTCCCACTCCGAATTTGACCGGACACAGGTACGAGCCCATTTAAGGACATACCTTGTGGCATTGAGAGTGGCCAAACGTCAATATTGTGCCACTCTCATTGCATCCGCAGAGAACCGCCCTGCCGCCCTATTTCGGGTGTCCCGCTCCCTCCTATTTCAGAGGCCGCGGGAGGCCCCTTTACAGGGTAGGGCAGAGGAATTTGGGAAATATCTGCAGGATAAAATCGCTCAAATCCGGAAGGATTGGGTCCCTTTCAGTGGCCCTGTAGAGGCGTCCGTGGCGAGTCTTGAGAGACCAATCTGGGAGGAGTTTGACTTGGTTGCCATCGAGGATTTGGACAGAGTGCGTGGACGACTGCGACCTACCACATGTTTACTGGACCCGTGTCCCTCCTGGCTTGTACTGGCATCCTGGGAGGTTACACGTGACTGGCTCCTGGGCCTAGTGAATGCTTCGCTAGGTGAGGGGTCTCTTCCAGCCGCCTTGAAAGAGGCGGTGGTGAGACCCTTGCTCAAGAAGCCTTCCCTGGACCCTACGGAGCTGGCCAATTATCGTCCTGTCTCCAACCTTCCCTTTCTGGCAAAGGTTGTAGAGAGTGTGGTGGCTTATCAGTTTCCACGACATCTGGAGGAAAATGATTATCTAGACCCGCGCCAGTCCGGCTTTCGCCCTGGGCACAGCACGGAGACGGCCTTGGTCGCGTTGGTGGATGATCTCTGGAGGGCCAGAGATAGGGGTTGTTCCTCTATCCTATTAGACCTCTCGGCGGCTTTTGATACCATTGACCATGGTATCTTGTTGCACCGACTGGAGGGGTTGGGGGTCGGGGGCACCGTTTTACGGTGGTTCGGCTCCTACCTCTCCGGCCGGACACAACGTGTGTTGACAGGGGAGCAGAGGTCGACTCTAAGCCCCCTTACCTGTGGGGTGCCACAGGGGTCGGTCCTCTCGCCGCTCCTGTTCAACACATATATGAAGCCGCTGGGTGAGATCATCCGTGGTTTCGGGGTGGGATACCATCTGTACGCTGATGATACTCAGCTGTACATCTCCACCCCGAACCACCCCAACGAGGCCGTCGAAGTGATGTCCCGGTGTGTGGAAGCCGTACGGGTCTGGATGGATGACAACCGACTCAAGCTCAACCCCTCCAAGATGGAGTGGCTGTGGGTTCCGGCCCCCCGGTTCAACCAGTTAATTCCATCTCTGGCCATCGGGGGCATACAACTTGCCCCGGTGGAGCGGGCGCACAATTTGGGCGTCCTCCTGGATGCTCGGCTGTCCATGGATGACCATGTGACGGCCGTGGCAAGGGGGGCGTTCCACCAGGTTCGCCTGGTGCGCCAATTGCGCCCCCTATTGGACCGGGATGCCTTGCGCACAGTCACTCATGCGCTGGTGACGTCTCGCCTGGACTACTGTAACGCTCTCTACATGGGGCTTCCCTTGAAATGCACTCGGAGACTACAGTTGGTCCAGAACGCGGCCGCGCGGGTAATTATGGGGAGTACAAGGTACTCCCATGTGACACCTTTCCTGCGCGAGCTGCACTGGCTCCCTGTGGTCTACCGAGTGCGTTTCAAGGTCTTGATAACGATCTTTAAAGCGCTCCATGGCTCAGGACCTAGCTACTTGCGGGATCGTATCCTGCCCCATACATCCCTGCGACCAATTCGCTCGCACAGAGAGGGACTCCTCCAGGTGCCGTCCACCAGACAATGTCGGGGGGCGGCGTCTAGGAGCAGAGCCTTCTCTGTAGCGGGCCCAGCCCTGTGGAATGACCTTCCCCCGGATATTAGGACCACCTCTGACCTCCGCGCCTTCCGGATAAAGCTCAAGACCCACCTATTCCAAGTAGCTGGCCTGGCTCAACCATAGTTCGTTCACACTGCTCCTGACGGGTTTTTTAATTTTTTGGTTTTTGGAATTTTATTAGGGGATTTTAAATTGTGTTCTTAATTGTCTTTATTCATCTACCTACCTCCTCCATGTACACGTATTCGTTTATTTTGTGTGTGTATTGTGCATATTGTATTTTATGTGTTTTTTATTGTACGCCGCCCCGAGTCCTTCGGGAGAGGGTGCGGCTAAGAAATAAATTTTATTATTTTATTATTATTATTATTATATTTACTTATATGGCTTTTCCTTAAAGTGGATTTAAATTCTGTTGCTTTTTAAAATCTTACTATAATCTGCGATGGTTTTCCAACATTTTTATCATGCTTTGAATTATAGCAACATAAGAAACTACTTTTCTGAAAATCCAGAGTAAGACTAAAATGATTTCGTGAGTTGCCCAACTACCATTCTGTTTAAGACATAATGAAACCTCTACAGGATTCAGCATAGGATTTCTCAGGAATATATCTTTTTTGGGGGGGGGGGTTCTTTTTATTTTCATCATGATTGTGGCACAGCAGCGCAATGTCTCAGTGGTTAAGGTGTTGGCCTTATTGGCTAGAAAGTCAACAACCCAAGTTTGAGACCCGAGTGCCGTGCAATGGGGTCAGTGCCCATCTTCACTTAGCTCCTGCCCATCTAGCAGTTCGAAAGCCTGCAAGTGCAAGTAGATAAATAGGTACCACTTTGGTGGGGAGGAAATAATGCTCTATGATGTCTTGCTGGCCACATGACCATGGAAATGCTTTCAGAGAACAATGGCATATAGCCTTGAAACAGAAATGAGTGCCACCCCCTACTCTGCTAGTCGGCAATGACTATCAGAGTAAAATCTTCAGGGACTCCTTTTCCTTTCCATGATTCTGGCAGGGGAAGCCTTGGAGCTAACTGCTTTTTATGTTGCTGTTAATATTAAGAGTGGGCATTTATTACAGTCACAACGTCACCTTTCATTCCATTAGCTTGTTAGAGTCTTGTTCTAATACTGTACCATATTAATGTTGAGTTTACAATTCCCACCTGCCCCAATCTTCGCTCACTGAAAGACTGTGCAGTATTGTTGCTGCATCACCTAGGGCTGCTAACAATGAAAATCAGTAAATACCACAAAGAAATAAAAATAAATACAATTAAAACTAGGCAAATAACTTTATATTTGCCATAAAACAAATAGTTATAGGAATTCACGAGAATGTGACATCAATCATTTGATTTCTTGTTTTGTGCCTCTGCTTGTTACATAAAAGAGTGTTTTTAAAATATTTGGGGGGGAAAAATCTTGTAAGATAGCATTGGAATAGGAGGAAAAACCAGCCAAGATTTTTTGCATATTCCAATGGAAAAGTCTTGACATATTTTTTTTTCAAATTTAGTTCTTAACTTTAATAATTTTTGCCTGTCAACGAAAAAAAAAAAAAAAGGATTATGGAACTCAATTGACCAAAAAAAAAGAGGTTATAGGGTTTTAAAACCTAAAGGATTAGATAATATAGAAAGTGCTTCTGAAGTTTCATTATGTTAAAAAGCTTCCAAAATGTATTTGTTCTTATACAGAATTGCGTGTATTTCCGGATCGTTTTGTGATTTATGTCTCAAGATTTGAACCCAATCCATCTTCTTGGGTCAAAGAAAGTTTGGCATTGGTATGTATGAAAAATATTAACAAGTAGCATATTTTACAGCATTCTGGTTAGAAACGTGGGTGGCTTCATGTTAGCCTTTGCCATTCATGGATTCTTGGCATGTGGTTGGGATGGAAAATTTTACATAAGTCCTTGGGCCAAGTGATTGAAAAGTTGGATACAAAAATTGTTCTCTGAATTCACAAGCTTCGCACCCAGAAAAGAAAGATAGTGATTTCTGGTAAGTATTGTTAATGAATTCAAATTATCCTTTAAAGGTGCAGAATAAAAAACACCATAAAGACATATTTCAAATATGAATGATATAAATTAATCCATCGTTGCCACCCATACAAAATTAAGTACTTTTCATCTTTTTTTTTACTTATGGAAGCATTATCTTGGAGCATTCATTTGTTCTGCTGTATTTCATTACTAATATTATTCGTCAGACAGTCAGTCAGATGTTCGGACTGGATTTAGCATTTTTATCTACCTAGTGAGTGTCCCCCCCCCCCCCCAATGACCTGGGATAGGCAATTGTTGATGTTTTATGGTGTTTAGAGGTATTGGCGCAGGATGTAAGCTGTTCTGAGTAAAGATGCCTTTTCCAATTGACTGATGGGGAATTTGTCAATGCTAATCATGTTCAAGTGGTACTCCAGTTTTGGGATTCAACCCAACGCGCCTATTACTATTGGCGCTACTTCTGCTTTCTTTTGCCACAGTTGTTCTATTTCTATTTGCAGTTCTTTGTATTTTGTTATCTTCTCCAGTTCTTTCTCTTTTAATGTGCTGTCTCCAGGCACTGCCACATCTACATAATATCAAGACTTGATTGTCTTTCTTATCAACATGGCATGTTACACCCATCTGTTTGAGTTCTAAAACCCCAGAGTAATTTAGTTTCTTCATATTTATTTGATTTTCTCTATTTTATAGTTCTACCAGTTCTTGCTTGCAGGCAAATGGTAATTCTTGCAAATCTTTCAATGCATTATTGTTGTTGTTGCTGCTGCTGCTTTGATGGATTTGCTAGGGTTGGACACACAAATTAGACTGCAACTGTCCCGCTCTTAAAGATATTAAAGTGAAAGAATTAGCCTTCATCTGAGTTGACATTTCTTTTAATAAATCAAACTATTATTTCAGCAGGTCACTTGGCCTGCTGGCCAGATAGTAGTTGTTGGCACTTTAACCAAGCACAGGGGAAATTAAAGATATTTCAGATCTAATTTTATTTAATCTGCTAAATATGCTAAAACATATGAAGAACGGTTGCAGGAACTGGGTATGCCTAGTTTAATAGAAAGAAGGACTAGGGGAGACATGATAGCAGTGTTCCAATATCTCAGGGGTTGCCACAAAGAAGAGAGAGCGAAGCTATTCTCCAAAGCACCTGAGGGTAGAACAAGAAGCAATGGGTGGAAACTAATCAAGGAGAGAAGCAACTTAGAACTGAGGAGAAATTTCCTGACAGTTAGAACAATTAATCAGTGGAACAACTTGCCTCCACAAGTTGTGAATACCCCAACGCTGGAGGTTTTAAAGAAGAGCTTAGATAACCATTTGTCTGAAGTGGTGTAGGGTTTCCTGCCTAAGCAGGGGGTTGGACTAGAAGACCTCCAAGTTCCGTTATTATATTATATTAATCGGGTTAAAAAAACTCAAGATACCAGCCATTCTACAGCCCTTAGGAAGAAAAACGACTCTTTTTTTATTTTCTTGGCAACAATGCAGTCCTGATTTGCCATTGTCTTCTACCAAGGTGTGGTTTCAAGCTTTTCAATTCAATTTGTACTCCTGGAATTTCCAGGTTATCTCTCCTCCAAACAGTAGCCAAGTCAATTTCATTTTCTTTCTAAAGTTCATCTAAGGTCATTTAAAATCGCCATCATAGGAATAATTAACTTCAGGAAACAGCTTTGCATTGATGCTTTCCCCCATGAAGACTGGACTATGTTGCCATATCCATGTGGATTAATAGAGGAACTCATGACATTAGAACACAACAGACTGCCCGATTTTTAAAGACAGGTGGTTCTCAACTTACCACCACAACTGAGCCCAGAATTTATCTTGTTAAGCAAGGCTGCTGTGCCTCATTTTACAACCTTTTTTCGTCAAAGTTATTAAGCGAATCACGGCAATGGTTAAGTGAATCATGTCATTAAGCGAATCTGGCTTCCCTCCTTGACTTTGCTTTCTGGAAGCCGCTTGGGAAGGACACAAATGGTATCACGTGACTGCAGGACACTAACTATTGTAAATACATGCCAGTTGCCAAGCACCCAAATTTGCAACTGTCGTAAGTGTAAAAAACAATCAAGTCATTTTTTTCAATGGTTTAACTCTGAACAGTCAGCAAGCAAATGGCTGCAATTCGGGGACTACCTGGGTTGAAAGGGCATTTGGGTACTTCAAGATTCCCTGTTCATTTTCAGGTAATTCATTTCAGGGTGCTCAGCAGGGGTGAAATCAACTTACCTTCTTTACCGGTTTGCAAATGTGCCACCTCCCCGGCTTCCGCGCATGTGCAGAGCGTGAAAATGGGACGTGATGACGTCCAGACGGGTAGGCGGAGCCTCCCTCCGCCACAGCTACCGGTTCGCCCGAACTGGATAGAACCGCCGAATTGCACCACTGGTGCTCGGGACTGTATTGCTAAATGTCTATAGAGATTCTCAGTCATCCAGGTCATGGTTGTCTCAAAGGTGCTTTTTCAAGAGGCAACTGGACTTGGTTTTTTTTTAAGACATTTCACTTCTCATCCAAGAAGCTTCCTTAGCTCTGACTAGATGGTTGCAAATGGAAGGCTCCACTCCAATCTGTACTACTCAGGTGACCCTGAGGATAACAGATAAACCTCCCAGTGGCCTCAACGACTCTCTGAAAGAATGCAAATGACCAGCTGTCTGCAAGGAATGTAAATCCTTCTGTTTCCCACCATCCATTCAGAGCTAAAGATGCTTCTTAGACGAGAAACAAAATGTCTTCAAAGAAAAACAAGAAAGTCCAGTTGTCTCTTGAAAAAGCATCTTTGGGGTCAGGACTACATTCATGTCTTCTTAGTCTGTGTGAGCCTTATGCTGATCAAGGAAACAAAAGCTTAGGTTTGTTGGAGAGGATGCCGAAGTTCTTCTGTTTACCTCTTGAAGGCCCTGACTGAAGAAAGCACACACCTTATTCCTTTCCCTTCGCATCTTTGTGCCTGATTTTCTGCCCATGATGAGCACTGTTTGACTCAAAGTTTTGACTTTTTCTGATGATGCAAAGGGCTTAATATTCATAGGGATAATGACCGTGGATATGAAATACACGTCTGTTGCTTGGGAGAAAAATATGACAAATTGATCAGAATATTGAATACAGAAATGTCACAGTGACAGCAAAGGTGTTGTCAGGGTTGTGGTTTTCTCATTTATGGCTATGAGAGCTGAGTCATCAGGAAGGCTGAACAAAGAAAAATTGTTGTCTTTGAATTGTGGTGCTGAAGAAAATAGTTGAGAACATCATGGAGGACAACAAATAATTAAATACTAGATGAAAGTAAACCAGATTTTTCACTGGAAGCACTAATAATGCAGCTAAAGCTTATGCATGTTGGATATATAATTTGAAAGAAACAGCCACTGGAGGAGACCATGATGCTGGGAAAAATGAAAGTATAAAGAAGAGCCCAACTGTAGACAAGATGGTTAGATAAGATCACTGAAGATACAAGCTATAAGAAGCTAACAAAGAATTAGTTACTGGCAGAAATCCTTGACAAAACATTGGTTGCCAAAGAGTTGAAGCAATTGAAAGACTGAACAACATACAACCCAGTGGTGGGTTCCTGCCGGATCGCACCGGATCGCGCGCTCCCTTTCGGAGCTAAACCCGGAAGTACGGTCTTGCCCCGCTCCTGGCGACGGGACGAAGCTTGCCTGCGCTCCACCAGCTCGGCTGGGAACGGAGACGTTTCCTCAGCGGAGCGGAGCGCCTGAAAGGGACGCAGGCTCAGCCTGCCAGGCTGCCACCACTCCACTGAAGACATTGCTGAGCAGAGAAACATCTCCGTTCCCAGTCGAGCTGGTGGAGCGCAGGCAAGCGTCGTCGCGTCGCCAGGGGCGGGGCAAGACCGTACTTCCGGGTTTAGCGCCGAAAGGGAGCGTGCGATCCGGTGCAATCCGGCAGGAACCCACCACTGATACAACCCCATATTTATGCGTAGAAGTTTGAAATTGTAAAACAAAAAAAGATTTCTTTTTTGTTTTATATTTTAGAATCTGTTTCTTCGGTGCTTCTACTATTCATGACATCCTTTTTTGCAATTTATGGTTAGCAACTGCTGAGCATAGGATGTTCTAGAACAAGGCTGTAAAACTCACGGCCCGGATGCATCACGCTCTGGCCACGGCCACGCTCAGTCTAGCAACGGGGGGAAAGTCGTAATACGTCACGTGATGCCGCTGTGACAACGCGAGTTGCACACCCCTGTTCTACAAGAATCTGAAAACATTTCCTTTCTTTTGAATGACTATGTTAAATAAAAAAAGGACAGCATCTAGAAAGTCTTGAAGGGGTCAGAAGACCTGAATTAAAAGAAGAGCTGATGGAATCTTTCAGCCAACAAAATTTTTGGCTATCAGCTACCTCTGTTCCCAGTTACTTATGAACTCGTAATTGTGTTCTACTGTGTTCTAAGTTTTTTTTAAAATAACATATAGAAGTATATAAGTGTTTTGACTTCTCCAAAAGAGGTAGTGGAACATATCATTGAGCAAGTGAACATGGAGTGCTAACTGGAGTTATGTAAGGATGTTTAAGAGGAATTTCCTATCAAATTTTCACTCTAAGTCAATTGTTTGTACTTGACTAACCTCAAAATTCAAGAACAGAAACAAAAGAGTTTCTACTGGTGGTAAGAAACAAGAGCAAACATGATTGGACAGGAAGTTTAGAACATAATATGCAATGCTTGTGGCTTGTTGGTTGGAAAAGATCTTGAGCTGTATTTGTAATTTGTAGTATGAAAGCTTGAAAAAAAAAAGATAAAGCAATGAATGCCCATATTTAAACTAATGGGAAAGGACAACAATTTATCAGTTCAAAGAAAGGAAGTTTTTTTAAAGCAGAAACTAGCCAAAGTAACTATAAAAAAGACAATCAGACAGAATAAACAAGCTCAGTAGATGAGAATAATAACTGAAACATAGGGAATATTCTGTACTACTGGAAGTCAAACATTTTTGGGCTCTTACCATTGAAACAGAAAAAATAAAAGAGATATTGTAGAGTAGAAGAGAAACTGGTGATCTAACAAGTAGATTCAGGATACAACTGTGTCCTCTAAAAAGATAGAGAGAAGAGTCAGTGGTAGTTGGTAGTTCAACTTATACAGATATAAAACAAATCTATAGTAAATGTAAAATATTCAACTAATCCATTGAAAAGTATGCTTTCCTTATATATATATGTGGGGACAAATCAGTGGTGGGTTTCAAAAAAATTAGAACCTCTTCTGTAGGTGTGGCCTGCTTTGTGGGAGTGGCTTGCTGGCCATGTGACTGGGTGAGAATGGCTTGCCAGCCATGTGACCAAGTGGAAGTGGCTTGGCAGTCATGTGACTGGGTGGAGGTGGCCAACTTGTAAAATATGGTGAAACTCACTTAACAACGCCCTTGCTTAGCAACCAAAATGTTGGCTCAGAAACTCTGGCATTTGAAGCATGCAAGTCTTAAAGCTGTCAAGTTACAAGACCCTTGCACCCCTAACCCTTTAGAAAAAACCCCCAGGGATGTTCAAACTTGACAGCTTTAAGCCTTTAAGGCTTAGATAGTACTCTTAGAGGTGGGGGGGGGGGGCGATTGGTGAGCCAGCCAATCAGTGAGCGGCGGGCAGGGCAAGCATGGTGCAGACGGGCAGGGGGAGGGAGCTGGAACCGGTTCTAAACAGCACGGTAGATTTGTGGAACCTCTTCTATAGAACAGGTTATAACTGACAGAAACGCACCCGAGGCAAATGATCCTTTAAGGAATAGCTACAACAATATCCCACATACTTTGGACATCTTAGAAGAAAGCTGAAGCTTTTTCAGGTTGTTCAGTATGAAAATAAGTTTTAGAAATTAATTAATTAATTAACTAATTGGCATGCCAGGTGATTTGACGATATCAATTCTTTTCCTGTTTTCCAGATAGGGAAAAATAGTACAATTCGCTACAGAGTTAGTCTCAGAGAGATACAGTACCTGGAAAGATTTGAGAGCAGATGCTAAATAAATCAATTTGTAAGGACTTGGTTAATAATGTGTCAGTTACCAGATGTTAGCTTAGATCTATCAAGAATGATTCTTGATAGGCTAACCTGATCTCATTTTTTTAAATTAAGCAACTTAATAGATTATGGAAATGCTATAGGAATAATAAGTTCTTGATGCCAAGCAAATCTTTTCCCAAAATATGCCATGATATGCTGATTTACAAGTTAATTGAGCATGGGCTTGATGGCATAAAGAAGTATGTGAATTGAATACAAATTATTCTCCATTGAATTGGAGAAAGGTGATGCAGGATTCTAGATACTCTCCCCTTCAATATCTTATTAATAAGTTGGGGTGAAAGATGAAGAGAATATTGCATTTATTAAATTGATGGATAACACAAAATTAATGGGATCTCTAATACTCAAGAGAGAAAAATAAATCAAAACCCAATATATTTCAAACTGTAGTGATCCTCAGAAGTGCTGCAAACACAAAAATTAAAAAAATAAAATAAATATTTGTACAAGGTATCAACAAAATTGGAGACATTCATATTTTTTCATGTTCCAGTGTATTCTTTAAATAATTGAACACTATGAAACACAATTAAGAAATAGGAAAACAATGTCTTATTACTTAACTAATAAAAATATCAACAAAACAAACTGTCAAACCATAAATAAAGAACAATTCCACAAAGGTTCAATATCAATGCATAAATATATAACTGAGAAACAAAACACTGCTGACAAAAGAAACAATTTTCAACCATATACGCATTATCCAATTTTGAAGTTCTACAGTAATTTATTGGAACTATACAGATGTCTTGTTAAAAATCAAAAGTTAAAAAAGAATAAGTACTCTTGACCTTTGAAGTCATGACAGTTATTATTAATGTTACCATAATTAAATTAACAAACAGGCTGTTCTATTTTGAATTATAGTTTTAAAATAACAATGTTTATGGCAAGTCCTTATAACAAAGGACTATAGGACAGCATGTGGAACATTCTGATACCTCTTAAAATCATATTGCTCTAAGATGTAACTTAATTGCTACAGAATTGAATGGTCCCAGTCTTGTTATAACATGAAACTATCTATGCCAAATAAGAAAGATCCAAGGATTGGGTGGCATACAGGCAAAGAGGCAGTGGGAGGGAGAACACTTAGTCTGGGAACCCAGCCAATAACTTTTGTGACAAACCATTTTTAAAAACCAACTTCTTACATTTCAGTGTGTACATATTTGCTGGTTATATTTCTAAACAAAATGTTTGAGACGGAAAGCAGTAAGAAGAATGTTTCATGATTCCTTTAGCATAGGGTTGTCAAACTCAAGGCCCATAGCAGAGGACTGCAGCTGAAAATGGAGTCCGGGTGGGCCTTGCACAGCCTCCTCGAGCTCCACTTTTGCTGGTAGAAGGCTGCAGGAGACCGGGCCATCGTGGTCGAAAATGGATTCTCGATGAGTAACGTCAAGCTGCCCCTGCCACCACCACCCCTGGCCTCCCAAGGTGAAACACAATCCTGCTGCGGCCCTCAAGTTTGACACCCCTGCTTTAACAGGGGCCTGCACCCCAATTTTATTGAATCGAATTGTGAAACGCTCCAGAAGGATCTCTTTAAACTGGGTGAATGGTCAACCAAAATGGGGGTGGCATATGCATCATCCTAACAGCATAATCGCATTGTGTAAATCAGCATTTCTCAAACTTGCCAACTTGAAGATGTGTGGACTGCAACTCCCAGAATCCCTCAGCCAACATGTTGATGTAAATATTGTGACTATGAAATTATATTCTGATATCTAATGCACTTAAGGTTTAGACCACCTTTGTAGGTTTCCAGATAAGCTTTTTCTTAGACTTGCTCTTTCTTTACCAAGATCCAGTTCTTTTTTTTACCTTTTCACCTCTGAGGTAAATGTTCTGTATTTTTTTAAGCTCAGAGGTTCTTTGTGTGTGCCTTGTTCCAGTGAAAGATTTTTACAGACTATGCAGAAAGAGCAATAAAGCTCCATCAACCATTATGAAAGCAGATGCATGCTTGTGCAACACCCCCCCCCCCGGCCTTTCTTTTGTTCTGCTCCCCAAAATGTTATGCTAACTTCAAGCCCAACATGTGTGTTGGGACAAACAGAGATGTATGCAAATGGACACAAAAAGACAGAATCCATTGTCCACTTATTGAATTCTCAAGATGCTCCTTGCTTAAGACGTGCAAGCCCAACCAAGGTAATTTTTCTTAGAATTTCAAACTATTTCAAAATAAGCATTCATCAACACACAGTTCTCTTTCTGCCTGCCAAGGAATCTATTCCAGTGAAGGGAAAACAAAGTTCAGTCTGATGGAAAAGGAGTGGCATGAGTTTGGTAGTGTTGTAGCCTGCCAGTGACCAGCAGAGCTGGCAGGAGATCCGGTCAGTGAGGAGGTTGGGGAGGAACAAGGGCTAGTTGTGGAATCTGGGGAAGGCTCTGATGAAGGCTCTGTGTCAGAGGCAGATAGGGGGCCAGAGCCATATGCAAGTTATCAGCTGCCTTCAGAGTCAAACATCAGTGAGGCAGATGAACAGCTGGAGCCTGTTCCCAGTGTGCGCATGTGCAGAGTTGCCAGACGAAGGGAAGAGCTAAAGTACAGGGGCTGATTTGGGAATAAGGCCAGAGGTGGACGATGAATGGCCCCTCCCAGAGGAAATAAAAGAAAAGTGAAAGGGGAGTGGAGTTTGCAGGAGACAATTATTTTGCTTAATTAGTTCGTGACACTTCGAGACTCCTTGCCATGTTTTGCAGATATCAGCCTGTCAGCTCTCTACACCAGATAAGGTCTGTGACTGTAAATCCTCCCTTGAAAGACTTTGCTGGATGTGAATGAGTAGAATTCACAGTAAATTAATGAAAGGGTTTTTTGTCGGGACTAGGAGTTAATGCTCTTGGGAAGCCTAGGTCAGAACAGGTAGCTCTCAGATCTGAAATACATCTTATATTTTGCAGTATAGCTGTAGTGTGTCAGCAAAAATTTCCAAGCAACGCCAAGAGGTGAGTGCGAGATTCTGAGAACAAGAAGAGGTTTTGGCACTTTTGAGAGTGATCAGATGGTTCTCTTCTTTGAAGGCCATGTGAACCTCTAGATTACATGGTTATGTTGGAAACGGTGTAGTGTAAGCAGTGGGGAGATGTCATTTGTCATCAGTAAAGTGGCCCTTTCTGATCAGCATCTGTGACATTTGTGCTACTGCTTTCTATATGGGATTCTCCGAATTGAAGGAAACACTGAAAAAAAAATGGGACGAAAATGAATATTTTTGTTCTGATTTGGGGAGGTGGTGCATTTTAAGTTTCATTTATTTGGGAAACAAATATATTCCTTGAATTATAAACTAATTTTCTGGAAACACCCTTCTTTTCTTTGATTGACCATAGTATCTCTAATTGTATGGTAAGATGGAAGAACTGATCAGGGAAACACTTGGGATATAATTATGAGTGGTAAGGACAGGCGAGGAGATTGTAGGAAGTTCACTTTCCTGGTGTTCAGGATGCTGCTTCTAAGCACTATGTGCCTTAAAGCTCAACGCATTGTTAGAGACCCCATACACCCACTTTTTGGCCTGTTTCTGTTGCTCCCCTCTGGGAGGAGGTTTCGAAGTATTTCTAGCAGGACTTCCAGTTTCTGTAACAGCTTTGTTCCTTATGCCATCCGTCTGGTAAACTCATCATGTACAGGTATACATCCGAAGTAAACTCTGTATTTATCTGTATTTATTTATGTGTTTATTTACTTATTCTGTTATGTAATGTATATTGGAGGTGGTGACCCTTTGAGAGCTGTATGCAACAAAATTTCACTTTAATGTATGCCGATTAGTGTACATTCAAAGTGACGCAGTTTTTATTCCTATTCTATTCTATTCTATTCTATTCTTATTATTCTATCCATGGGATATTCTCCCTGCTTTTCTGTTTAATACTCAGTGCCTCTCAACCCCAAGTCAGCTAAATGATCTAGAATGCTACATTGGTCACAGAGAAATCCAGAACTATTAGGATCACATATTCTTAATCTACTTTTCTACATAGATCATCTACTAAGAGGATAAAGTAGATAAGGTAAAGGTTCCCCTTGCACCTATGTGCTAATCGTTCCCAACTCTTGGGGGCGGTGCTCATCTCCATTTCAAAGCCGAAGAGCCAGCGCTGTCCAAAGACATCTCTGTAGTCATGTGGCCAGCATGACTAAACGCCGCACAGAACGCTGTTACCTTCCTGCCAAAGTGGTCCCTATTTTTCTACTTGCATTTTTTACATGTAGAACTTTCACAAGTAGAACTGCTAGGTTGGCAGAAACTGGGATGATAACAGGAGCTCACTCCATTACGTGGCACTAGGGATTCAAACCGCTGAACTGCTGACCTTTCTGATCAACCTCAGCGTCAATCACGTCCTTTACAACCTTACTCTTCCCAATATTCTGTTTTTCTAGGTTTTTTTTAATACCATGTTAATGGTTCATATAATGATTATAAGTCTTTTTTATATTTGTATGTTGTGTGTGTGTGTGTGTGTGTGTGTGATTGTGAGAGAGAGAGAATTTAGATAAGTAAAAGAATTTGGGTTTACTCAGCACGATAAGAACTCATGTAATATTTTCTTTCTTTTTTGCAAGCCATGTCATTCCCACAGGAAATAAGCAACTGTATTCTCAAAACAAATCCCCTTAACTCTGTAACCATTCCCCTCTGCCTCCCTGATCTCCCAGTTCATTAATTATGAAAATATCATTGTTAATACCATAATGGGTATTATATGAAATGTCTATTCCTCTTAATTGTCGCCTTTATTATGGAATCGTTCTATTTTTCAGGCAATTTATATCCCTCTTTAAAAAAAAGAAGAGACTCTTTAGTTCTCACAGTGTCATTCAGAGAATGACTCACGTTCCTTACATTAATTGTTCAGTTCTCAAAATATAACACAGGTGGGGTGTGGCTCCAAGGGGAAAATCTACTGTACTTGCAGGACATGTTGGGAAGTGTTTCACACAGAAATTTGTTTTTCTGTTATTTTGCAAAACATTAACTCCTTTTGGCCACTTTTTGAAAAAAGGGGGCAGTTATTTTTCTTAACACAGCCAGTTTCAGCCACAAACAATTAATTTCAAAGCAGATGGAGGCAGCAGGTGAAATTATAAGCTTTATCAAGTGTCCTTGAAGAGTCTTAGTCATGTTACTAGGACCGTGGGAGAAACACAGGAAATATCCCAACAGAGTTTTCCTTGTGAGAGAAGCCTTCTCTCAACTTTGAATGGAACACCAGGGGAAGATAGATATGTCATCCCTTTCCTGTAGGCTTAATTTATGGTCAAAATAAATCCTGAGGCTTTTTTAAAAATTCAGATACAACACCCCCACCCCCATTCTTTCTTGAGTGGAAAAAAAACATCTTGAGAGAAGGAACATATTTGTTTGTGAAAATGGATTACATGAAAAAAGATTAAACATTGTCTCCTGCCTCTACAATTATTGTGATCAAATTCAGAGCCCTCTCTAAAATTGCATTAAAATCATAATACAATAAATAAATAAATTAAATTAAACCACCACCCATGTGGCACTCAGGTGTTTCCCACTTGTTATGACTTGTTAAGTTTTAAGCAATATATTTCAGTTATGGGTTAACTGTCTTGGTGAAAGCTACACCAATAAGGCCATAAGTTTCAAAAGTGGGTTTGCCATGCTGTATATCATGCGGTGGCTCAGTGGCTAGGACGCTGAGCTTGTCGATCAGAAAGGTTGGCAGTTCGGCGGTTCGAATATCTAGCGCCGTGTAACGGAGTGAGCACTTGTTACTTGTCCCAGCTTCTTCCAACTTAGAAGTTCGAAAGCATGTAAAAATCCAAGTAGAAAAATAGGGACCACCTCTGGTGGGAAGATAACAGCGTTCCATGCGCTTTCAGCGTTTAGTCATGCCGGCCACAAGGCCACGGAGGTGTCTTCGGACAGCGCTGGCTCTTCAGCTTTGAAAAGGAGATAAGCATCGCCCCCTAGAGTCGGGAATGACTAGCACATAGGTGCAAGGGGAACCTTTACCTTTATATCACAACTGAAGTTTGATGAAAAACATTAGGGCCATTCTCGGACTTCTACTTCCAGTTGTACAGATTTAGTTGGGTAGCTGTTCAGATCTGAGGAACCATGATCTGCGTAAGAACTGCTGAATGTGCTCTTGGTGTGATATCTTCAAACGTGTTTGTTGCATTTCTATCACCTGTCACCGCAGGTGCTCTGTTTTCTTTTGTGTTGAGTTCTTAAAAAATGCATCCAGTTGATCATATTATGCATTATGCTTTGCTCGCTGCCTCCCTCTTAGTTCAAGCATGAGAATATCGGGCTAAGAGAATGACCTTGAAGTGCTCAGAGATGGTGAGTGGCTAGGCTAGCACAGTGTCAGGTTGTAACTAATAAAATAGTAGAGCATATAAACAGAAACCAGAAGGCCAGAAAATGCATTAATGGCAACCTACCTTGCTTCTCCTCAATGAAGTGTAACAAACATTGGTATTTATGTACTTGTGTACTTCAGATGCAGAGATAGATTTACCTGGCTGACACACTATTCTTAGGCATGGTATGATTAGGTTTAGGATGAGGTTTAAAACCCCAAACCATAGATTAAATTGTAGTTAAGATGGAATCCCTTAACCCTCGTGGATTATCCTCATGATCTGGTTTTAGTTTATATGCATTAATCATGGTATTGAGCGTCATTGAAATCTCATCTTGGGCAATTACCATCCACAAGTGAGGGGTGAATATGGGCCCCTTGGCATTGGCCATATTTGTTTTCCCTGATATGCGTGTACTAGATGTGTGTATAGAGAGTGTGTATAGTGGTTAATTATGTTTTCACCACCATATAATATATGTGATATTTAAAGATAGAAATGCAAGTGGAAAACGTCTGGCATAAAATCATGGGTGCAATACAGTGGTGGGATTAAAAAAAAAATTACTACTGGTTCTGTGGCCGTGGCTTGGTGGGCGTGGCAGGGGAAAGATACTGCAAAATCCCCATTCCCCCCAATCAGTTGGGACTCGGGAGGCAGCAAATAGATGGGGGCGGGGCCAGTCAGAGGTGGTATTTACCGGTTCACCGAACTGCTCAAAATTTCCACTACCGATTCTTCAGAACTGGTCAGAACCTGCTGAATATCACCTCTGGTGCAACACCGCTGGACGTATTTTTCCACTATTTAGTCAATCTTAGCATGAAATATGAATCTGGAGATAACATCATCTTACAACATCACATAGGTGTTAATGGGAATATTAAGAGGGTCCTTTACCACGCCATCCTATTTCTTTAAAAATAATTGATGGCGTATGCTGCTGACTGTTTTACAGACTTTGGATAAATGTCATAATTTGAGCCGTGTAGGCCCCAAGTATTTCCCAATGATTTCTTAGTATGACTGGAGTCAGGTTTATGGACCATATTTATTTGTGGTTCAGTTTAATAGCTTAAAAAAAATGTACAGCCAACGAGTATCGTTAGTGGTGCAGAAAGCCTTTCACAGAATCAAGCATGTTTCTCTTCAGATTTGGCTTGTTGGCATTTGAAACTATAATGAAGAGCACCGGTATTGTGTAACATTTGGATTAAGTAAAATAAAATAATGGATTTATATTTCAAACACGGGTATTGGGGTTGTGTTTTTTTGGATAGGAGGAGAACCTATTCACCAAGGTGTCTGAATATTTTCAAGGTTCAGCTGAAGATAGAAAATGCCAGATTTCCCTGACTCAACAGGAAAAACAAGACACTCTAAAAAAGCTGTAAGTGCTCTTCCCACATGCCCCACAGCGTGCACTTTTTATATAACCAAGATGTGAATACAAAATTTAATAATGTCAAAGCAGCTGTCTCCTTCCCTCCATGAGTATGTGGGGGTAAAGTTAACATTGAATAAAATCAACTTTCTAAAAATAACGATTGGCTGGAACCAGCAGCAAAATTAAATTATAATGGAAGTTGAGGGAGAGAATTGATCTCAGAAAAAAAAAAGAAGCCTGTGCTTTGGTATTCCCAATCGTGCTAAATTGACTTTATATTTTTTAAAAAGCATTTAATTTTGTTGGGTAAAAGATAGATCTAATTAAAACCATTATTTTAAGAAAAGGGGAACTGAGATTCAAGGAGTCCAACTTAACCCTTTTCTTTCAATAGCTTTTGGAGGGATAGAGAGAGGCAAGTTTTTAATCTTGTCTGAAACAATTGTTATAGGTTCTAAAGGCAAATTATATTCATATTAAGGGCTAATTCCACCTCTACCCCAGGCCCTAATTTCTCTTTCCACATGCCACTTAATTGTAAGTAAGCACATAGATGGTAGTGATAGTAGGAAATCTATTTTTTTAAAAAAATCTTACTATTTTATGTTTGTAGGTTCCAATATATTGTGCTTATTTCTAAAGGACAAATTTGATTAAATATAGACTCCATCACACACGTCAATACTTTACAAGATATAAGAAAATTGGCACTCTTCTTTTATAAAGGAAGATTTATTCTTTGGTCCAGCTAGATGGTAGCACCTATCCAACCTTGTTTGATCTCAAAAACTTAAGCAGTCTCAAACCTGGTTAGTATTTGGATGGGAGGCCATTAGGAAATGCTAGAGCTGTAGATTAATATGAGAAACTTGAAGTAATTGTTGTGCTATAACAATATCTATTATTTTTAGAAATCAAAGTAGAAAAACCCCTAACTGTTTGAAAAAAGACAACATTTCCAAGTACACAGACTCGAATATGGTGAGGAGGGAGATAGAAACTTATTCTTCCTATAGAAGTATTTTTACTGTTGGCAGTCTGATTGTCTTTATCCTGCCATCTTTCCAATCTTTAGGCTATTGGGATGGTCTTATTATATGAATCTTCATCTGTGGATTCCATCAGCCAGGCTGATACTATCGATCCTCTAGTGACTCAGGAGTCCATATCCACTCTGAACTTGCCCTTTAATTATCTAATTCCACAGACTTACCTGGACATTTAAAATACTGAGGAGAAACCTGTTTAAATTGCCTCTGCTGTTCAAGGCCCACATAGGCAGAAGTGAGCTTTCTCCAATATTACTTGTAAACTAAGGAATGCATTCCTCCATGAGTTATGCTTAGCCCCTCAACTTTCTATTGTTAGAACTAGGGATAAGAAATACACAACTTTTGAACTTTTTAAAAATATGATTTGAGGTGTTGCAGCAACTCTGTTTTTGAGTAACTGTTAATTTATTTTTCCTTATTTTCTAGTTTTATTGTTAGAATGTTGTACGATGTCTTGATTATCCTGCTTAGACGGAAAGATGGGATGTAACTTGAATGATAAGAGCTGTAGAAATAATTTTATAAAATAAAATGGGGTCCTTTGATCGTTTGGAAATAGATGAGGGTCCTTTAGGCTGAAGAAAAGACTATGCATAGTCCTATTTCAATATATCTTGGCTCAAAATAAAATTTTCTGAAGCTTGGAGCCATGTTCTTCTTGGTGTAGCTTAGAAATAACTAATTTATTATGACATAAGCTTTCGTTAATTAGAAATGTTCCATGATAAATTCTTTAATCTTTGAGGAACTTCAAGACTTCGGTGTTGATCTTTGTAGCAAAAAAACATTAAAATGATTTAAACTTCAGTTTCAATTATTGACTTTTTTCATTTCTGGGAAAGCTAATCTCACAATTCAAGATCCAGAGCACTCACTATTTGGCTGTGCCTGCGGTTAACACTTAGGCTGCTTAAAGTTCAGTTGTGTGTAACAGATGGTGCTATTTAACTTCATATTGCTTAAGTGTTTTCTTTTTCTACTGCTGCTCCCCGAATAAACACCCAGCATCTCAATTTTCTGATTTTTTTTTTAAAGTTTGTGTCACTGGTTGTTTCTTATGAGTGTTTCTGATGGAGTTGAGCAAATCACAGCAAACCAGATGCTTGTTTCATTCATTCAAGTTATCCAATAAGCAGCGAGTCATTGGGATTCAGTAACTGATCACAAAACGTACAATCACACTCTTATATTGCTGTGTAAGAAACTTAGCCTATTCCGCCACGGCAAAAGGCTTTGATTTAGTAGCATTTAGGAAATTTCTAATGTTAACAACCATTTAGGCTCCAAGTTCTACCTTTGACTCATCTTTCCATAGAATATTCCTATAAATGATTATCCAGGTGCTTTTTAATAAACTTGAAATGCTCCTAAAATGAAGGGTTCATTTTAGGAGCAATCAATGGCTTCTTTTCAGCTGTTCTCCCTTGAACTCCATTTGAACTTCCTTGAACTTCACCACAGAGTCATGGTGACTGAAGTTACCTAAGGCCAGGGAGATCAACAGATCCATCGTGTTCTTCTGGGATTTACTGTGATATTGTAGACAATTTAAGACTGCATTCTTGCAGGGGTTTTGACCCAGTGACCACTCTTGGAAAGAGTGTATTTAATCTTAATCTAAGATATTGTATCTAATCTTCTCCAGCTCAAGACTTTGCTTCCAAATATAGTATAGAACAATGGAGACCCAGACTTTTAGAAATAGCTTTTCTATTTTTTCTATACTCTTAAGCATTTATACTTTTTTATAGAAGTCTTCAGAAATTTCTTTTGAACTGGGCTTGATGTGCCTATAGACTCTGTGTACTGTGCACTTCACAGGAACAAAGAGAACCAGGCTTTATGAAATTTATATATATATGAGCCATGGTGGCACAGTGGTTTGAGTGCAGTACTGCAGGCTACTTCTGCTGACTGCTGGCTGCCTGCAATTTGGCAGTTCGTATCTCGCCATATCTCAAGGTTGACTCAGCCTTCAATCCTTCCGAGGTGGGTAAAATAAGGACTCAGATTGTTGGTGGCAATATGCTGACTCTTTAAACCGCTTAGAGAGAGCTGTAAAGTGCTGTAAAGAGGTATATACTGTAAGTCTAAATGCTATTGCTATATAGGATAGGACTACCCCAAATCAGGAGGTGGCTTACTGGCTATGCAAGCAATCTTCAAGGAGCTATTGCAGATGTCCTGTGTTATGACAACAATGTTATTATGTTTTAACCTCTGCTAGCCTTGTAGCTGGAGGAAGCATGTTGAATTTGTAAATAGATACATCTCTAATATAAAATCAAGGCATCATAAGGCACATAACTTTCGTAATTCGATAAATGCCGTGTTCGTGAGAATGGAATGCTAAATACCCTAGAGTATCAAGGTGTTGAAAAAGGAACCCGCCCCTCTAAATTGAAGGCAAGTTTCCTTTCTGAACGTTTGCACATCTTGCTTTGTTGGAAGCCATCGCTTAAGGGAAGCATTTCAAGATGACCTACATTGTGGGTTATAACATCTGCATGGAATATCAATCTGTCCTGTGAATTTAAATTTTAACTCCTACAGAGCCCATTGTTTTACTGAATATCACTTCCCTCAGGGGCAGATGGATATCTCTTAATCTGATGAATAATGGGGAAAAGTCATCAAGATCGTTTTAACGTTTCCAGTAGTGGAGGTTCTCCAAATGGCTAGAAACAATGAAGTGTTAAGACATCTGCATTATGAAAATAAAATGGTTTTAATTATTATTATTTTATTATTATTTAGAATGAAGAGGGCAACACATGCTAACAAGAAGAAACCTCAGCCCAGGATGGCCACCACGAAAGTATATCTTGGCTCACCAGATTCAGACACGGAGTAGGAAGAATGCATTTCAACCAGTTTGATGCTCCAGCCTGAACTGAAAATGTAGGCGTAAAGCACAATCAAAAGATTGCATAAATACAGCTGAGAGCAGCTTGGGACTTCCTGTTTCAGAATGGGCAATGATGCGGACTGGAGACAGCCAAGCAACGCTAACAGCCAGCAAAAACTTCATTTGTGGAGTGGTTAGACATGACTTCTCTGCAGGAACCCTCAGCGGTGCTATGAGTCAGCACTGCCACATCCAAACCGAAGTCAAAGGGTGACTGAAAGAACTGAAATAGTGCGCTCAGCAGGCAGGAGCAGGAGGAAGAAAGATGTCCCCAAGGCCAGGATCACCCGGTTCCCAGATGCAAGAGTCCTACTGGTGGTTCAGAACCCTGTTCTGGAGAAGTCCCCACCAAATCCCACATCATGATCCAAATGAGGCTTGGCAGGATTCACGTCTGATGGAGAATTGCTGACTTAAAAGAAAAAAAACTTCCCCCAAGACTGGTTTTATGAGAAGTGCTACAACGTTGTGCAGACAGACCCAATCCAACCACAGTCACCAAATAGTCCTTAATGTTTCACTCCTCTGCCAAGTCAGAAGAGAAAGAGTTGAGAGAGAGGGAGAGATCTAAAAACAGGGTGAAAGGAAAAAGGTAAAACCTGAAAGATAAGGCAAGAAAAACACTGCCTTCCTCTGGTGCTACCTTATCCCTTTCACATGTGTCATATTGAACAAACAACTAGACTTTGCTCAAGATTTAAAAACAATTCCTGAACCAATTAAGAAGTCTGAAATTTTTAGGGACACTGAAATAAACAGAATTCAGGATGCATGTCACTCAAGGATAGCTCCATAGCTTGAATCATAGGAAACCATTCTTAATTCTCTTTCCTTGGCCTATAATTGACTGACTTGAAGTTTCTCCATCAGAATGATAGAAATCTGTTTTATGGTCCTTTGTCTGCTTAGCTCTTCATAGTCCTGTTTTTATTTAGTGGCATAATGGGAAATAAATACTTTCCTTCTGTGAAATGTGTTTTTGCACATCTTTTTTTTTTGGGGGGGGGGAGTTCCTTGTCTGATAAATCACTTTTCAAAAATTATTTTGAAGAAATGGTGCCATACTGTATGCTTAAGTGAATAGGTTTTCACAAGGCACATATTGGAAGGAGAGCATGTGAGTCAAAGATTAAAGAATCAAACCATTTGTGCCTCAAATCCACATAAATGGCCTTTTTCTAACTATGGTCCATTTGAGGTTATCAGCTTTGCTGATCCATTGCCTCATTTTTCCTGTTGCAAGAAATGTTGATGAGGAAATTAAACTGCATCAGGATTGCTTCAAGCAGGCTTAGCACCTTAATAGCTACAGAACTCATTGTCTAGGACAATTGATCCCAGGTATAATATCCTTGCTTTGTTTCTTACAAAGCCAGGATATAATTGTATGTATAACATCCTTGTATGTGTAATATTGTATGTATAATTGTTTGTATGTGCATATTTCTTTTTACTGTTCCTTAAAGAAGTGTAGGAGAACGTTATTTTCCCGATATAATCTCCCAACAGCCCTGTACAGTAGGCCTGAAAGAAAGAAAACAAATGCCCCAAGATAAATGAATTTTAAGGGTAGTGGAATTTCTGATCTAGAAATTCACTGTCTTCTTTGGTGATGCGAACATAACATCATGAATGTCAAAATGATACTTTTAAAAAAATCATAATTGTTTCAATGCAATGATTTAATGCCTTTTAAGATTTAGTATAAACTGTTACAAATCCAATCCAATGACATTGAAGATTTTGTTTTCTTTGCATTTGAATTAAAACAGTACTGATACTATTTAAAAAGTAAATAAACTTCACTGTAGGTCCCTCCCACCCATTTTAAAATTCCTTTTGTCCCATTAAGAGATTCTCTGCAGTTGTCAAGATTCATTGACTGGTTTTATTTTATGTGCCTTGGCATGTTTGAGCAAGCAAAACTGAAATGCTTCAGTATTCATTTCTTAAGTAGTTTAAACCCTTTCCATTTATACTAGGGAGAGTGAACAGAACTTAGAAAAGCACTTCCTTCTAGAATGAAAATATCTGATCTCTCTTTACATTACTAACCTAAATATATTATCAAGGCTATAGTTCAATCTACTTTCTGCCAGATGTTTCACCTTCATTGATCAGACTGAAAGACATGTGCATTATAAAGTTTAAGAAAGTAACAAATCAATAAAACAAATGATTGTATTTAAAATATATTGGTACACGTTGATAAGCTGTTTTGAGAGCTAAATAGCCTGAAACAATTAGAAATTCAGAAACATAGCACTCAGCCAGTGGTGGGTTTTGGATCCCGTTGCAACCGGTACGGTGCAATGGGCCCAGCGTGCACATGCGTCCTACCCTCCAGTGCCGCTTCTGCGAGCCTCCGCGACACTCCAGCTGCTCAGAGGAGCGCTGCGCAGGCACTATACGCGCCGTGCACAGAAGTGCCGAAGAATTCAATTACAGGTAAGGACAACGGTCAGGCAAGTGGGCCCTCCAGAGCACCGTAGCGGAACGGTACCTGTTGCTCCGGGTAGGCACCGGTATGCGCGTACCGCCTGCAACCCACCACTGGACTCAGCTCTTGATTCTTAGCTGTCAGAAAGATTCAGCAGTTGTACAAATTTGTCGTAGAAATGAACTACTGGTATATTTTTTCTGGGATCTCTTCAATTCATATGAGCATGGATTGTTTAATCTAGCAAAATTTGTGATCATTCTGAAAGAAAGTATCCAAAGTTTGCAAGATCCCACCAATTGAATACAGTATTCTACTTTTACAAATTTGGTTTTGTTACTTTGGTCATCAAATACATCAGATACAGATGCTTCATCCAATGATCCTGCCATTATTGCTTTACAGTTCTCCTTTACAACTGAACTCTGAATTAATCAAAACTCATTTTCTTTTTTCTTTTTTTTAATCTCGTGGTTTTCCTTATCTCCTTCCCGGTACCTATTCTTGTCCTGACTTATATCACCAATTTTACTGGAGGTTTTAAAAATAATTGCAAGAAACAAAATTTGCTATTGTTTCTAACTGTGTAGCATATTTCATTGTAGTGGAATAATAGTTTTTTATCCAAATATATTGATGTGTGATTAATGAAATTATAAACACATTGAATTTGAAGAAGGAGAAGACGACAACAATAAAGCCACTTGGTGCTACTTTCATCTTTCTGACTATTGGGGTAATCTCACCTTCTGGCAAGTCAATGCAGTTAGACAAAACTACATTTTGGCCCTTTATTGAGAAATAGCATGGGAATACTTTGGTTTCATCCAAAGCTTTAACATCTAATCCAAAACATTGTAATACTTCCAAGCATTTCTTGGGTTGGGAAACCCAGATCCTGGCTTGTTGAGCCACCATTTTTCAAGGTGATACCAAGAAGGTCAAAGGTTTGGGGATCTCATATGATACAATAAACAGTCTTCCATAGCATTAGGACAAGTCTAGGTAGGAAGAGATTGTAATACAGCAGGTGGGCTTGCATAGCTAAGTATATTGGAAAAGAGAGCAATTAAGTGGATAAGATCAGGCGTGGATAGGGGATTGGGGGGGGAGAGCTATGAGGGTATTAATATTTTAAAAATCCAATCTAGAAACCACAACATAGATGAGTGGGTGTGCACGGGTAATCATCATGGAATGCTGTGGTCCAGATGTTTCTACAAGACAAGGGTCTGCCAGAAAACTAAAGCTCCATTTTGTTGCAGGTCAGCGCCTTCTGAAGTTTGGCGCCAAGAAAGCTTTGCGTTCCAGTGCAAACATAATCTGTATGCTTGCAGGCAATTCTGATTCCAAGCCGATTCTGGCTTAATCTTGGCAAATTAAGAGCAGTGTGTGAAGAAAAACACTTTCTAAGAACATTTTCAGCAGCTGTTTGCCATTCTTTTATATATTAAGAATTGTTACGGGATACATCTCAGAACAATAGCATAATATGGTTGTTTCTGGAGCATCCTGAGGAATCTAGAATTAAATATTCCAGAAAGAGAGTTGCCATGTTCAACTACTCTTTCTGCAAGAATAAACAGCTGACAAATACAGGAGCTTTCATATTCCTTCACTCAATTTTCCAGTAGTGGGGTTGCCATTCAGTCCCATTCATTTTAGCATGATTGATGGAAGAGGTTCCCTGGGTAATAACACTGACTTAAGGTAAAAGTTCCCCTTGTACATATGTGTTAGTCGTTCCTGACTCTAGGGGGCGGTGCTCATCTCCGTTTCAAAGCCGAAGAGCCAGCACTGTCTGAAGAAGTCTCCGTGGTCATGTGGCCAGCATGACTCAATGCCAAAGGTGCACGGAACGCCTTCCCACCAAAGTGGTTCCTATTTTTCTACTTGTATTTTTACGTGCTTTAGAACTGTTAGGTTGGCAGAAGCTGGGACAAGTAACTGGGACAAGTCACTCTTATATATTTGAGCCGCTGAACTGCCAACCTTTCTGATCGACAAGTTCAGCATCTTAGCCATTGAGCCACCACGTCCCTATAACACTAATTTAGCCTGTGATAAAACCAATTTATTTTAATACAACCATTTGTATGCTACCTGATTCCTACCAAAGTGTTGACATCTAAACGATTATTAATTATAAAAGTTGTTGAGCGTTCCATATTAAAGAAGTAAATTGAGGCAGGGTGGCACCATTGTTGGAGAAAATGCCCAAATGGTAATTTCATTTATTTCAATCAACAGAAGGGACTAGAATCTCTTTTTTCCCTCCCTTTAAATGCTCTCTGGAAAGACTTTCCCCATCTTGGCAGAGTCCCAATTTGAGCGACTTGCTGTGGAGTCTGTCGTGGGGGGTTTCTTTGCTCTGAGTCCAGAGAAAACTTTGCTCCTGGTTATGCTGGTGAACCCGTCTGCATACGAAGACGCCATTTCAAAATTTAGTGTGGAAAGAAAAACATCTCTCAAGAGCGTGAGGGGTGGGGTAAATCTTTGCAGAATATTACTGAGCTGCTCTTGGCAAAATCAGTCAACAGTGTGGGAGAAGAAAACTTGCTGGAACACAAGAACATCAGAAGAGTCCCGCTGGGTCAGGTCAGAGGTCCCGTTAGATCAACACTCTGCTCCCACAGTGGCAAAAGGAATGCCAGTAGGAGGACCCAGCTATATGATCAATACAGGCCTCTCTTTAAAAAAAGAAAAAGCCAGCAGAATTTATGAATTTAACACATCTGCTTTGTATTTAAAATCCATTTTGCTTTTGCCAAAACCTCTCCCTCTTATAAAATGATGTAGCTTCTTCAAAATCTATAGGTTTCTGTCTAGTCTTCATTCCCTTGCATATTCTAGGCCTGAGCATGTGCAAAGTTCAATTTGAGAATTTGCCAAAAACTGGTGTGTGTGTGTGTATGTGTGTGTGTAGAAATCCTCTCTCACCCATTACAAGTGGATTTTTTTTTACAAACAAAAGAATTCACAAAGAATGAGCTTCGAATCTTAATATTCGATTACATGAAATGTTGTCTCCTCACGGTTTATATACTTATTTTTTGTAAACTATTATGTCTTACGGGTGACCTCTTTTCTCATTAGCGCTACTTGTTACAGCAGATAATTCCACCCTTTGAAGGAAGGATCTGTAGCAGTGGTGAAATTCAGCCGGTTCCATCCGGTTCGGGCAACCTGGTTGCACTGGTGGGGGGGAGGCTCCGCCCACCCACCTGGGTGTCATTGCATCCTGTTTTTGATGCTTTGCACATGTGTGGAAGATCCTTTTGACACTGTGTATACTCGGAGGTGAGCGTGCACGCTCACATTTGCGAACCAATAGCAAAGGTACCGTATTTTTCCGAGTATAAGACGCACCTTTTTTTCTTCAAAAAAGAGGCTGAAAATATGGGTGTGTCTTATACATCGAATACAGCATTTTTTGCCTCCTGAGATTTTTTGCCTCACCAAAATGGCCGTGCATAGCCTTATGAAGGCTTTCAGAGAGCTCCTGGGGGCTGGAGAGGGCAGAAAGGAGCAAAAAATGGGCTGTTTTTTGCCCCCCCCCCAGCCCCCAGCAGCACTCTATGCCTCGATAAGGCTATGCATGCATTTTCTTGGACAAAAAACAGACCCGTTTCCGTGAAAAACGGGGCGTTTTTTGCTCTTTTTTGCCCCCCCTCCACCCCACCAGGAGCACTCTCAAGCCCCCTCAAGGCTATTCATGCTTTTTATTTGAAAAATGGGGGCCGTTTTCGTGAAAAACGAGACTTTTTTGGAGGTTTGCAGAGTGCAAAAACTCCCCCCCTTTTGGAAAGCTCTTTAACTGATGAGAATTACATTGATCAAGTGCTGTGCCAGCAGGAACAAAATCTTAAGGTTTGTCAGCGATTTCCTTCTCCAGCACATAGATAAATACAACTGGAAACATCAACCTACCTACCTACTCTCTCTCTCTCTCTCTCTCTACTGTATTTCTCTCTCTCTCTCTCTTTCTCTCTCTATCCCTCTACCTCCCTACCTACCCACACACTCTCTCCCTACCTACCTACTGTATTTCTCTCTCTCTTTCTATTTCTCTCTCTATCCCTCTACCTCCCTACCTCCCTATTCTCTTTCTCTCTCCCTACCTATCTACTGTATTTCTCTCTCTCTTTCTATTTCTCTCCATCCCTCTACCTCCCTACCTACACACATTCTCTCTCCCTACATATCTACTATATTTCTCTCTCTATCCCTTTACCTACCTACACACACTCTCTCTATCCCTCTACCTACCTACCTACCTACCTACCTACACACTCTCTCCCTACCTACCTGCTGTATTTCTCTCTATATATCCCTCTACCTACCTACCTACTTACACACACTCACTCTCTCCCTACCTACCTACCTACTGTATTTCTCTCTCTCTATCCCTCTACCTACCTACCTACTCAATCTCTCCCTACCTATCTACTGTATTTCTCTCTCTCTCTCTCTATCCCTCTACCTATCTACTCTCTCTCTCCCTACCTATCTACTGTATTTCTCTCTCTCTCTTTCTATTTCTCTCTCTCTATCCCTCTACCTATCTTGGAAGCCTTGGGTGTAAATTTTGCAAGAACTACTCGGATGGAAAAGAAACTGGTTGGTTAAGTAACTCCAGAAAGAATTTTTCCAAGTTTTGGGTGAATCATTATCCAAAGTGAAAATGTGTATTATTTTATCCAAGGCCTCCTCTTACTTAAAAACAAAAACAAAACAAAACCCTTTCTAAATGTATCTTCTATTCTATAAGCTGCAAATTGGCAAGAGGCAACACTCAATTGACTGACTGAAATTTACATCTCTACTCAATTGAACCAGTTAAGCTGCTTGCAAACTGAGATAGGAAAGAAGCAGCAAGTATCGAAATGGTACGGGTAGTCCTTGACTTATGACCAAAATGGAGCCCGAAACTTACGTTGCGAAATGAGAGATGTTAAATGAGGTTGCCCCGTTTTACAGTCTGTCTTGCCACAGTTGTTAGGTGAATGCAGTTCCCTGCAGTTGTTAAGTTAGTAACACGGTTGTTAAGTGATGCTTTGCTTGTCAGAAGGTCGCAAAAGGGGATCACATGACCCCCAGGACACCGCAACTGTCATAAATATGAGTCAGTTGCCAAGCGTCTGAATTTTGATCACCTGGCCATGGAGAAGTTGTAAGTGTGAAAAGCAGTCATAAACTACTTCTTTCAATGCCGTTGCAACTTCAAACGGTCACTAAATGAACTGTTGCATGTTGAGAAATACAAATGGAATATAATCCATTTCCTTGGCCTGCCTTCTCCAGAAAAACACATTATAATAACACTATCATGCTATTCCAAAGAACTTTGGCCCAGGTGTGTCTTCACTGCCTTCCTAAAAACTAACAGGCGAGAGGCCAGTATCACTTCCAAGGTTACAGGTCATTCCATAAAAGCCCCCTTCCAGAGACTGCTCATACCTGCACTCCAACTTGCTGGATTTTGTGGTAAATGGGGATTCTCAACATAACCTACCTATTAGCATCAATTGTGTAGAAACTGGTAGCTAGTGCCGCTCCTGTAATACCAGTGTTACGTGACAATAACTGGGCTGACCCAGTAGTAAACAGGCAGCCATATCTGCAACAGTTGGTCTTCAAGTGCAGCTCCATGGTTAGTACATTGCAATAGACAAAGAAAGGTTACAACAGGCATGTCAGTCAAAGCTGGGCAAAGGACTTTACCCCTCTACTCTTCGATCAGGAGCCAAAAGTCTAGGGCTGCTGTCAAGCCTCTAACAGCCATTCATCACCATGACAGTTAGAGTCTAACAGAGTCTTATTAAACTGGGTTAGATTACAAGATATTGAAACCTGGCTATGAATGTGTGCTTTAGCATTCCATTTATCAGCAACTTATCTAAGGTGGAGAATTCTCCAGTTCTCTTGCTGACCAGCTCTCAAAACTGTGGAGAATAGTCATTGTGCTTTTAAACCCCCCTCTCAACCTAATTTTGGCCATGCTGTAGACCTGGTTACAATTCCCCACAATGATTATATATGTATACTTTTCTGTTATATTATTTGTTTTACTAAAAAGGAGGAGAAAAAATTAAATATGTATATGGAAAAGGAATTATAAATACCATCGACATTAAATGGAGCTCGCTCAGAAGCTGAAATACACCAAGTAAATGAGATGAAGAGTGGGAAGTAGAGAGAAAGCTAAGGAAAGAAGAAGAGAGTAAGGAGAAGGGAGAGGAGGTGAGAAAGAAGAAGTGGAAAAGGGAGAGAGGAGAAGGAGAGAGGAAGGGGAAGTTGAGAAGGGAAGGATGACAGAGGGAAGAAAGGAGGTAGGGAGGGGGAGGAGAGAGGGAGAAGAAAGTGATGGATAAAGTACAAATATGATGTATGGAGAGCAGAAGAGCCAATAATTGGTTTTGGGGAGTTGTTGGTAAGATGAATTGATGTAAACATTTAATAATACAATATGATGTTGGTTATGTAATAGTATCACATGTGATTACATGTAATGAAAATGAAAAAATAAAAAACTTTAATGAAAAAAAAACCGGGGAGAATAGTTTTTCACATCGGCAATGCAGGAGGAACATGTAGATACAGCAAACCACTGTCCTCTTTCCTGTGCCCTAAGAAGTGGAATTGCAACTACCTCTAGACCAGGGATGTCAAACTCGATTTCATTGAGGCCACATCAGGATTGTGCTTGACCTCGGGGGGGGGGGTATATATCAGTGAGGGAATGGCCAGCTCGACGTCACTCGTGTCAGGGGCGCTTGTGGTGGGCCAAGCACTGCAACGGCCTCCTGCAACCCTCTGCCAGCTCAGGAGGGCCACGTGCAGCCCTTGCGAGCTCCGTTTTTGCTGGCAGAGGCCTTCACTGTTTCCAGGGCAGCCCCAAGGGCCAAAGCTAAGCACCCCATCACGGGCCAGATTTCAGCCCACAGGTCTTGAATGTCATACCCCTACTCTAGACTGTGGACCTGCTTGTTCAGGGAAAGCACAGCTCCATCAAGAACCAAGTTGGGACCATTATGGATTCAGTCATTCCATATTGTTTGACTCGTGTCTGAACCTTGAGTCTGCTTATTCTGTCCAGCTCCTAATAGCCTCCAAGCATCAGAATAAGATTTCTGCATATCAGCCCCCATTAGGTAGACCAGACCAGAAATCCATCTTCACTGAAAAATACTTAATTAAGATGGGCTAAATTAACAGAATCTTGCAAGGCTGATAGTACTTACTTCCCATTCCTTGTATTCCACTGAATCAGGGATGGGACTGATGCTTCCAAATACTATCTTGCTCCTTAGGATTTAAAGACTATTGCAGCCCCCTTTTCTTATGAAAAGGTTCTTGTATATTTCTGTCAACCTCATCTCTCTTGCTCTTTATACTGGGGGTTGCTCACCCCCCATGGTCCATGGTCAACTACCAGGCTGTGGCCCATTCGGAACCACTCGTGCAAGTGGCGAATGCTTGTGCATGAAGCTCCACTCACATGCCAGACGCTCACACAAATGGAGCTTTGTGCACACACGCATCTACCACTCTTAAGAGGATCATCCTCTCTCCCATCACCACCACCACCACCACTACCACCACCACCACCACCACCACCACTACCACCACCACCATCACCACCACCACCACTACCACCACCACCACCACCACCACCACCACTACCACCACCACCACCATCACCACCACCACCACCACCACCATCACCACCACCACCCCCACCACCATCACCACCACTACCACCACCACCATCACCACCACCACTACCACCACCACCATCACCACCACCACCACCACCACCACCACCCGTGCCAAGCCGGAAAGTTTGGAGACTGCTGCTGTACCCTGTCACATCTCCTGTCCCAAAGGTGCTTCTCCAAAGGCAATTGGGTTTTCTTGGTTTGCTCCTTGAAAACGCGTCGCTTCTCATCCAAGGGGTTCCTTCAGTTTTCTTGAGAACCGAAGAAGCTTCTTGGGTGAGAATCAAAATGTTTTCAAGGAGCAAACCAAGGAAGTCCAGTTGTCTTTTGAAAAGCACCTTTGGGACAGCTGTGACCCAGATGATTGAGACTCTCCATAGACATATCACATCTTCTATTTAGTCCATAAGGGATGCAGTGGCTAAGTGGCTAAGATGCTGAGCTTGTCGATCAGAAAGGTCAGCAGTTCGGAGGTTCAAATCCCTAGCACCGTGTAATGGAGTGAGCTCCCGTTGCTTGTCCCAGCTTCTGCCAACCTAGCAGTTCAAAAGCACGTAAAAAATGCAAGTAGAAAAATAGGGACCACCTTTGGTGGGAAGGTAACAGCGTTCTGTGTGCCTTCGGTGTTCAGTCATGTCAGCCACATGACCAGAGATGTCTTCGGACAACGCTAGCTCTTCGATTTTGAAATGGAGATAAGCACCGCCCCCTAGAGTCAGGAACGACTAGCACATATGTGCAAAGGGGGAACCTTTACCTTATTTAGTCCATGGAGAAGAAACAAAGCTTTATCACATATTGATGATGCTTCATGCTGTTCTGACAGATGGTTTTTGCCTCAGTGCCTTCATTTAGATGTGAAACAAATGAGGGAGAGGGACAAGATCCAAGGTCAACATATTGGATTGCCTCTGCACATATAATTACCACCTGAATTGTCCCTCAGGGAGGAGCAGGATCACTCTAAAAGGGGCCCCTTTGCCCCAACTTTCAAACCTTGCAGGTGATTCAGAAGGATGCCATAGTCAATGGTATCACAAGTCACTGAGAGATGCCAAAGAACAAAGAAGGTCGTGGAGCCCTTCCAAAAGATCCCCATGAGAGAAAGTAATGTGGATTCTATCCTATGCCCAGGACCAAATCCTGGCTAAAGAGTATCTAAATGGCTCATTTCCTTCAGGGCGTTTTATAGCTGTCATAAAACCAAACCAAACTTCTTTGCAAATGAAGACAGGTAGCTGTCTCAGTAAGCATTTGTAGAGAGATGTTGATAAAGTTTGTTGATCCTGTGCTCAGAAGTGGATTCTGGATTCTGTCAGCATTTCAACAACGTACCTCAGAGAAGACACAAACTCTACAAGTCATACTTTTAATTGATCGATGTTCCTCTTTTCCTTGCTCATCCTCATGAAGCTTTGTAGATTCTGGAGTATTCTCTACAAGCGTCAAAACAATTATTTTTCTGACCTTCAAGGAATGGAGATGGGGGAAGGAGAAATCCAAGAGGAGAGTGTGAGGAATTTTATCCTTTACCTTCCTTTTCTATTTACCCAAGACACTGATGAAGAACCTGCTGGGGCCCAAGAGCTTGAGGGCTAAACAAACCAAGTCTGATTGAATCCCAGCTTTCAACTGATTCAAATATTGATTTGAACATCTGACCTGATTTGTAAAATCAATGCGATTCACTTGAGCTCACTGAGCTGATTCAGACAGAAACACCAAATCTGAACTGACTTGATTCGATAATTCACTCTATAAAAGTGCCCTGGTCAAGCATGGAACATATCTAAGTTGCTCTAAATCAGTCCAAACAATTTGGATACATTCCGTTTGATTTAACCGATCAGATTGATAAGAATGTATAAAATATATCGTGCATGGATCAGAGAGGTGAAGTTAAAGTTTTCCCCATTCCAATCATATCCGAGTCTAGGGTTGGTACACATCTCCGTTTCTTGGCTAAGGGAGCAAGCAATGTCCAAAGATACTTCCATGGTGATGTGGCCAGCATCACTATATACCAAGATGCATGGAATGCTGTTTCCTTCCCACTGAAATGGTACCTATTTATCTACTCTCATTTTCATGCTTTCAAACCAGAGGTGGGTTTCTGCCGGTTCGGTCAGGATTGGGCGAAGCGGTAGTGGTGGTGGCTCCGCCCACCTGCCCAGACACTTCTGCGCAAACGAACTGGTAGTAAAAAAAAAAAAAAAAAGGAAACCCACCACTATTTCAAACTGCTAGCGGGCAGGAGCTGGCACAAGTAAAAGGAATTTACCCCATTGCACAGTGCTCGGGTCTCAAACCTGGGCTGACAGCTTTCCAGCTGACAAACTCAGAGTCTTTAATCACCGAGTCATTGCTCCCCCATGGATCAGATAACATTAGGTAACTGTGCACCAGAGTAAAACAAGGTTGCTTTTTTCCATGCATGGACCTAGAATGTGTATCTTCTGCCAGAGAAGTTATGGGGTAGGAGACAGTGGGGAATAGAAAGGCTAGTGGCATGGAGCAAAGTAGGATGGAAGGGTCAGATGGCTGTAGGGTAGTAGCAGGGAAGGATGATGGTACAGAAAATTGGGTGGTGGGGTGGCATATAAGACACCTAGAGAAGTGGGGAGGGAATGGATAGCAACCTTGCTCAGTTTTTCTCCATAAGAAAACTATGGGAGGTGTCACAGTCAAAACCTGGGTTAAACTAATCCTAGTTTTGCTTTGGCTAAATCCCGACCCGCCCAGAGCAGCTCAGTCAAAAAAGAATTAGAATCATTTTAGTATGACCACAGTGTGCTTCAGGTGTGCATGTGGCCAAATTTTGTTCATTCTACAAATCTGCTTGTCATTTTGATTTGTGGAAGCTCTAAATCAGTGGTTCTCAACCTGTGGGTCGGGACCCCTTTGGAGGTCGAACGACCCTTTCACAGGGGTCACCTAAGACCATTGGAAAACACATATTTTTGAAAAAAATAACAGAAAACATAAAATAATTTTATGGTTGGGGGTCACCGCAACATGAGGAACTGCATTAAAGGATCGCGGCATTAGGAAGGTTGAGACCCACTGCTCTAAATGGAGCTGGAATGTTGAATACGCATTCATACCTATGGCCTTCTATAGTAACCCTTAGGATATTAAAGAAGTAGCAAAAACAGACCATAATATCTGAAGTGTAAAGAATAGAAGTAAATAATGCATGAGAATTAATGAGCTTCCTAGAAATGGTGAATCATTGAGAGGGAATAATAGATGGATAGATGATGTTGTTCTAGGACAATTTGCTGCAGCCAACCTGCCACAGTCAATTCACCATGGCCAACTTGCCACGGGACAATTCAACGCTGTATTAATTGTTTCATTCAGATAATTTTATTATTGATGACCACTTTCTTGTCAAGGTTATTGTAACTCTTTTATTTCTGGATTCGTTTTTATTTTATTTTTACTAGCCACGGTTCCATTAAAACTAATTTAACTTTTGCATGTGTTGAATTGTCCCAAGGTGGGTTGGGTGCAGTGAGTTGCCCTGTGGCAGGTTGGCTGTGGCAAATCACCCTTAGCCAATAATTAAAATCTAAGGATGCTTTATAGTAGATGAAAGATAGCAATGGTCTTCGCAACACTGTATGGAGAAGCAAAGATGCGATGGAATGCAGAAGAGAAATGCATTTTCCTCTCAAGAAATTAAAGCTGTGATTTCATTTCAGGGCTTTGAACCAGATTTAGCAAGGAAAACAGTTTAGCAAGGAAAGATACACCTCAGAATCCTTAATGCAGCAGGAAGTTTGCTGTCTTTGGTGCAAAGAGAAAGAAATTTGCAATTATTATGGTTCCTGCTTGAATTCAACACATTGCTTTACATTTGGAAGCCAGAGGAACAACTAAGAGAGATATGGTAGTAGCAACCCAGTTGAGCTGCATTGTAGCAGGGACCTGTTCTAATGAAATATGACACACAGAACTGTAAGCTGCCGTTTCTGGTTTTAACTGCTGCATCTTCCTTATTTCCTTGCACTCGGAATGCAAGTGTGTCCACTCCCACTTGGAAATCCATCAATGAGATAATGGCGAACCTATAGCACACATGCTGGAAGTGGCACGCAGAGCCATTTCTCCGGGCATGCAAGCCATCACCCTTTGCTCTTCCGGGTTCCGGCCAGCTGGTCTTCACGCGCAAGGGAACACCGGAAACTGGAAGAGCAGCCGCCCAGTGCGCATGCACATGCCGGGAAGATGATCTTCCAGTTTCTGGGATGCACATGCGCACCGGACACCTGGTCTTCTGGCGCACATGCACACGCAAAGACCATGTGGCCAGTGAGCATGCGTGCGCTGTAAAGCAGATTATCTTCCCGTCACACACATGCACACTGGAAGGCTGCTCTTCTGGTTTCCGGAAGAGCACTCCCGTTTTGGCACTCTGTACCGAAAAGGTTCACCAGCACAGAGATAGGGCATCATCTCCTGACAGAGAATGTGCTATTCCTTCCTTAGCCACAAACATTTCTCCACTTTCTTATCCTGAGGACTTTCCATGTCCCTTGGTAAGCCGCCATCAAAATATTGTTTTGCACAACGAGCCTGTACTTTAGAGGATTGCAGCTCAAGGTTAAAAAAAAACCCGAAAACCAAGGTTTTATCAGAAAAGGGTGTAGTGCAAAAAGTTGCTAGAGGTATTTAAACCAAGGAATTTTATCTACCACCCTCCCCCGGCCAAAGGCTCAGGGTCGAAAAATTTCCCATTCTTGGCGGATCTGCGTGATGATTAATTGCAGTGAATGCAATCTGGTAGTTTTGTGCCCCAAACTACAAACAACAGGAGATCCATCATCCTGTCTCCAATGTCTTTCCAAAGGTTAAATTCGTTTTGCCCCAACGTGCTGCTCCCCCTCCAAAGTGCTGGGACTTCTGCTTCAAGAATTCTAATTCACATAGGCCCAGCATGGGTAGAAGACAATGGATTGGGGAAAGTAGGCCAAATGGTCAGGGCACTTTCTCCACTGTGGCA